>NC_142215.1:6772200-7081800 GCF_049639895.1 Pseudopodoces humilis | reverse complement strand
ACACGAGCATATAGAAGGTGAGTAGCCATCAACATTGGATGTAAATGTAGCCACAAAAAAGAAAAGTCACCCTTGTTAAGCAACTGGGTCAATACTCCCAGAACCTTTGGCCCAGCAAGGAGCTGCTGGCTGTAGCCTGGTGCCTGCTTGTGCAGTGCTCTGCTGGATCAGGATGCCCAGAGGTTTCTCAGGCTCTGGGGTTGTTACTGGTACAGCCATAAAATGTTTCCTGATGGTATCAGTTATCTTTTGGCCAGTGTGGACTGTGGGACCAGGCTGCTGGCATTCACCCTGGTGTCTCTTGAAATGACAGTGATGGAGCCACGGACACAGAGAAGGAACAGCTCACACTGTTACTCCTTTATTCAGAAAAAAAGGGAACTAATTCCATGACTCTTTCATTCAACCCTTATGAAAAAATAAACCCAGAAAAAATTTTGTTTATATGGAATTTATACTTCATGTAAAAGAAATATCTTTGACTTTCAGTTTTTTCAATCCCCTTTTCCTCCTGTTGGCTCCACTTACAGAGCACTCCAGCTTCAGTAGGATGGGGAACAGGCAGGATAAATTCCTAAAATATATAATGGCAGCAACTCCTGTCCTGTCCTCTTATTTAACTGACATATTCCATAGCTGAGGAATCCCCCATTTTACTGATATCAAAACCCTGTAGTCATTTCTATTCATGAAACAGATCAGAACAAGTTCCACTAATGACTAAGAGATGTATTTGGGAGTGAAGAATTCTGCAAATTAGCAATCAAACACAATAAAAAAATCAAAGGTACTGCATTACAAAATATACTTTGTTCATTTATTTTAACAAGTATCACTTATTTTCAATTATTTACAGTGCTAGTTAGTGTGCTTATAAAGTACTGTGGCATATTGAGTTAAAAGTAATGGATTCTTAGTGCTGGGAAATCTCAGCAGAGCACTCTGCTATTAAACACTGGTAGGAATGGAAAGGTAATGTTATGGTGGGCTGCTTTCTGGGCTTATTTTGCTTGTTTTGGAGCACTTTTTTGATGGGGTGAAGCTAATTGGGTCTGCAGATTAGGGGAGTTAAGAATTAGTTGAGTTCTCACAGTGAAGAGTTTTGTAAATTCCCACATCAATCTTTATGTCTTCCAGCTCATCTCTCCCTTAACAAATCCAGCATTCAGAACCTTATTTCAGGGTGTCCTTTCCAGTCTGAATTCTCTGCCTTTCTTCAGCTGCTCATCATTTAAAGACAGTTATTTTTTTGGCATTTCATTTCCTGCTTTTTTCCTCCTCTTCTTGCATCTTTCATAGATGGTGATAAATGTGAATAACAATGTGCCCAGTATGAAAGACAGAATGTAAGACCCAATTCCATTCGATTTCTCTTTTATTCTAACTTTAAGCCTCAGGTTTGCCCGTGTCTCACTCCCCCAGACCTGTCACCTAAATTAAATAGTGACTCTTAAAACTGATTGCTGTGAAGAAACAGATCTCAGAAGCAAGAACGTAATGGCATCTTAAATAAAATTTCCTAATAATTGTTGAAACTCATTTAAATTTTATTCCCCTCCCCTGAGATATGGAAGCAGCTCAATGCTAATCAGAAAAGGGAGAAAAGTGACCTTAATTTCTGATGATCTGTTTTCAAAATCCTGTTGAAGGCAGCAAAAGGCTCTAATATTTTGCACACCATGGAAATGGCAGAGGAAGAGAGGGGCGGACAGGCAGGGAATACTGAGACACTTGTCTGCTTCTGTGCGTCACTGCTGACACCTGCTGAGGATCTGCCTGGCACAGACACCTTCCCAAAACTGGGAAAGGGCTGGCTCCTCCAGCCTGGGAAAGGGAGTCCCAGCTTTCATAGCAGGAGGGCCAGCTTTCCCACACTGGGAGGAATGAAGCAGGTTTAACAGCAGGGAAAAAGCCCAGCTGTCCAGGTTGGGGAGGAGAGGCTTTCTCCAGCTGTAGAATGCTTTTTTGTTTGTTTGTTTGTTTGTTTTCAGTATTCAGGTATTTTGCCTGTTTTTCAATATTTGCTTGACATCTTGATAACCTGAGGGTTTTTTTTTCACTATCTCAGGCTCTGAAATAGATGGGACTGAGCTGCTTTTGGACCCTGGCCAGGAGAGAAGGGATCAGCAGCAGGTGATGCTGTAGTCAGAGCTGATATAGATTCAGGTCAAGGTTGGTTTAGAAATTAAAGTGACCAGCTCAAGCAATGGCTGTTTCTTTAGCACATCTTGCTGGCTCGTACGGGTTAATCTGGTTGGTGGATTCCTGCCAACATGTGGGAGTTGCTCTGGCAAAAAGTGTGGTTTTCTCACTGTTCCTGCTGTAAAATGAGGAGTTCTCACCTGCCATAAACCTTCCTGCTGTAAAAAGCTGCTCAGCACAAGGAGATGCCCAGCAGAGTTATCATCGTTATCTGATGTGACACAAGAAGCATTTAGCAGGAGCCAGCTTCCTCTGGCATGGTGATACA
This sequence comes from Pseudopodoces humilis, assembly GCF_049639895.1. Taxonomy (NCBI): domain Eukaryota; kingdom Metazoa; phylum Chordata; class Aves; order Passeriformes; family Paridae; genus Pseudopodoces; species Pseudopodoces humilis. The sequence continues at coordinate 7,079,330 of NC_142215.1, read as the reverse complement.
GTGAGGATTCTGATGGACAACTTGCATTAACATCATAGACCTGGGGAGAGGAAAAAAATAGAAGATAATTTTCTCTTTAAATGGATGTTTGATAAAAGAACAGAGGCATGTAATGACTAGATTTGCTTTGTTAAGCAAGTGTCCAGAGTATTTGCATTTTATAATTGTTCCTGCAAAATTTGGTGTGAGCTGAACATCAGCTTAGATATCCTGTGCTTCTCTTTTCTTCCTGTGTGGAGTGTCAGAATGTTAAATAGCTTCAGTTCCTTCATGCCAGGTTCATCTTGAGCTCTGGTCATTCTTGCACTGGGTGGCAAACCAGATGCCACCCCACTTTCAGTGAGGGTCATGGGGAGAAGTCTTTAAAGAGCTATCCCTGGGGATTGTGCAGCACAGCTCATCCCCCTGCCCCAAACAAAACACACCACAAGTGTCAGAACACTGCTCCCTGTTATTAATCCCACTGAGATTCAAAATGTTGTGCTATTACTGCACACACAAAGATATTTGAGGGTCTTCTGATTTCAATTATGATTATTATCTCTTCTGAGAGATGTTTTCTCCGCTGTTGGCAAATCGGCTCTGGAACAGCAGCAGACAGCAGTAAATAGTGCTGTTTGTATTAAGTGTGCACTCCTGCTGGCCTCCCCTGCCTTCTTGAGGACCCCTTGCTTTGTCCCCCTCTATGAGAGATGGTGGGAGACTCTAAAAATTTGCTGCAGGTAGCAAGGATCCACATTTAATTTACATCATCTTTTGAACTAATTAAGCCAAGCCAAAGTCGAGATTTTCACTTTGCAAATGCCATCACTAAGAATTTTTCTCTAAAGAACTTTTTCTAGCTGTGAAAACAAGTCAAATACATTTGTCCCAGGCCTATCAAATCCCATCCTGAATTTTGCTGTGTTCACAGCAATGGCCAGTCCTTGAGGGCAGCATGTGCAGTTCATGGAAGCTCATGAAAATATAATGCTATGGGAAGAGTGAGCAAACTGCTGTGTTGTCATTGGGAAGAGCATGGTGACACTGGACAGTGTGAATTTTGAGTCACCAAACCACACTTGGGGTCATCAGGGGGCCCAAATTTATGTATGTCCTTCAGGTTCCTGGCACACCATTGTCCAGAGCACAGCTGCTGAGCCCTGAAACTATCTAGGAGCTCTCCAGGGGTCCCAGACATGACCTGAGAGCCTCGTTCCAGCTCCCAGGGGACAGACAACCACGAAATGACCAGATCAACTCATCACCTCTCTGTTTGTCTCAGCAAGGCAGCCAAGAGCTGAGCTGGCCAGGAACAGAAATCACAGGTAGACAACAGAAACACAAATGACTAACAGATGCTTGCCCTGCCATTCCACCTGGGCTGTGGCTGAAGGGTCAGTCCACTACATTCTGCAGGATATATGTTATCCTTAATATTAAAAATGCTGAATATTCAGTATTCCTGATTCTTGGTGTCTGTCCCAGTGTGTCAAGTCTATAATCTCACAGCTACTACAACCCCAGTTAACTCATTGTCCTCCTGCTTTGAGCTGTGAGCTTCTCTGTCTCCCATGACCACGCCCAGAAGCTTCTCTCCCACACAAATTTAATATTAGAAACACTTTCAGTTCAAAATTACTTCCTACACCTTCCTTGAGATGTCCCTTTCCTGGGGTGAAGCATGAGAATAAAGGAAGGAGGTACTTCCTAACCCCAAGGCTGCCACTCCTTATGAATGCTTTACAGAGCTTTCCTGATGCACATTAAGCTTGCTGTGGACTCTTTAAATCTCAAGAACATTTAATAAATGGGGAATTAGACTGATTAAGTCATACCAGAGATGAATTTCTTACATTGATACAATCTCCAGTGAGCACTGTACTTCATTTAATAAATGTATTTATTAAATACATAAAAGAGTTGTAAATGGAGCTCTTGTCTTGCTGAACCTTATTAGCTTCATCCTTATTTCACATTTATTTTCTTGAGATGAGACAATATTTGTTAAATCTTGAACACGTCATTGCAAAATCCACCCATGGTTTATTCAGACTGACTCTAAATATTAAATTTCGACATTTGCTAGACCTGGCTCCTTGTTTAATCTACCAAGATCTCTAACAAGCACAAGGAAAGATTTGCTAACTCAAAAATAACTGTTATTGAATCTCCAGTGGGTTTTTAAAAATGTATGCAATATTTAATAAATTTGTCCTAATATTTTCTAAAATCTGTTTGACCGCCATTAAAAATGGGGCAAAGGAATTTGTTGCAGTCCCTTTTTGGATTCATGCAAAACATCATAAATATACCAGAAGTTCCCAAAATCCTATTAAATTGCCATGTGAATTTTCTCTTTCATTTCTCACCATTGTTGATTATTAATATATTTGTGCATAAATAGCAGCTCTCTCCTCCAAGGCACTGCATCACTCCTGTCCTACTCACTCCCCACCATCAAAATTCGGCTGGTGGGAAATTATAAGTCACTTCTGGAGCAATTCTGCCACGCCACCCTTGAGATTGCAGCCTGTAATTTTTTCAGACCTTTGCCGGGAATGTGCAGATTGCCTTGGTCAGTTTTATACATCTCCTCTAAAAAGACACATTCCAAGAAAAAGTAATCACGCTGTATCCAAAGCAGAAACAATGCTTCCCCACCTCTTATTATTCCAGTCTCTTTCCAGACTAAGACAGACAGAATAACAAACATTTTACTTAGTTCTCAACCTGCATTCAGAGCATTTTTATGTCTCTATCTAGTTCCAGAATTTCTGGGGCAGCAATCCCAAATTATGTTTGGCCCAAAACCTCTGCCAACTTGTCTTGCAGATCACCCTGCATCCTGATCATAAAATTTCACTACAAAAGAGAAAATTGAAAGCAATTATGTTTTTGTATGCTTCTGTACACCACTCCCCCCAGCCTTTCAGAACCCAGGGATGGGGGAAGCTCAGCCCAGGAATCCTCCTCCGGCACATGAGCAATATAGAGAAAGTGACTGGGGAGGGGAAAGTAGCCTAATTTACCTGCCCTGTGCTTCCAGCCTTCCCATTTCAGGGCAGTTACCTTGAAAACTGCTCTTTTCCATGACAATGAATGCAGATCCCTCCTTCAGTAGGTCTGACCTTGGAGCAGGTAGCAAAGGGCAGCAGATGAGATGTTCAAACTCCCAGCACCAGAGATGGAGTTTCAGACCTGCTCAAGGCTACGGTGGAAATGAGCTCAGCCACCTGAATCCTGTCCCTGTTTATCAAGAGCGAGGAATATCCCTCTGTGGTCTTGCCTGGCACTCCAGGCACAGAGGAGATTGTAGGAATACAGAGCTGGGCAGTGCCGTGGGTCACTGTGTGAGGACTTGTCCCCTGAACAGAAGGTGCAGTGCAGAGAGAAGTGGATTTTGTTGAACACTTCAGAAATGTAGGGCTGGGACAGCCAGCAAAGCTCTTCTGGGAAAGGCACTGGCAGAGCTAATTTGGGAGCAGAATGGGAGGATTCAGCTCTCCTTACAGGAGTTTCATAGCAATGCTATCAGACTTCACTTTATTGCTTATCAAAATCCTCTTACAAAAACATGGTGCCAGTATATTATTTAATATGAGCACTCTGATATGACAGTGAAGAAGACCAGACAGGCCAGACATGAGAGATAACTTGGCAGTTAAAGCTGCTCCTAAAAATAAAGACACAGATTTATTAAAGGGTTACAGAGAAAGGGTCTGCAGTCCAGCTGATCCCATGTACAGGTCCCACATATTAAACATTTGAGTTTGGGTTCAAGTAAAGTTTGCAAGTCTCTACAGATTTGTAAGTTTGCCTGTGATAATTTGCTACTGGGTTCAGGTTATTCCCCTACTGATTTATAGTCCTGGATGTTCTAAGCAATATTTATTGCATCAGATAGTAGAGCCAGCTTTCTGGAAATGCTGGTACAGATGACACAAGCCTTGTACATTTGGGGATTTTTAAAATATTATTTATAATGTGGCAGAATTTGGGGAAATTCTTGAGAAAAGCAGCAAGGATGATGTAATTACAGACTTTTAGAAGTGGTCAGTGATTTTTTGAGCATCTGAAGAAAAGCAACTACATTATTTTTGGATAAAGGTGGGCATTATCACACTGAAAATCTGCTCCTTTTCCATGTGAACAGTGTCAGGAAAACATCACAGAGAGATGCAATATATGAATCTCCTTATGGAAGCCTAGACTTGTGAATTATTAATAAACAAATAAACAAAAGTAAAATAAAAAACCACAAAACACACACACACATGAATTTAAAAACCCCAAAACAAGACAAAACAAAACAAAATAAATACAAATAAAAAAAATTTTAAAAAACCAAAAAAATTTTAAAAAAACTCCAAAGATCTCAGACTGTTTATATGCTAACCCTGTTATTTATCATATGAGCTGTTTGAGCCTGAAAGGAATCCATGTCCCAGCCAGGCATAATTCTGCAGTCCCTATTAATACATGTCTGTGTATTGAGCTTGATGAATATAGAAAGTCTGGATACACAGCTCTGAGCTCCTGTAGGAGGAAAAGACAACTCCTCATCCACCTCTGACCAGGACTGTATTTGAGACACAGCTATTTAAGAATCCATCTGTAATAGCAGGCACAATTTAATTCAATTCAACAGCCTTGTAGGATTCAGAAACAAATAAACAAACCCTTCACTTCAGTAGCATTAGAATTTATCTTGAGGAAAGCCAGTCTCATAAAAAATGAAGCAGAAAATCAACAGCTAAGAGGGTAAAAAAACTTTTCCTATGGCATGAAAAGTATAAATGGGTTTGGCACAGCCATGGATTTAAAAAGAAAAAAAAAAAGAAGAAAAAAAAAAGATAAAAAAGATACTTAAAGTAGAAGATATCCACTGAAGAGCAGAAATTGGGCCAAAAACAGGAAAACAGAAAAGAGCTTGCCCAAGTTCAGTGTTAATCTGTCATATAGCAGGGCAAAAAAGATTTTCAGAAACAGCTCCTGAGAGGCAATTGAAGTCACAATTCAAGCACATCAGAAACAAGAAACTTGTCAGATATTTTATACTGGCAGTTCATGACTGGTGTGTAATGGGTCCTCAAGAAAGGAAAAGCTGAAGTGGAAAAACCTAATAAATTCTTTTATCAGAGTTCAGCAGGGAGGAGGTCAGTAGTTTACAAGGGATGAATCTGAAGAATTCTCGATTTGAAATGCAGGTAGAACAACTTCCAGAATATTTTTTCACAAAGTGAATGGTAACAATCCTTCCAGACCAGATAAACATAAAATGTTGCACATGAGGAAAATCAATTTTAATTGTAAACATATAGAAATGGTTCCAAATTAGCTGGAATCTCTCAGGAGTTATTTTGGAATCACTAGGAATTTTTCTGAAAAAGTCAATTCAGTGCTTAGCAGACATCAAGAGTATGTTAGTAACAGTCAGGAAATATCTAGAGTACAAAAGAATAAGAGGCACTGCTAGAATTACTCACACTTTGATTATTCTGGCTGTGCCATCTCAGACAAAAATTCTGTAGAAATGGAAGGGACACTGAGATAGCTGGAAGTACAACCAGGTGGGTATGGAGAAGGTCCTGGGCACAGAAATCAAAAGGCTGGGGTCATCATTTTGATGAGTAAAGGGTGTATGTGTGGTTATATAAATCATAAATAGCACAGAAGGGACTACATACAATTTTTCACTTTTTCTTCTAAGGCAGAAACAAGAGGCACTGCATAAACCGATCAGACCACAGATTTAAGCAGAGAAAAGAAAGCCCTTTTTCATACACAAAGCATAATCAAACTGTAGAGCTCATTGCCCAAAGTATAAATGGGTTCAAAAAGCAATTAGACAAATTCATGGAAGAAAAGTACATCAAGGGCTTATTAAACACAGTGAAGTGGATCCAAGCTCCAATTTGGGACTCTTTAAGCTGCAGATTACTGAAAAATGAGGAGAGGTGTTGACAGGGAGTTTTCTTTCTCCGCTTTTTTCTCTTTCTTATTCTCATTTCTAAGCACCCACTACTAGCCATGGTTAGAGGGACTGTTCTGCTCCAGCTGGACATTTGCTCTGAGTCTGGGAGGTTGCTCTTAGGCTGTTGTCTCCCCTGTTGCAGGGAATATACAGGAATAATTTCCATTAGCCCTCAGCCTTGCTTCTCCAAGATTTCTTCCTTTCTCCCCTTGCAGTAGTGTGGGGAAAGCTGCTGCCTCTGTAGAAGACCTCCTGTATCAGCCAGGTCCAAGGCACAGAAGTTTTCAGTGGGGTGTCTCACTGGTCCTGCATTTTGCACTTGCCCAGGAGCCACCAGCACTTTCAGCACTCACATGAAGTCAGGGAGAAAATTCTCCTGAAGCTGCCCTGGGCTCAGCACATGGATGACAGCAAGGGCAATAGGAGCAGGGTGGGGATGGCTGATGGAAGAGCTCCAGGCTCACTATCCCAACCAATTCCCCAGGGATCAAAGTTTGGCTGCTCAGACAAAGCTGGTGTTCAAAAGCATTGTTTGGTTTGTCCACTCCCAGCTGATCAATGACCCTGAGTTCCATTTGCAGACCTTTGGAGGCAGAGCTCCCAGGTCCCTGTGGTGGGCTCAGAAAGTGACGAATACATAGAACTGAGGAAACCTTTAAACTCCATACCACTCTTATCACAGTTAATATTTGGAGCCACTTAATCATACAGGGGCTTTCAGTTACTAAGGTCCTTTTAATTTAGAGTGAGAGCATGTGGTAATTAGCCTTAACCAGGTCATTGATCTTAGGGGAATACACTCTGTGAGGATCTACATCCATCTTACATACTTGAGGGAGGGAAGGGCTGATCAGCTTGACATCTTAGCTCACAGTATTAACAAGGCAGGTTAGTGCTGACCTTCTGCTGGGGCCCTGCACACCCAGCTGGCCATGGAAACACGAGGGCATCTCTCCCATAAGCCCCATCATTCCTTCAGATTCAGCAGCAGCAGCACTGCTGTGAGTGGAGGGTTTTCACCTTTACCTCGCTGTGAGCACAGAGATGTTCTCCATGACCTGCCAGCCCCTTCTCAAGTACCGCCACAATTTATGAGCTGTTTCAACAGGAACTTTGCTCTGTCCCTGATTCCACTCCTCCCTGGGGCAAACCTCCAATTCCAGGTCAAAAACCTGCTGCCACAGCAAGAGCTGAGATGTCACATGTTGTGCTCTCCAGCTTCCCATGGGCTGCAGGGGTGCAGATGCAGAGAACCCAAGATGAATAAATCCATCTCAGCAGCGTGTGCCTTGCTTCAGGCATGGAGGGAGAGAGGCCCGGACCAGGCACTGTTTCACACTAACATTTTCACAGCCAATTTCTTCAAAATGTGCAATCAAATTAGGCAAAATCATTCAGCACCTGCCATTTCATCGCATGAGCCACTCACTGTGACCATGCCTGCTCTCAGCATTAGGCTGGAGCCCAAGGTGGAGCAGCAATCACCATTCCCTATCACACACCAGCTATTAGGGCTTGTTCAACATTAGCTTTGCAACAGTTCTCACTGGCCTTACATTTTCAAATTTCTGCTTGGAAAGCCTCTCTTCTGGTTTTTTAAGAACTTTTTTTTTTTTTAGTTTTCTTTTTGCAAAGTTGGCTCTTTAAGAAACTCTGCATGGACTAGTATCTCACTTTCCCCTTGCAGATTTTGTGGAAGACAAAGGGGAAACAGACTGGACCTCTCCCCCACCCAGATTTTCCACATCATGCTGTTGCTATTGCCAGGTTGTGATGTTTGTTTTTTTTTCTTTTCTGGGTCTCCTGCCAAACATTTGTCTGCTTTGTCAGGTTTTTTTTGGTTTTTTTTTTCTTTTTCTGGGGAAAAAAAAAAAAGCCTGTTTAATTTTAGCAAATGGGTTTTTCCACTTCAATAGCCTCAAAATTTTCCCTGGAGAGCTGTAAGCCCTTTAAATATATTTAGGTTGCCAGATTTCTTATGTTCTCTCTCCAGGAAGCCAATTTTGTTTCTAAGCTCTTGAGAAAGGGCCAGTCTCATATTTTCTTGCACTTTGAAGCTCTTGTACACCACCTTCCCTCTTTTTTCTTTCACAGTCCTCCTTAGGTTTAGCACTTGTCCCTGAGGTAGCACAAAGGCCAGAAACCCTTCCCAGGCTTGTGTTAAGCTCCTTATCCACTCTGGGTCTTTCATCCTGTATCCATCAGCAACTCATTCTGGTGTTTCATGACAACCATCCCCACGTGCATTGCTGTGCACCAAGCTGAAGACGCTAACCAGGACTAAATGCTTCAATGGCTGTGTGCCCTGCTCTGATCCAGAAGCTCCATGGGGAATTTTCTTCCCTCTCTCTTTTTTTTTTTTTTTTTTTTTAACAAAACCAGCGCCTTGGGAAACTCTGAACAGTTCATGATCTCACTTTGCCTTCATCAGTTCTTGTGAAAAGCAAAGATACTCACTCTGTAGCGCCCTCTTTTCCTACTGAACATCACCACTGAAATGTTTGCTAAGTGTTGAAATCCCAGAATAAAATGGGATCCTGGGACCTGGCCAACCCCTTACAACCCAAACTTATTTTCCAGATATCTTGAATAGTTTTAGTACAGCTTGAACAGGATTAGACAAAGATGCAGTGTCCAGCAGGTCTCACCACACACATGGGGAAGAGCTGGTTCAATTACAAATGGAAAGTGGTTCCAGCTTGCAAGCTGAAGGCAAGGCAGCTTGTGGTGTCTGTAACTGAACCAGCAAATGAGTTGTGTAATACGTGACCTCTGGGACAAACACAAGTTCCTTCTTCAGACCTTGGCAGGTTTATAAACAATGCAAAAGAAAAAGAAGAAAAAACCCACAGCTGAAGCGTTCTGTGATGACCTGAGGAGAAGAAAGATTCACACTGCTGACTGACTGGCTTCATGCAGAGACCGGAGCAGTGTAAGTAATGGATCTGCAGGCTCTGGGGAGCAGGCATGGCTACTCAATAAAAAGTGCTGTTTATTTTACAATCAACAGTTCTAACACAAGGACTCTCAGGTTCTCTTATTCAGGATGACAAATTATTCCTGGGATCAATGAGATTCCTTTTTACTGCCCCCCTATTTCACTTACATTAAAATACGCACTCCTTGACGAGCTTAAAGAGCACCTTTGCAGCCGCTAATTAAAAACATGTTTCACACGTTATTCCATAAATATGTCAGGACTGTTATTACCCCAAGACAAGCTTTCACTAAGGCAGTGTCCATCTGGTGTCACTAAGGTGCAGAGGGGATTTAATAAAGCCAAGGCTGTGTCTGGGAACGGAGCACGGGTGTCCTGATTTGTGCTCTAATGAGCGTGTGTTCATCTCAGAACCTGACACGGGGCTGCACTGTGCCAGGAATGCTTCTCTGGTCCACCCAGCACCCTGAGAATGGGGAAATATCCCCCAGGCTGGACAGAAAATGAAAATTCCATTCTGTGGGAAAGGACAAAATTTCCCTGGCTGCTTTATCTATGAACCAGGACAAGTTAAAAAATTTATTTATTTATTTTTTTTCTTAATGAATATTTTCTTAATGAAAATATTTCAAAAATGTTTTCTTTCAGTCTTATCCAAACACCCAGCCATGATATTGTATTCCTTGCAAATCCATTCAAATAATAATTCCAGTGCACTCATGTACGTAAAAGCATGAGACCTGTTGCACTTAAAATCCCAAGGCTCTGCCTGGTGAGCCTGGAGCTCTGCAGCATGACCTTGGACTTGAATGCTAAAAGAGAAGCTTAAGAAAGAGAAGGTTGCAGGTGTAATAATGGCAGGAACCTGACTACTGAGAAACACAGAGCAAAACACAAATAGGATTAGCCTCCATGAAATCTAGATGACGGCTGTGTAATTTATACAGGATTCTTTGGCTTGTCAGCATCGTTCTTGTTTTCTGGGCTCCACTCCTGTTATCTCAGAGCAGGAAGGCTGTTACAGCCCTCCTGCCAGACCCAGTAACCTTTAGTCAGATTTAAGAGTAAATGACTGTGGGAAATGAAGATTAACACTCTGGGGACAGGTGAGATTATCTCATTGCAGGTCATTATAGTTTCCATAAATTGAATATATTTGTCTACGCATGCACCCACTAATGTCCAGCAGATCTATAGCACATACATACATGAAAGGCTTGGGAAATATTTAATCAGAAGGACTTATTGTATGGGCCTGTGAGCAGAGCTCTGTGCAAGAGGACTGTCTGGGAACTGCTGATGGAAATGCAGTGTGTGTGACAGATCCAGGACCTGGGCCCTTAATTCTCTCTAGTGGAAAAACAAAAATGAATCAACCAATAATTAAAAACTGCTCACCCCATTTATGCGTATTCATATTATAGGACTGAAACCCTGAGTACAAACATTCCCTTTATTCATGTAAAAATTGCTTCCACAATGCAATTTCAGTCATCTGATTTTTTTATTTCCAGAGGGGAGGTGGGAAAGTGAGCAGCAGGATTGATAAGAAAATTCCCTGTTGCACCTGCTTGCCATAGATTAGCGTGCCCTGTGCAATGTCATGGGAAACTGAAAAGTTCAGAATTACAGAGAGGTGACTTTCTTCTGTCCCCTAGACCCACTTCTGACTCTGCAGTCTCTCTTCAAGAGGTTTCTTTCTCCTCACTGGCCTTATTTTAAAAAGTGAGAACTTGAGGATTATTGTACAGGAGGAAAATTGAACCCTGAAGAGGAATCCATCCAAACACCCTCCTCTGGGGGGCCTGGGATCTCCTGCCACTGCCCACAATGGTCTGTGCCTAGAAAGTGCAAGAGCTCTGCAGCTCTCAGTCTTGATCTGGGTCAGCAGATCCCCCGGTGCCATGAACAGAGGGACAGGCACAAGTCATTCGACAGTCTCTCAGCTGGAGCAGGGCAGCTGCTTCAGAGGGAGGCAGAAGCTTTGAAAATCAGGTGGAAATTCTGAAAGGACAAAGGAGATGGGATCCAAACTGTATCATCTGCTGACTTTGTGAGCTCAGCCCCAGGCACTGTGAGCCCCTCATGCTGCCAAGGGTGATGTTGTAAAAGAGGCAGAAGTTTAAAAACAGGAATGCAATAATACAACCATGCAGAGGCATTGCTTGTGACTGGAGTCCTCAGTTTTGGCATTATGCCACTGCCAACTGAGAGATTTCCTCCACAGGAAGGAATATGATCTGAATAGGACAGGAAAGCAGTAATGGGAAGTAGTATTCTTCCAGTGTTAGGCAGCTGAGGCAAGCAAAAAACTCACACCTCTTTAGTGAGTCTGTAACAGAATTTGGATCGTCATCTACCAGGGCATCTTGCAATATTTAAGCCACAAAAGCAGCTTCTTCCAGCTTTCTTCCCATTGAGCATTGAGTACAAATGCTCAGCCAGTGCTCATCTGTTCTGCAGAGCAGACTGGCCAGCTCAGAGGAGCAGCATTTCTCACGAGACTCACACTGCTGCTCGGTCAGAAACACCTTCAGAAAGTTGGAGAGTCAGGCAGGGCCCTGGAAAAAACTGGCAATTAATCCCTTAGGTTCATCTTCCACTTCACCTAAACAGAGACTTTCCACAAGAGCCACACACATCAGCCACACTTCACTTAATGCTGACTTTTAATATGAGTCACACATGGCAGCAGCTCCATGCCAGTGTTTCCAAGCCTCCCTCCATAGAGCTGGCTTAGTCACAAGTGCTCATATCCTCTCCTTCCACACCAAGGAGCAGATTTGTTCGTTCTCTCTGTCCATCTTTCCTGTCACACTCTTCTCCATATTCTCATTTCCCTTAGACGAGAAAAGCAGCACAAGGACAGGGCACGTTTTACCTTCTGCTTGCACTGAGACTGAGCTTGTCTTCAGAGCCTGGTGCCTGACAGATCTGAGCTGTCTCCTGCAGTCCAACCAAAATTAGAACAGAGCCACCCATCATACTCACTGACCTTTTCTGAAACTGGGGATAGAAGTGGTCTTTTGAGCCAATACAAATTCATATGGCTGCTACTTCTCTCTTTCCTGTCTCATTTGCAAATCTTGTTTTGAGGACATGAAAAGAGGTGTGAAGATAAATATTGGATATATCTTACCTGCAAGCTCTTTTTCCTTCTGTGTGTGTGTGTATTATTTTGCCAGTCATAGCTCTGAGCATGCTGATACGATGAAGAGGATATCTGGTGAGAAATGTTATTGATAGTGAGTGCCAGGAAGTATCAGTGAAGATCTCACTGTCTGGACATCTCCCTGAATCCTATCAGAGCAATCTGAAGTTCTAACATCTGTGAAAGTGTGCTGGAATGCTTTCAGAGACAGACTCCCTCATGAGCAGAGGTGCATGAATAAGGAATTTTTTTTGTTTATTTGCTTGCAGCTCTGGAAGATCAGAAAAGAGATTGATTTCAGGGTAATCCAAAGCACATATTTTAAAAACACCCTCATCAAACAAAATGAAAACTTGAAAATTGCGGTCATTCAATAGAAAGATTTTTTAGTGAACTAAAAACTAAGTTTCTTTCAGCTTTTGATTTTTTTGTTGGTATATACCCAAAAATTACTGTGCCTTTTTTTTTCCCCCTTCCAGAGCATTCAGTTTCTTGAGTTAAAACTGATTGAATTGATCTACATTAATGAAATGTCTGGATTAAACCCACCAAACTGTATTGAAACAAAGCAAAATAAAACCCCTTCATTCAGAAATTCAGCCCTATCAGAAAAAAACTTCTTGATGCCATTTCACTTTTCTTGTTTTATTCAGCTCGCTATTAAAATAACTAAGGTGAATCATTATCCAAAATTAACTCTAGTTTAGTTTGGGAAATAAATAACTTCCTTGAATTCATCTTTATTTTACCTGAACACTGCTGTCAGCTTTTACAACAGGCAGCATATTGTCTTCCTTATTTAACAGAACTTTAAAAGAATCAGAATTGGCTTCTTAAAGCAGAGAAAAGCAATTAACAGGGCCATGTCAAAGACAAATGTTTAATGGGATGTGATCACTTAAAATCACTTAATTCTGTGTCTGGCTGCTAAATATTGGTAAATCTAATCAGGGCTGGCAATAAATAAAATGTTCGTGGCATCAGCAGTTCTGCCTGAGAACTCAACATGGAGAAAGTCTCTTTATTATCAGTATGGAGAAATTGTTGTCTTGAGGGCATGGGAAGCTTACACAAGCATCCAGAAACCCAGTTCTTTATTCATATCCATAGCTAATACTCTCAGCACTTTTGAATTTGCAGATCTTGGCTGAAAATCACATGTTAACATGCTCTTTGCTATTATCAGGGTGGGATATTGACTGCAGAGGTCTAAACAGTAAACACCATGGAAACACCTTTGCCTTGGCATTTCCAAGCTCTGCATGCAGAATGGGAGTGGGAGGCACAGCAGCAATCAACACATATATTTTAGGTTATCCATACTCCCCTCCACCCCTCTTTTTCAATCTGAAAAGGTTCTTGCTTCCTGAAGTTACATAAAAGGATTGGTGGAAAAAAACTTCAGGAGTTTCGTAACTTCTCCTTTCCCAGACACTGAGCACTGGAGCATGACTGGGGCAAATATGGCTGGAGGGGCAGCACAGGCAAACCAAAAAATTTTAAAAAATCATTTTGATAAGAAAAGTTACAGAAATAAACCTATTGAAAGCAGAGCCTTCTCTTCATCAGAAAGACTCCAGAACTCTCATTCTTTGTTCATAATATGCAGTTGGTTTAATGGCATCCATAGAGCTTGTCCTGTTTGGCCTTGTTGATGTATCTGAGATTCCAAATTGGTCCAAGAATACCCAATTTTTAAACAAAAAACACCTGGCTGTGCTCCCCTTTGGTTTTTGGGCACCCATGAGCAGAGGAAAACCAGAGCCACGAGCTAAGCACCCTGCAGTGTGAAACAGATGGAAGATGTGGCAGGAGATGAGGCCCTCATGGAAAACTTCAGAGGAGGTCAGGGACAGACAAAATGACAGAGCCATTTGTCCAACCTTCAGCTGTGGCTCTTGTCCCCTGGGTGTGAATGATGGACAGCTGCTGGGTTCCTGCAGCCCTTTGGCTCTGTGCATGCTCCACTCACCTTCCTGGCCATGCTGGTCACAAGCCCCAGCCTGCTATCCCATTTAAATCAAAATATCACTGACATTGCCGGGACTGACACAGCAGCCTGGACTGAAATCAGCTGCTGGGCTCACCAAGCCCAGGGGAAGAGCCCACCCAATCCTCTTGAAAGCCAGCAATGCCAGCACCAGTCTGAGAACTGTACTAGCATTGCTTAAAGGATATTGTAATTTACTGTAAAAGAATTAGGAGCTTGAGGTCAGAAATACTACAGCTTCTTTACAGGTGGGAGAAAAAAGACTGGCAAAAGATTAACAGAAATGCTCTCTACTGAAATAAGTTTTTTTTTTTTTTTTTCCTAGGTACCTGTTAATTAGGATAAAAGTAGGAAACACTATCTAACAAGGTTCCTGGGAGCAGGCTGGAAAAAGCCTTAATGAATTCAGCATTACGAGATGGTTCCTAAGCAACAGAACATTTCAGCTGAATATTAACCCTAGTCACAAGGAGAGAAAAAAATGGTCTCAAAAATAACCCAGAAGTCAGTTAATTAAGACAATGTCTCTTCTGTGCAGAGCTACTCTTGGACATCTTAAGGCAAGCATTGTTTGGGTAATATTTGAATGAACTTCTGGCTGACAGATTAATTTCAAGGCTTTTTAAAATTAATTTGCTGCTTTAGTATTAATTATAATTATGGCTGTTTATAGTAAAGCACCTTAGAAGATGATGCAAAGACCAACACAAAAGTGTAAATCCTGTAACTTTAAATTTTTTAAAAATACACTCCCACGAATGTACCGTCCCTGAGTATGAACCAGCCACTGTGTATCTTCAGGTAGGAACGAGATGAACATTTCAAATTAATGGTATTTGGAGTAAGAGCTGGAGAGTTTAAGAGATGAGAGGAACAACTCAATGACTATGTAGATGTTTGGCTACTACTGTGCAGTTGGATGGGTTCAAGATATTACTTAGTACAAAAAGTGGGGTAATGTACTTGAAAACAGGTTATCACAGATGTCAAATATCAACTGCCTAAAGGCAAGAAATTAATCAAACCATGGAAATTCAGTCATTTTCAGTCATGTTATCAGTCTCAGACAAGAATCATAAGTTCATCACTCTCTTCTGTGCCTGACCAGGATTTAATTTCTAAAGTCATATGAAGGACACAGCTTTTCATCCTTAAAATCATAACTCTTACTCTTTGAGTATGCAACAAAGTTTTTGAAGATGTACAAGTAAATCAATTAATTTGTTTATGAAATAACATTAATCATAAATTCAGTCCCTTCAAAGAAGAGCAGCATCTAAGGCAATTTCTTTTTTGTCCCAAACGATTTCAAAGGACTACAAATACAAACTCACGTAAATCAAAAAATTGCAGTACGGGCTTATTTAAATAAATTACGCTGATTGCTGTATTGGAGTTTGTGTAATTGTGTGGAGGTTACCAACTTTCTTCTGCTCCACAACCAAGGGAAACCCAGTTTTAAGCTAGCAGGGAACTGGTGAAGGTTGGGACAGGGTCACTGGTGTGTTTTGGCAGCTCTGCCAAAGTGCAGCTCAGGTAGGAATTACTAGCTGGTCTGTTTGCTGGCTGGTCTCTCAGGGCAGTGGTTCACAAGCTGTAAAATTTCTGAACCAGACAAGCAAATCGAGCAACTTCTCACAATGTGAATTATTAAGAGTTTTTTAGTTTCACTAGTAAGTTTGTAGCCTTGAAAAGGCTGAAATTCAATGTGAAAATCTCCTTTAAAATGAATTTAAAAACGTACAATGTAAGGCAGAGTCTGTATGACTGTTAATCTGTAGCACTATTATCTAATAACAGTCTCCTTGGGTTTCTTTACCAGTTTTGTATGACATTTCTGATAGTTAAGGGAAAATAAAAAAAGAAATTAAAGCTGTTCTTAGAGAAAAATGAAGCTAAAATGGAGTTTAAATTGCATCATGTATGTAATGCACAGGTGAAACTTTTTGAAAGTGACTGCAAATGGTCCCCAACCCAAATCTTGAAAAACCTGCTTCAGAATTAATCTACTGGGGAACAAAAAACCCAAGTAATATTACATTCAGGTAGGAACAGGAAAGGTGATAAGTGATCTCTACTCTCACTGCAGTGCTGATACTTCAGTGAAAATGTGTGAAACATAATTGAATGGGTCTTTAAAGACCATCACTTAGAAGCTGATTATATTGAATATCTGTAAGTGTAACCACCTCCTTATTTCATGGTGTGACAATGGCTAGGCTTGGATGGCTCAATGCTTCCTCATGTGTCTTCTGAGAATTGGAGCAAAAGATCTTTGTCCATGACAGTGCCAGGATCAGCTTTGGGCTGGTGTTTTTCTCCATTGAACCCATTTCCCCTCATATCTTTCCGCTAAGTACGGTTAGATGGTGGACAAGACACGGCCGCCTAAAAATGTCTTGCCTTGATTCAGTGCAAAACAGGAATTTTTCATGCAGGGCTGGAACAACTTGGATCCAACGGGGTGCACAGCCCCACAGGCATTTCCCTGACTGACATTCACCCCCTTGTTCTGCAGGAGGTGGTGAGGGAGGAGGTGGCTCAGGTGAGGTGGAAGATTCTCCAGGGCAGGGAAGGAAGCTCTGAGCATGGCAGCGAGAGATGTTAATTGTCCTCTGTGTGGAACTAACTCTCCAGCCATCCCAACAGCTACTGCTGCACCTAAATCTTCCCTTTAATGGGCTCTCAGGGAGCGAGCGGCTGCAGCCTGAACTGTGCTCGCTGCTACATCAATCTTCCCCTCGTCACTCGCACCTTACGCAGCAATCCCGAGGAACAAGTGTAAGAGCAGAGCTGCTCGCCCTGGTTGTAATTCCCAACCCAGAGCTGCCTCCCTGATGCTTGGAAAAGGAATTTGGAGAGAGCATCTCTTACAGTGGACAAAACCCAGTGGAATGGTCAAGAGAGAAAACAGGATTCTGGTCTGGACATCAGAAAACAAAAATATCTCTGTGAGGGCAGCAGAGAAAGCAGAAGCAGCTATGAGTTTCCAAGCAGGAGGCAGCTCTCGATTTAAAAGGCTAATTTGATGCATCAGGGACATGTTTTGGCTGTGAGGATCCGAAGATCTGTTTTGCTTCTGTGTTTTCACAGTGCCCAGCACAAGGGGATTCTGGAAATAAGCAGCACTAAAAGAGAAAGTCTGAGAAAGGAGCAAGAGAAGGAGCTCATTGGGAAGAGTAGGGGGGAAGGTTTTATTTCCATGCACATCAGAGGGTCCTGCTCTGAGAAAGAGGTTTGGTTATTTATAACTGGCCAGGCATGCCAGCCATTTGATCAGGGATCTGAAGTGTGTGTACACAACTCCAATAATCCGGTAATTGTCTGTAAGAAGTGAAGAGTCAAGGTGAACAACTTTCACCATGTGTTGAAGGCTTGAATTGATTCCCTTAAAACTTCCAGCTAAACAGTCCAACTGGCAAATATAAACTCACAAAATACTTGTGCAAACAGGGAAAAAAAAAAAAATCAGTTGATAGATGATACTGTTTACATGGAATAAATTCTGCTTCTCTGCTAAGAATAAGGTTCACAGCGAAGCAACTGATTTCACAAGAGATAGGTGGGAAGTGAGCTATTTTTTCCCCCCTGTGACCAAATTACACACTTTCCATTCACACATCTCGTTGCAAGAATAACCTTTCTGCAGGGATTATTTTTTAAACAGTTTAATTAATATTTCTGTTTGTCTTGAGTAGTTCTCAGAAACAGGAGAAAAAAAGAAAAAAAAAGGAAGACAGTGTAGCAACACAGAAAAAAGAAAGAAAAGCCCAGCATTACTTTAACACTGACAACAAAAGTCACCCTTAGATGAATTAGTGATAAACTCCTGGGTAAGACTTCAGCTCCATATGGTGATATTTGATATTCATCACGTAGGATCGGACAAATCAACTCTACATCCTGCAGTACCTGCGGGACCCGGCCCTGCCTGTTTAGTATTCCACTGCGACCACCTGTGAAACACTGCCATTGTCTCTCCTGATATAAATAAATAACTCCAGAATGCCAAACAGAAAGGGGTGGGGATGGGAATGATAAATTCTGAGTCAGAGGCAAGCGTGTAAGAAGGGCTGTAGCTGTGATTTAGGGGTGCTAATGAGCCCTGACAGAAAGAGCGTTGGCAGGATGTCCTGCCTGATGAAAACCAGGTGTCCAAGGTGCTCTGTGAATTCACAGGTTCGTGTCTCTGGATCACTTTCTCATTTCTAAATGCTTAGTTAGAGAAACACCTCTCTCTTCACACCAAAGGCTAACTCTAAGCCTCCAGGTCAGTGCACACAGATTTGGCCCACGGCAGCACACAGCTCAGCGCATTCACGCTTGAGATTTTGGGGTTTAGGTTGATATCACTGGAGAAGACAAGGCAAGAAAAAGCACTTGTCTGGGCTCTGCTCTGTCCTGAACAGCTGTTTTTCAAACCTCTGCATGTGAGAAACTCACTTTCATTGAGGAATAAGGTTCTCTGTTTGTCTTTGCTCCCTCATGCTCACACCAGAACAAGTAAGCCTGGCCAAGCATCCTGTCTCTTGCAGTGTAACCCAAAAGCTGGAAGCATTTGACTCTGCTCAGCAGGGGTGACTGAATCATTCCTCCCTCTCAGACAGGACCATCACAAGCCCTCTCCAATTAGCTTTAAACTACCAATATACCCAGAACTATTCTCAGAAACAGAATAGAAGTTGTGCTTAATCCATGCTGGTTTTTGCCATGTGGCACTGTTTCTCTCTCTTGAATATGGCATTCACAGGAAAATAAAGTAATGCAATCCTCTCCCCGCGCCTGACTCACTCATTTTGCCCGTCCATGCACTGCTAGTACACAGATTTTGCCACAGATTCACAAAAATGCTTTATCTGGGGCTTGGTTTTTCAAGCCCACTGACAGTGCACCCCTGAGCTTTACTGTCCAAGTCCCATTTCTATGCAGAATTGCCCTGTTGAACCCGAAGTCCAGTACTCACAGAAGACTCCAAGGTCATGCTGAGATTGCTGCCAGGGGAAACCCCTGCCATGCAGAAGTTTATTATGGATTTTAAGTGATTATTTTCCCAAAGTGAAGCAGAAGCCAGCAATGAAAATAAAACTTCACGTGTTTGGCAGCAGGCAGAAGCTGCCTGGGCCCTGACTGAGAGGAATAACCTGGGCAGTGGCTTAGGTTAAATTCCACCCTCACGTATGTGAATACCTCCCCACCCACACCCAGCACTTACACAATACTTTTAACGACAATTTTTCTTCCCTTGCCCTAAGTCAACTTATTCCTTAGTTTCCTACTGCCCTGAAGTCCATCAAAGCCAGTTGCCATGGAAATGATTGTGATGTGCTTTCTCAATGTCCTCAGCCATGAGTGCATATCAAGAGCTCTCTCTGCTGGTCTGCAATCACCATCATCCCTCACAGCTCCAGATGGCCCCGTCAGTGATGGTACCTGGAAGCTCTCAGAGGTGCAGCTTGTGTCTCTAAGCACTGTCAGGGACTGGAGTCTGGCAGTGAAGCTCCTGTTTTTGAGCTATCTGGGAATACTCAGCTTGCCAATAAGCTGTGATGTCCAGCCCCTGTGTTCTCACAGCCTGTTTGTCATTCAGTGAGGAGCATTCAGTGATGCTACCAGGGGAGCAGGGGAAGGAGGAGCCTTGCCTGCGCTGGCACTGCTAGAGAGAGCTCCAAAGCAAGACTATGGGAAGCTGCAGGGGTATAAGAAATGCTTGGGGTTTTTTCTATTTAGCAGTGCTGTCAGCCTAGGAAAACTGGCAGTGGCCTAATCCATGCCTGAGCAGTACTTTTTTTCATTTGAGCACGAGGTCCTTGTGTAGGGTGGAAACACACACAAGCCCTTTTTTCACACTTGCTGAAACAGCATTAGGAGGACTGAGATCACTGTATGACTTTTACTTTTCAGACTGTCAGTAATCCTTCCATGGGCTGAGCACTCTTCCCTGCCTCCCAGATACTCCCAGGAGCAGCAGAGCTAAGGCTTACTACTAGCATCATTTATTATTAGTATTGCCTACCTAAAATGCAGCTTTTTAGGAGCTCTGCACAGGACAGAGACTACCACTGGGTCCCAGGGGTTCCTACAGGCAAAGGATTTGCAGGAGCCAGTTTTAGGTTTGCCTTCCACAGCACAAAGATGCAAGACCATTGACAGACCCAATCTGTGTACCAACCCTCTGATTTACCTCTCTGCTCGTGTGTCCATTGTCTGTACACCAGAAACCCACAAGAAAAGGTGGTTCTGCAACTGGCAGCCAGGGACCGCCCCAAAACAAACCCATCTCTTCCACCCTATGTGTCTCATAATGTCAGCCTCAGGGAGCTGAGCTCTCAAAAACCCCTTGAAAAACATCAGGATCTGGCTTATAATTGGTGTAATTACAATGTTAAAAAGAGACAAAGTAAGATTTAATTAACTAGATGGTGTTACCAAGCTCTCTCTGCTAAGCACACAGCTGAAGAGCTGAGCATGCTATTCCTCAGAAAGGGTTTGATTTTTTTTTTTCCTCACTGTCATGGTGATGACATCTCTCTGATGGACCCAATAGCAGTGAAACAGCAAAGAAAACCACCAAGGTGCCACTCGTTGTCTGCCTTCCACTCCTTGCAGTACAAGCTAATTGCTAGCTTTTAGCAGAGCCCAGATAGCTCTTTTTATGTAAAAATAATAATTCCCAGAGTTATGTGATACTGTAAGGGTTTTTTTAAAAGATTTTAAAAGGTTTTGGTTTTAAATTGTTTACTACAGAAGTGTGACTGTATATGGAAGCTGCATCTAATCTGTGCAAAATCATTCAAGTTACTTTTTAGCCCCCAAGCCTGGGTTGAAGTTGTTTGAAGTCCTAATGAATAAGTTGTTTTTTGCTTTCTCCAACCACTGTATGTTTTTGCTCTACTTTATGAAAAGTAGAAAAAAAAATTCACCGCAGATAATTGGAGGGAAACATATCAATTAAAGGTTGCAACAGAAGGATAAGGGGCAGAGAAGGCTGCTGGTCTTATCTGAAAATCTCAGAAAGTACAAGGTTGACCAAGCACAGATTATTTTCCCTCCAATCCTGATTCGTAGTTAGTAATTGGCATAAAAAATTCATTGGAACCACGGTGCAAATGCATACGACAGAGGGGCCTTGGTAAATGACTCTCTTCCATGAACTTATTACAGCTGATTAAAGTCTTGCCATTGATTTTTTGGGCCATCCTGGGGACACCAGATACAAGGTTAAGCACACAATGCATAAGTGTATCATTAAATCCAGTCCTTTTGGGAGTGTAGAAGAAATGCCAAGTGGTTACATGGAAGTTTTAAGAGCTCATCCTGAGATCTACCTTCTTCACAATGTTTCATTTTGACAACAGCCATCCCCCTCACATCCTATGTCCCAAACTAATGAGATATTTAGTCACTGAGAAGGGAGCATTGTGCCAAACTCCAGCTCACAGTATTTCCAACTTGGGGGAACACAGCCAGGTTATTTGACCATCTTCTAGCCCTTAAAATAAAAGATTTCAGTTGTTGGGTCTTATTTCTTCCCCACCCATTCTTTGGTTTCCTTCACTCAAAAGCATGGATTGAGGAACGTTGGTAATGGGTGTATGGCATCCCAGAAGGGAAAAGGTGTTGCCAAGAGCAAGTTTTGAGGAAAGATTAGCCCAGATTTATCAAAGTACAACCAAATTACCCCAACTGCAACCTCCTGTAGAGTCAGTGGAAATACTTCCAGGGAGCAGTTTATTTTGCTTCCCTCTGGAGGTGCTGGTGTGTCTCAGTCCAGGGTAGTTGAGCACTTTGACTGGGTACTTCACCATTCTGCTGCCATGGATTTCCAGAGATTGGGAAGGAAGAGCTTTTGGGCATTAATTAATAATATAATTAATGAATTATATTAATTTATTAATAACAAATTACATTTATTACTTATCAATGCAATCCTTTCTCCCATATGAGACAGCACAGTGAGAACAGGACAATCCTTCCTGCCCTCTTCTGTGTACTTGGGGCTGTTAGTTCCAGGCAGGCATCAAATATCAGGTGAGGGGATTTTGAAATTACATGCAGATTTGAGGAAAATGTCATTCAGCCTATTAAAAATCCTTCAGACAGTTACTCTACTGAAATCCATGCAGAAGAAGTTTTCAGGTGTGGACTATCACAACAAGAAGCTCTTTGACCTATATTTTGGATGCCTGGCTTGTGTGACAGACGGTGCAAGGCAAGGCATGGGCTAATGGAACAGCATCAAAGCCTTAGCCAGCATTAGCCTTTTTCTGTGAGATGCTGAGCACAATGTGTGAGCAGTCACATACCCTCAAGGGCCACTAAGCCATCCAGAATCCAAATCACACCAAGCACAAGTTTGGATCAGGCCCATTTCCCCACGTCCTAATCCTCCGCACCTGGCACAGCGCAGCTCTTGCTGCGGGAGCGGATGGTCCATGAGTGAAGCCTGGAGGCATCTGCTGCTCCTGCTGTACCTGAGCAAACCGCTGCCTGGGAACTTGGGACACATCCAGGTTCCTCCAGCAACCACGGACAAGACGCTGTTTCATGTAAACCTCATTTGCATTCCTACTCTAAATCTGTTTCAACTCTCCCATCCGTATGTTTATCAGGGAAGAAAGGCAGAGCAGGGAAAGAGGGAAGCAGCTGAGTGTCTTTTCTCAAATCATTGCACCTCTCATTTTAACTTCCATTTCATGTTGCCTTCCCCCCCAGCCCCCCAAAGTGTTTTCAAAACCTTCCTCCTACTTCCTTCTCCCGTTCAGTTGCGTCAGATTTTTATTACCACTACAAACCCATCCCTGGAAATGTTTCCCCTTTGTAAAGACATCAGATTTAAAACAACAACAAACAGCATGGCATCTTTTAATTCACCAGCACTTTTGCTGCTGCTTCATAAACGATTCTGGTTGAAACTCAGATCTCCTGGGTTGACTGATGGCAGAACCACATGGGAAGTGAATAGACAATGATCTTGGAGAGCAAAGGCATCCTAGTGATGAGGAAAGGACACACTGGTTTGATGGGAGTGATTTAAACCAAAGAGATGTTTTATTAACACCTAGCATTTTTGAGGTTCAGCTGGAGAATAGGGATAGAAGCTCACTGCAGTACTCAGTAGTGACTCCTGACGATTTTATGCTCAAAGGTGGGAAAAAATGGATTCTGTGAGCACCTAAAATCTGTGAGGTGCAAATCAGCTTTTTCTGGAGAGGTGACATAAAGAAATCTAGGAGTATCTCAATGTTTTGATTCAGCTTTTCTTTTAAACAAAACCTTTTGAGATCCTATTTCGGAGGGTGACAGATTTTTCTTTTAAAGGTTAAGCCAAAGTTAAGAATGAAATGCAAATTTTTCATTTCAGATCAAGTAAAATGGGTCATCTGATCTGGGAACTTATCCCTGTGCTGCCCATCTCCTCAGTCCAGCAAACAGCTGAACAGTGGCAGGCACTGTCCCAGCCCAGGGTGCCTCCCAACCCCTCATCTTCCCTCAGATGGGGAGTGAAACCTCGAAATGAGGGGTTTCCTTCTGGAAATGGAGTGATGACATCCAGATCTCTCTGCTCATCTCCTTCCTCCACCACTGAAGTGGGCAACACGCCAGAGCAGTCACACATTTGTGTGCAGACAGCTACAGAGCCCCGGGGAAGAGCCCAGGCTTTTTCTGCTCCAGAGGGAGATTGCCTATTTAGCCAGGTGCTTGGGTTTGGTTATTTTGCTTTGTGTGAGACTCTGAGAATTTTTTCCCTGATGTCAGCTAAACTTTCCTGTCCCTTCTGGTGTGCTGTGTGCTCTGGTGCACTGGCTCACCCAGGAGATTCACGCAACAGCCACGCTACTCTAGGAAAATCTAGGACATGAGAGACATCCTATTTCTCCTGCTGTCTTCCCTTGTGAAGAACAGCTGTGGAGTTTTGTTTTCATCTCTCTGTGGGGTGGAGGGCAGTGGGACACGTTCTTTAAGGGCAGGTGGAGCAGCTGTTCTGCAAATATTTCTTGGATACCTACTTTCTGTAAGTCTGCCTCTGCTGGAAAGGACAGGACACAATGACTCAAAATTGCTCCTTCTAGTCCTATGCCTCAAACAGCTAAATGGTGACTTAATGGTCTCAGAAATAAACCTGCATCTCTCTTGGATTCTGCCATTCTCAGGGATGTTTGTGAAACAGGTCAGTGCAGTGGCCTGAAGTTTAAGGGAGCGGAATTCCTTCCCCACCAGGCAGTTTTTACTAAATCCATCCCACAAAGAATTTAGTTTAGAGTTAATTGAATTAGCAAAGGCCTTCAAATACTCCCACAAGGTACTGGGTTCATTTTGGCCTCAGAAAGCCAATCAAACCATCAGAGAAGCAGGAAAAAAAACCAGTCAATGACTCACATTAATCATCTGAGAGAGGAAAGGGAAAAAGACCAACCAAACAAAATACAAAGCAAAAAAACCAGAAAGGCAAAAAACACCCAGACTGCAACTCTAAGAAACTTGGCTCACCCCAGACGTGGAGCACTAGATGAAAAATTGACTCTGTGGATTGCATTATAGATTTTGAAGATGGGTCTGTTTCTGAGAGTCTGAGATTGAAAGTCTGGTACGTGCTGATGGAGTTTACTGCAGCAGGGACCAGCTTATCCTGGGAGAGCACAAGCCCAGAGCTCTACAAAGGTGTCAGGGGGTCTCTGCTCATGCACACTCTGCTCAGGGTGTTGGATTTATGGCAGGGACTCAAACTTCCCCCTGCAAGTAAAACAAGTCAGAGATGCAGACAGCAGGCCTGTGGACATGGGTGTGTGGCCTCCAGATTGGAGGGGGTGCCTGAGATTTGTAAAAGCTTTTTTATATATCTAGAAGGGTTGGCTTTTTGTGGGTATTTTTTTCCCCAGAGCTAAAAGCAGGACTGACTTCCTCATCTTTCCAGTCAGATAAATTAATGGAGGAGCTTTTTACAGGTGTGTGTCCATCCTACCTCCCAAGGAAGCACATGGGCATCCCTCACCATCCTCCACAAGTCACAGCGATGCCTGGATGTGGCACCTGTGTCACACACCTGGCACCACACCTTCCCCTGCACATTTGCTCCTCCAGTTGCCATAGTAAAGGTGCACCTCGAGTGCTGCAGGCTGCAGTCGCCCCGTGGATTAAATCCCTGCAGCTTCTCACCCCAGATGAGAACAAAACACCTGCCAGAACCTGTCAAGTCAAAGGCAGTGCTAAGAAATGCAGTCACAACAGGAAAGGCTGATAAAGCTACCTGGTTTATTCCCCTGCCAGGAAAAGAATTTAGATCAGATTTCAGGCCGATCTCTGCATCTCTTGCTGGTTTTTATTTTTAAACGAGTCTGTTGTAGCAGGCACCAGACTGAAAGCCTGCCCCTCTTCCCCGTTTTTATGCTTAGCACTCAGATTTAGAGCTGGTAATTTTATTTATTTATTTATTTATTTATTTATTTATTTATTTATTTATTAAGATAATTCACTGTCTCCTTTAAGAAAAGAATATGTATATGACAAAAAAACAGTCATGAAAAAGCTGAGTTTTAATCAATTTATTTGTTCAAAAGATTTCAGAAAATCTTTTGCATGTAAAGGAGTTTAGGGTTGGTGTTTTTGGTTGGGGTTTCTGTTTGTTTTGTTGTTTTGTTTTTTGCTTTTTTCAAAGAAAAACTTGCTTCACCTTACTTAGCTAGAGAGTTAGCAAGGATTTTTACACAGGGAAAAAAATAAATCATCTTTCTGAAAAAGAGAAGATGTTTCATACTGCTGCAAGATTTCCAAATTAACAAAATAAAAGATTCTGTCTCAAAAAACATATTAAGACATGACTTTTCCTCCAGAAGTGTGGGACAGAAATAATTCTGAAAGACTTGAATCATTTAACAGGACAAAAACCTTTTTGCAATTGTACTACAAAAGATGTGGAAAGTAAAAGATGAGAACAGAGTCCTGTATTTCACTTCTGTAGTAACAAAAATAATAGAAAAGAACAATTATTATTTTATTGATAGGAAATGGTTATGCTAATTTTGATGGAATAAATGGGCATGAAATATCAAAGTTAATAATATGTCCAAAGCAAGTGAAACACTAAAAATTTCTAAATGAACTTCAGAGGCTTTCCGGCTTTCCTTTTTTTTTTTTTTTTGTTACAGAGTTTAGTAAGCAATGACAAGCTCTAGTGGCAAGAAACCACAATTTAAAATAATTTTATTCTTTTATTAAATATGCAAAAAAAGTTATCTCAACTAGAAGTCCTTGCAGTGTAGAAAACTGTGCAAACCTTTCATTTTACAAGATCTCTTATTCCCTACTTCTCTAGCAACAGCTTCTATAGCATAAGATGACCCTTCTAGACACTCTTTAGATATATTTAAGTACAGTATTTATGGGAAAGGAAAAAAGTATTGTGAAGTATTGTATTCATGCCATTATTTTTGAGGGCAATTAATTAAAAACAAAATAAGATCAACCACATGAAGAAACACAATGAAAGAGAAAAGATCAAGAAAAACAGTAAATAATGAGACTTCAGGGCTAGAAAAGAGCAGGTGAATTCTTGGACACCCTAACCTGTCAGAAACAGGGCAAAAGTCATATCACTGCTGGATGTTTCAGACAGCTCTCAGCTGTGTTTATCTTTGCTGTTGTTTTGTGATGTCATCACAGAAATGCCATTTCCGTTGAATCTTTTTTCTTATTTTCCTTTTTTTTTTTTTTTTTTTTAATGTGGGGATGTGGTGGTGTAGGAGAAATACAGCAGGAGAAAGAAAAAAGGGAAAAGGAAAAGAAGAACCCCAGCTGTCTGACTGCAGGGCTGTCAGCAGTTTGGCTGAGCCAGTGAAGACTCTGCTGTCACTTGGAGCTTTCTCTAGAGCTCATTGCAGTGAATTTGCTCTTCCTGAGCAAGGTGACAAAGGCCTGAGCTGTCACAGTGACCAAAATATCCTCTGGCCTCAGCAGAGGACATTCTGGTCACTTCTCCTCTGCAGTGGAAAAGTTCATTCCACCCCTGCTCCTCTTCAGCATCATACAAAGGATCTCAGGGATGGAGACGGAAGGCAGACTGACCTCCCACCACACAAAGTCAGCCAGAGGATGAAGAAAAACTAGGAATAAACCAGATGTTGTGTGCCTCATGGACTGATTCCCTGGCCACTGAGATACACGAAAGCTCTGCCAATCCAGGGTATCCCCATTCCTACAGCTCTGGAAAAGGCCAATAAACCATGGCCAAGAAAGCTCAGGCCTTCCTATTCCGCCTTCCGCTTGACACTTCTGCTGGTGATGAATTGATCTGATTAGATAAGTATGTAATTACCAAGATTCACTCACCAGCCATATTTTCACATCACAGCCAAAGTTAGAGGTTGCTGGAAACCGTGAAGTGCCTGCCAGAGCCCTGTTCATTTCCTGTTTCAGAATTCCAATTTTAATTCTGAAAACAAAATACCTGAAGAACTGTCTTCTTGCACTTTCCAAAACCCTGCCTGTCTTCCACCTTCTGTGAGAGCCCTTTTTCTCCATCAGGGTTCTGCCTGGCCTAACCACATGCTCAGGTGTGTTTCCTTCCTCTCCCCTGGACATGATGGAGTTTGACTAGTGCCCTTTGCCTGGATCATTCCCAACATAAATCAGACCAGGACATTTCTGGCTCCTGTGACAGATATCCATGAACTGGCATTCAAGCAAAGCTGCTATAAGCTGTTACTTGGACTTTACTGGCAGAAATACTCAAAATTTGTGGAAAACATAAGAAGTGAATGATGAGAACTTGTTCAAAAACCTGAATAAATTCTCACCAGGGAAAACAAAAAGGCTGTGCTGTTTTCATAGAGCTAAAATTAATTTACTGATTTCTTGATTAAAACAAAAATGGAAGAATGATTCCCAGCAGGTTCCTGTTCTCTTGCTAAGTTAATAGCAGGGATGCCATTACACTGAAAATGATACATTTGATGCTAAAACCTGGATATGTGTTCATTTCTTCATCCAGCCAGTGAGGTTCAGCCATATTCCACTGGGCTGGGACAATCTCCCTGCATTCTTAGATTGAAAAAGAAGTCTGGAAAAAGCAACTCATCATTATGGGCTCTAACAACCGGTTGTTAACCCAGCAGCCTGATGTCATGAAATAAATCTGTAAGGACAACACAACAGCAACCTAGAACTGCTACTGTTCAGCCACCATGGCCAGCAGGATGGGAGCAGAGAGCAAAAGGAACTTGGGAAAGAAAGGGCAGTGTGTGATCTTTAACTTCAGAGAGGGAAAGAGGCCACCACAAACAAAAGCACAATCAAAGCAGTGACAAGCTCGCTTGGTGAAATGTGCTCTTTACAGAGAACTCAGTTCAGGCAAGGACAGCTTTTGGGAAGGGTTCCTGGGCATGTGGAGCCCAGCAGTGACTCCTGTTACTTTCAGTGGTATCTCTCCATCTCTCTGATACGTGTTTGGTCTGGCAGAGAGCATTTTGCCTCTTTCTGGTGCCTTTCTAGTAACTCAGATTGGCATTGATATTAATAGCAATTGCAGATCCTCAAAGGTTTGGGTCCTTCACAGAGATCTGCTGTTATTTACTGCTTGTACTGCCACTTTGCCCTTCTTTGCCTTTGCTCCTTGACTGAAGCAAGTTAATGAGAAGTCAAGGAGTCCTTTCACAGGGACCCCAATACCTCCTGAGAAGGGTCACAATGTGGAAAGAGGCATATCCACCTGCAAAACATTGTGTCCAAAATGCCTTCCAGCACCTGTAGGACATGCTGCCCAGTATTCAGCTCATGGTTTCTAAAGGTCCAAAATCTCCTCTGGGTCCTGGATATACTTGCCAGTCTCTGCTACCCTTGGGCACCTGAAATGCCACACCTATGCTCAGATACCTGGTTTTGTCTCAAAATCCCAGTGGCTTTCTATCAGTTATGTACAGGGGAAACTTTCAGGAGGAAAATTCAGTCTGTGAGCCAAGAAACTCGAAGACAAAGGGTCTGATGAGGCACACTTGAAGTGCACAGGAGCTTTGCACAAGTGCCCAGCTCGGGTTGGTTATCACCACTCAGCAAAACCTTGGCTGTTCCATATCAAAGAATGATCCTTCCTGTGCTGCTGAAATGACACAGTGCTGATAGACAAATCCTGCTTGTTATACACCACAGCTGAGTGCTGCCCACACACACTGCAAGTACCTAAGGGGAAAATGGGCTTAACAACAGAGTTAGAGCACAGATCCTCCGAGTACAAGATAGGAGCCAGCACGTGTCGTTCGGAATCAGCAGCCTTTGGAGAGCTGAATGCGTTTGAGGAGGCCACTGCTACCAGCTGCGCTTCTCTAAGATGAATTTACATTTAGCACACAATTAATTTCCCTTGCACAAATGAAAGGGATTTTGGATTCCTCAGGGACAGGCATCCCTGTGAGCTTGGCCACGAGGCAGGAGATGTTCCTCATCACAGATTCTGGGTCAGCTTGGGGCAGGGAGGATGTGTTTCATTTCAAATATTAACCAGGATAAGCAATTTTTGTTGGATTCCAGAAGATCCTCAGGGACAAAGTCCTAGTTGTAGGGAATGTGCAAGCAGTGAAATTCCACCCATTCAGCATTGATTGCCTGTGTTACTTGTGCTGCTGCTGTGTCTCCAAAATCAGCGCAACATTAAGCAGTCAAAAGCCATTATAAAACTCAGTCTGTTTAGCTGGATGTGTAATGTACTCAAATTTATGGTCAGGTCTGCCCTGTTCACAATAACCAGGATCAAATGAAGGTTTGGCTTGCAGAAGAATATAACTTTAGGCCATTTGTGTCAAATTCTCTTTAGGGGCAGTGTTTGGGAATAAGCCATGTGTACCCCACAGTGTCTCAATTTCCCAGCCTGAAGATTTGGTAGGTCAAGACAGGTAGAGAGTGACACAGTACAAATGCAGCTCTGAGGATCAGGAATGCAGCACTAAATATCTAAATAACATTATATGCTAGCTATAATGCTGTAGACATAGACTAGCAAGCTGTAGAATAGCAGGGGAGAGAAAAGCACAGATTAAACCCTGAAGAAACCAAAATGAGAGAGAGCCTGCTTTTTTTCTGAGCAGGCCCTTTAAAAGACCCAGCTTTTGAGTCCTCTGTGCCCAAAGCCAGCATAGTTGATAAAATGATGGATGATTGGATCGAGCCTGGCGAACATCAGAAGAACTCACACCACTGAGCTGGAAGACTTTTTCTGTGGTGTCCTGGAACAGGCTTCGAGCTCGCATCCAAATCTGTTGAGTTTGGCCATTGCTTTCCCCTCCAACAGAGCAGCACAGTGGAACAGTTGCATGCTGCAAGGGGAGCTCAGAGAGCAGCAGCTGATGGAGGGAGGCAGCGCCCTCCACTTAATGCAGGGCTCGGAGGCGAATTCCGGCTCCCAACAGCATGTGAAATTTGCAGCTCGCTGCAAACGTTTTTTTGCTGATTGTGTCACACTCAGTTTCCTAAGGAGGAAGCAGGGGAACTCAGCCTTATTTGCATGAGTTTCACATCCCTCTCCTTGGCTGAGAACACACTGTGCTGCTCGATGGACAGCTCCTTTCTGATTCACTGCTCTAATTATGTTTTACAGCCGGAATATGGTACTTATGTCAAAGCTGATGGGTAAAATTCTACTGAGAAGCAACAACATTTTGTAGCATTCTCCCGTTGTTCATTTCCATGACTTCCCTTCATTTTTTTTCCCCTCAAGGCTCATTTTCCAGGCACTAGTCGTTCTGGAGAGAGATGTTCTCACCTCCTTGATGCTTACTTTTGACTAACAGCCATATTCTTCTTTTATTTGTTTATTTATTGTACATTTGCAGGCATATGGTGACAGAAAGAGAAAATAAGGAGAACAGGTGTATGATTTGTCTAAAGCAGCTGGTAAAGAGCTGTACTGTCTGTCTACAGGTAGACCTTCACAGCAACAATAACCCTTTTGCAATGGAGAATAGGATCATACAGGTTTAGAGACATGCTTATTTCAAAGATTAATTCAGGCCCTGTGCTACATGAAACTTCATCTGTTATCCCCACATGCAGAACCTCTCCTGGACCACATGTCAAAGGAGAATAGGCCCCAGTCAGCATCTCCTCTCATCCCAGACAAAAACCACCAGCAAAAGCTGGGCAGTTATCTCTTGGTCCCAGACATCACTGCAGGGACTATCCCAAATTTAGGGATAGTCTGGCTTGCTAACTTCTCCTGAGAGGCTCAAAAAAGGCGTACCCCAATTGCAAATCTGACCTAATTGCTCCTCAGGTAACCAGCACTACACAGCCCTTCCCAAAGGAGAAGGAAGGGATGAAGGGAGGACTGGAGCCACTCCTCCCCACCCAATGGAAGAGGGGAAGTGGAATTTCAGAGGAGACATGGTATAGGACTGCAGAGCACCAGTGCTGCTGGGCTTAGCTTCACATAATTTTCCTTGCCTCCTATCATTTTCTTCAGGCAGTGTTGGAGCAGCTCCTGGGGCTGGATGGTTCCCTGGCTATTCCAAGCTGTAAAGTAGAGCAGGACTCCAGGCCAGACAGATCTGGTGTTTGTGTGCGTGTTTGGCAGGTAGGGAGAGGAGAGGGAGGGGGGCACACTCACTGCTGCTGCTGCAGCAGGATCACAGCTTGGCTAACAGGGGAAAAACAAAAACATGATCTCTCATTTAACTGTGCTAAATGACAAATTGCTTACAGGCAAGGCTGCCCACTGGGGAAAACACCACCAAAGTGATTGTTTCTCATTTCCTAGAGACTGCTGACCGAGGGAGGAAGGGGAAGAAGGTGCATTTGAAATGCTGGTCAGGTGTTTTACAGTGCTCAACTGCAGATATTTTCTCCATTTTTGCAAGAACATTTGGTAAAACATTATTCTTAGTCCTTGGCAACATTCAAATGAAAACAAAAAGCTCAGGTGACTGCTTTAAAGATACTTTGTCTTTCATTGCTTAACTCTGTTTCACCAGGACTTGAGGTACAGATGGTTTCCTTTTCTTTTTTTCCTACACTTAAACCTGCCAAACTTAGGGTTCAGAGATCTGTCTTTTCACACTGCACCTGCTGATGGGCCAAGCACCTACACTGTGCTGGAACAGTACTTTTGCACCACCCCTTCTCTGCCAAAAAATACATTCTGGTGTTGCTAAGGAAATCTTTCACCCAAATCTTGGCAAGGGAAAAGAAATGCTTAATTTTTAAAAGAAAAATAACTCTTCATTCCTTTGTTGTATTTGTTTGCTCTACCATACAGTGCCTATTCATAAAACATAAGCCTCATTTTCTTAGGATTGTAGAATAATTTAGATTGGAAAGGATCTCTGTAGGTCACCTAGTGTGACTGCCTGCAGACTTAACTTCAAAGCAAGATCAGGCTGCTGAAGGTCTTTTGTAGTCAAATCTTGAAAGCCCCAAGGATGCAGAGCCACACCTCTCTGGGCCTCTGTTTCAGTACTTCAAAAATTCACATCAAATTTTTTATATATACAGCCAGAAATTCTTTTTGCTGCAGCTTGTTCCCACTGGCTCTTGTCCATTTATTGTGCAGCTCTGGGAAGAGTTTGGCTCTGTCACTGCTTTAATATCTCTTTCAAAGGTCCTCTCACTCATTAGCTGGTCACTGTGGAGAAGCAAGGATCTCCCAGCCTCACACATGTGGGTCCACTCTGTTCTCTCCTCCTCATGAGCCTCACCCTGCTTATGTTTTCTGCCCAGCTTTCCCCTTTGCTTTTCCTGAGATGGCCCATCCCACACATCACAGCGTGACCAGACAGAGCAAGCCCGTCAAGCAGGAGGTGAGAAGGAAAGATAAATGAAACAGATCTAACCAAAACATCAACACCAGTGTCCAGATAAGGGAAATCGTCCCTGTGGCTCCCCTGTCCCCATCTGAACACTCAGTTGGGACTGACTGGCTTCTATTTTGTAAGCATCAAGAAAAGGCTCATTTTCCCCATTTTACTGGTTTGTTCCACTGTGCATGCACGTATTTTGTCAAAAACAAGAGATGTACATCCAATAATGAGTTCCAACTCAGCAACAATCTAACCTTTTCCTCCACAGTGTGAAGGAACACTTGATAGAATTAACATACACTAATTAACATATTCTTAGTGTCAGAAAAGGTCTTTGATAAGTTTTGATTATGCTTTTTTGCTCGATGCTTGCATTTCAGTTTCAGGATGCTTCACGTTGACTTTTTATTCTTTTCCTCTTACTCATCCTGATCAATACATGTCTAAATTCTGACAAGAATCCTCAGGAGTATTTGCCATAGCTCTAAGCAGGCCAAAATCTCTGCACTTGACAACTCAGAAACACACTGAACTTTCCAGGATTATACAAAGACAGAGTCATGTTAACAGCTTTGACTCTATTTTCCAGCCAAATTGCAGATAACCTTTAAATAGTCTTATGGAAGGATTTCTCCAGAGATTATCAGGACAGGTTTGTACTGAGAGATCATTTTGTTCCCTGAATAAACTGAGGTTATCAAGAGGTGACATTTCAACAATGTCAACTGTTCTTATTTCTTCAGTGATGTGTTTCAATAGAGCCTGGCCTGGGACAGAGTAATGCATTTCCCAGAAAACTGGGGTGGGCTAAACCTGATTCCATGGCCCAGATTCTGGAAAGTCTTACCCTGTTTCACCACATTACTGTGTTTGGTTTTACATGCAAGTACCAAGAGGAGAAGAAAAAATGCCAAAGGGAACAGTTTGTTGCTCTCTTTGTCAAAAAACTGTTTTAAAATGGTTCATTAAATAGGATAAATTGTTTTCTCATTACTATTCAAACCAGTAAATAATGCATTTTTGAAGAACACTTTATTAATTAAAAATGTTTATGTCTTTACTAAACAGATTGCAACAACTCTTTCGAACACCAAAGATGATGTTATTTCTCTGGCGTTGTCATTTGTCTATTAAATTATCACTAAACAAATGAAAAAGATTAAATATTTACCCCTAGAGTCAAATTTAGCCTATAGAATGACACATGGACCAGTTCTCCATGACTGACATCCAGGTTACTGAATACTTTGCAGGAACAGTACTCTGCATTAGTTGTACCTTTCAGCTTGAATTAAAATACCAGCATGAGAAAAGCAAAAATACCACGAGAATCAGGGAGATGGGCTTACCTAGCAGCATTCTGGGTTGTGCATGTACCTGAGAAGGATCATGGCTCACACTGAGAAGAACTTGCAAAACCAGTTTTTGAGTGTGTAAATTTAGAAAACAAATCCTGGTTCCCACTGTTCAGTTGCATTGGAGGGATGGATGATGCAGAACCAGGGCTGTGAGAGCAGCTGGAAGACTAAATCGCAAGCTCAGCTGAAAGAGCCTCAGTTTTAACCTCCTGGACACAATCCTAACGTTTGCCATGCCCAGCCACATGGCAGTGGAGGTGTGACAAGATGGGATCACAGCATGGGTGTGGCCTTGATGGAAATATCCTGCTCCACCAGGGTCCGGAAGGAGCTGCTGGGCCCTGTATTTATTGCAGCCACATGCCAAGGTGGGAGATAACTGCTGCTCCTGGGAGCATCTCCCAGACCGTCCTGCCCCTGACTCCCTGGGATCTTGGACTGCAGCTGTTCAAGCCTGACACTTATCCTTCTCAAAGCACAGGAGAGAAAATGCATTCCCTCCTCTCACTGCTCACCGACTATGATCCCTTCCATAGGTGGGCACAAAGTAAGGCAACACAGAGATTAAGACGTGAGGTAATAAATACATTCCCAAGTACAACAAAAATGCAATCTTAAATTTTCACAGCCTGGCCTTTTATACCTCTCTTCAAAAGGAACAAAAGAACACATCCAATATAATTTGAATTTTGGAGCTCCCACTTGACTATTCCCACTGAAGTAAGCGTGTGAGGTGAGCAGGGGAGGCAATGCCATTAAATGGAAAAAATGAACAAGGCAATGTGGTTACTCTGAAGCTACAGGACTTTGGTTGCTCTGAACTGATTGCTTGAATGCTTTTTTGTGAAAAGGTTTTTTAAGGCACAGCTTCATTACCAAAATGTTAACAAAGCTAAAGCCCCAGGAGCAGGCAAGAAAATTAGAAATGTTCACACATTCAAAAGCATACAAAAATAATCCCTTTCCATTTTCAGGACAGAAATGCAGGGAGCTGCAGCAGTGCACATTGCCCTGCCAGGGTACCTGGGGCTTTGCAGATCAGAAAGGGGGCAAAACCAGCACAAGGCACATGCAGGCAGCAAGTGCATCATTATCAGTGTGTTATTGTCTGATGATTATTGATTTCAGATTCTTAACAGCAAACAGTAAATCTTCCTGATCAACAGGACCCCTGGGATGAGAAAACTTCATTCATCTTTCTGAGTTTTGAGCCTATTCTGGCCTCAGCCCCTCAACCTGTATGGCACAGCACAAATTCACTTTAATTACACCACGTTATTCCAGCCTGGGCCAGCCAGAAAGTCTCTGTAAATGTTTGTGAGGGCAGGTGTCAGAGCATGGTCACCTCCCAGCTGGAGGCTGAATTGTAAATGCGTCTGACACTTGGGTATGACAGTGTCTCTAGTCAGTATTCATGGAATCATACTCATTTAGGCTGGAAAAGACCTTTAGGTCAGCATGTCCAACCATTAACAAGCACTGCCAAATCCACCACTAACCCATGTCCCCAGGTGCCACATCTATGCATCTTTTAAACACCTCCAGGGATGGTGAGTCAACCATCTTTGTGGCAAACCTTTCTTCTAGCTGCTTATAGAATATTTAATCTTGGTGCAGATGCTTTTTAATTGGACTATAGATCCCTCCACCTTTTTAGGGGGAAGAAGTTATTAAAAGTAAGAGTTGCCCAGAGTGTTTTCCCTCACCAAAAGAAAAACAGCTTTCCCATGGGTATAAAGACAAAACCCTGACTTAATTTTGGGGGGAGTGCTTTGAATTTTTTTTAATTAGCAAGCAAATTAAGAAGCTTAAGGGCAGGCAAGAGTCTCTCTCTGGTTCCCTGGACACCTCAACTGCTGAACCTCACCTTAGAGAATCCCTCCTTTCGTGCATCTCCCATTAGAAAAAGATGATTAAGTGAACTGGACTAATTCTATGTGTAAAAGCAGAACAACCTCAACTTCAGGAGGAGGAAGCATGCTTCAAGTGCACGTTCCAGTCTTTGTTCCAGTTATTTATTCCTTTTGTCTTTCAACATCTAGCAATCAAAGGAATTAAAAGGATTAAACAGCACGCACACAACAAGTGATGGCTTAATACATCAAAGCAGGTGTGACAACGAGTGAAATAAAAGCCAGGAAAATAGCTTCCTAAGATTTCTTAAATTAGATGTCCAAGTTGTACATGTGAAACAGTCACAACACAACACACAGATCCCCTTAAAACACAATTGTGATTAAAAAAACAGCCTGGGATAAAAAGCAGAGACTAAAATGCACTTGTCAGTGTTGCAGATGCTGGTGTGTCCTGTGGCACCTCAGATTAGAGACCACCAGAGCACATCCAGTCCTGCAGCTGATGCCAGCACACTGCTACAGCTCACTACTGCATAAGGTTGGGACACAAAGGGAGCTGTGGATGCATCTTCCCCCCACGTGTCCCCCCACGTACTGGCAAATCCTGTCTTCCTCAAGTGAATGAGTTTTCTGAACAGTGCATCTCTTCCTTCCTCTGTGGTTAGTGGCAGACCCTAACCTGCAGTGACAGGAGTTAGGTTCACCATCAGCACAAGGTTCCCAGATAGATTTAGCATAATTAGTCTGCTGAAGTAACATTCAAAAGCTACATGCAGCCTTATCAATATCCTACCCAGCTGGAAATTGAGTATTTTCTCACACTGGCAGGCAAGGTTCCTGGCTTGTAATGCGCTCCAAAATGATCTACAACTACCCCCTCAAAGGGTAGTAAATGAGGAAAACAGGAGGGAGGGAAGTGAGGAGGGGCTTCTGATGACCCACTGCTGCATATGGAGTGAGAGGACACTGCCAGTCCCACTTTCAACCCAGTCACACTCAGAGCTGGGCAGAAATCATGTTTGTTGGGTACAACAACATAGTTGAATCAGGACAGTCATGGGGTTGCCTCCAGCATGTCCTGCAGGTCAGAGTTGATCACCCAGAGCTGATTATCATCATGGGCTGCTTCCCCACTCCCTCCCTCTGACTGAAACATTGCAATGGATTGTGCAGGTGCTCCTCAATCCTTTCAGTGCTGGCTCAGGTCTCTTCTCTCAGGGTACACTCACTCTGTACCACTCTGACATGGTGTTGCTGCAGTTGGCACTCTGAGGGGAATGTGACTCCCCTTCTACACAAGCAACTGAGATTTGTTCTGAGGATGTACTTTTCATTTAAAATTGGAGAAAAGCAAAGTGAAAGCACACATTTGCTGCCTCAGAGCAATATTCCTGCTCAGATGCTTGGCTGGATCAGGCCCTCAGCGTGGACAGGATCAATGAAGCTCATTGTTATGAGCCACCCTATAGAATTTCAATGCTGTGATTTAAGCAGCTCCTGGACTCCAGGGACACGAGGGCTACTGCCACTGTTGCAGTTACTCAACAACACCCACTCCCTGCAATCCAGAGCGTGAGTTGGAGCATTTGGCACTTCCAGGAATGGCTGATGTTCTGCCAGGACATCTGGCAATCCTGCTCCCAGTGACAGCCACCAGTGCAGAGTACAGCGAGGCACCTTCCATACTGGCCAGCTTTGTTATGTAGTGGACGTAGGAGCGATACATTTTCCAGACACCTAATAAATCTGTGCAAAATGAATATCACTTTTGTTGCCCAGTGACATGAAAATTTTGTCTTCCCTCCAACTGCTATCTTGGAAATCCAAATTGATGGGGGTAAGAAGCATCAGGGGAGGCTGAGGATGCTCTGGATGAATGACATGCAATTCAGCCTGACATAATGGCCAAGAGCAGACAGCCAGGGTTTCAATTAACTCCCCATGTGATGGAGTCACGTTGCCTCTTCTATTAGCAGTACTTCAGAAGGCCAAAGAAGCAGCAACACTTGTCCCCTTGAAGTACTACAACTTCCCCACACACCCAAAAAGGCTTGCAACTTCAAATATTCACTGAGCCAAAACTGGATCTTGATTACAAAGCTGTTAGAAGGTTTAAAAATATATGAGTTAAACAAAGGATTAGTTGAAGGCACAAAGAGACAAGAAAGGGAAATCACTGCTCATTGATGAGTGGGTCAATGCAGTTTGCTGGCCTGCAGGTGAGAGCTGTCTCTGTTAGCAGTGCTTGTAAGTGCAGGGCTGTACGGGCTAAACAGGAAGCGTTTGAAGACCTTCTCAATAGATGTCTGCAAAGAAAGATTGGGAATTATAAGAGATGAAGTTTAGGTAAGTCTCCAAGGGAGCTGAGCTGTTGTTGAGCAGTGAGGTCTTTCTCCTAGCTAGGTTGTTCCAGGGAAGAGTTAAATGGGGAGTACATCAGGTGCATTTGGTTCCCAGTATGGCATTGAACAAGGTCCTAAGGACATTTTATAACAGCAGAAATCCTTTCTACCACCATCAGCAGTGCAGTAGATTTTGGAAACAAATAAAACTCCTTCTCCAGTGGGTCAGTGCCCTGTATCCCTGCTGGCCTTAACGAGCCCAGTTCTCCTTCACAAGCATCCCTTACACATAATCCTTTCTCAGCCCTGAAGTCTTCCCATCCTTTTCTTTCCCATGTCACTTGTCCATAGCAAGAAAAAGACCAGTCTGTGTCAGGCTGGTAGGTGCTGAGCAGCCATCTAGACCAAAGCAGGACAGGTAATGCTCACGGCAACCCTCATTAACAGGAACATGCAAATCCCTCCTTTGCCTGTTCTACTCAAAGAAACATAATTTTTGCTGTCCAGAGCGGCTGAAATTGGTCAATTAATTCAGAGACCATTAGAGGAGGTCTGAGGGACTGCCAGACCAAAGGTGAGGGAGCACATGATTATGGATTCTTAGCTTGGGAAACCAGGCTAAAAATAGCAATAGACTGAGAAAGAACCAAACCCTGAGATGCCCTGAAGGGGTCGGTCTGCAGAATCACCAGAGCAAAGGTGGGTGGGGTAATCCTTCTGAAAAACTGCTTGGAAAAGAAGTTCATTGGGGGAAGTCAGTGCTTGCTATTATCTCCCTATTCCCTGGCCTCGGGAAGAACATAATTGCATTTCAGCTTAACTGTAAGGAAACGAGAGTGAGATATTCCCCGTCTTTGATCACAAAAGATGTTTTACCAGGGAGAGCCACTGTCTCCCCCTACAGGGTGATCCATATCCAAGGCTAATGAGCCTGCTAATGAAAATTACTACAGCTGCCAATCTCCAGCTCCAGAGAGATATCTTGCAAGGCAAAGTCTGCAGAGTTCAGCTCCGGAGGGAGAATCAGTGCAGGACAATGCAGGGACACCCTGGGGTAATGCTGGATATAATCATACAGGGTAACTGGATGAATCCTGGGCTATAAAACTTGTATTACTTCATCACAAAACTCTGATTTGTCTCTTCCCTCTAATTATAAGTCAAGGGAAGGAATATGTTCTTCCTTCCCCCAGGCAACACTCATTTGGATGCAAGTGGGAATTTCTTTTGGTGCTGTTCCTGGCTCTTCTCTTCGACAGACAGGAGAGTGCTTATTAGAGCAGATGCACAAAACATAGGAGATAGCCTGATTACATTCCCAGCGTTAGTCAGAGAATATTCAAGAAAAAGACTGTCCACCCTGCCCTGGAACGTTTGCCAGCCTTCCCAGGCTGTTCAAGAACAACTTAAACAGTGCTTTGAGTGATGCTGCAACATGCACCACTTGTCCCCATTAATCTGAGGAATGGCAGAGCTAAGCACTGCCATTCCCACCACACTGCCACCAGAATCCCCTGGATTAAACACTGGCAAGAGGTTCCCACATCCTCCCGAAGGAGCTAGGGGCAGGCTAGCCCAGCAGTGCAGTGCCTGCAGGCTCTGGCTCAAAGCAGATCAGCAGGGCAGACAGCACATGCTGTCCTGCACCTCCAGAGTGCTCAGCAAAAAGAACTCTCCCCATTTTAGACCTGTTCCTATGCAGAGAAAGTGAGGAGACCTCGCTACAAAGCCATCCCTCATCACATCACCACATCATCATCATATCACCAAACACATAGGCAAAACCCAGAGAAGGAGAAAAGCAGAAAGAGGTGGCACAGGGGTCAGGAGAGGCGAACGCTCCCCTCCTGTCTGTGCAGCTGGACAAATGGAACTTGTGATGTTCTGCTTCTGCTGTGCTGCACCAATGTGAAATTTTTCATTGCCAGAGAAGGGAAATGGAAAAAAAAAAAACCCACAAAAAAACAAACCACCAAAAAACTTCGCAAGAGGCATGTTGCTGTTGCAGGAAAAAAACAGATACCAGATCAAAAATCTCTGCTTAAAGACAGTACATATGCCAGCTCCAGGGGATTTCAAATATTTATGGTTTGCTACATTTTTAATCTTTAAGATTTCCAGGGATGCTGTGGGTAGAACATGATGCAAAGCTCATCCCATGTCTGACATGGATGTGGCTTGTAGTTCGCTGCAGTGGTAGGAAGGGGAAAGCAGCATCTCTCAAGGGTTCCTGAGGCTCACATCTCACTGCAGGCCTGTTGGGACTTCTCACTGTGCCCTAGAAGCGAGTTCTGAAATCTGTCCCCATGCACTGACTCTGGCACTGGTTCTGCCCCCAGCTATTCCATCCCAGGCAGTGCTCACAGGCAGGGAGGTGCAAAGGAGAGGTGGTGCCCACTTCCACCACTCCAGGACACCTTATCCAACCTCTGTCACAATGACAAAGGAGAGTCCCCATTCTACTCCATGGCCTAAATAGATTTCTTGCCTTCTAAATGATTAATAACCTGAAAGAGATTAATATTTAAAATCCCACTGGGGAGTAATTTGCAAGGCACAATGGAGATTTTGGTTCTTCTGGTGCAGCAGCATGGGCTGAAGTGCTTTGGCAGGAGTTTGGTGTGTGTGCAGAACACCTTAGGCACACACAGGACTAATGCATCTAACACAGGTGCTGGGATTATTATTATTTCAGCTCATGTCACCTTCAATTAGAAGAGATCAGGGGTATGCTTGCTCATATGCTTCCACTTCTCTTTCCATGTTTCGTGAATAAAATAGACCTAAAATACCCAAAGCTGAGGTAGGATTTCAAGGAACTCTGGCTGAAGCAAACTGGCTGATGTTTGCCTCTTAACTTGGGGTGAAGCTGCATAAATTATTCAGGTTGTATTTTAACTGTCAGAGAAATTTAGGCTTCTTAACCCATTTTGCCAACTATCATGTGAGCTGAGGGAGTTTGGGAAAGAGAAAGTACTTTCTGGAGGGTAGAAATGTTCATATTCACAAAGCAAAGATAAGATGTGTTATTCTTGGGTATAAAAAACATGTCCTGCTCCACTTTTCTCAAAAAGGCTTTACTTTTGCTCACCCTGAGGAAGCTGTAAAAGGACTGCTGTGGAGGTCACCATTTAAGTTGTCCCTCTGTGATTACATGCAGGTCCTGGGTGCTGATGGTCCAATGCACCAGCCAGTTTTCCCTGAAAGCTGTGCTGCATCTTCTCTCTTCTCCAAACTCCCTGAGACAGCAGGAACATCAGCATTTCCCCCCATGCCATTCTACACATGCTGCTGGAGCTTAAGGACCTGTGGGTTACAGCAGGCGAGGAGCACATCCAAAGACCGCACTGTCCACTTTTAAAAAGTGATGGGACTGATCCATCCAGAGTGAGCCAAGCTACCCCATGGAGGGGTTTCAGCATCCAGCACTTTCCTGTTGGTCACACAGAGATTGATAATTTTCCATGGCTTTTCCCTGCCTGCTGTAATCTGGCATCATTAGACAGCACAAGGACAGCTCATCTGAGCAGCAGTTAAGGGATTATAACTGGACTGTGTCTGGCAGTGCTTTCTTTCTCTGCACAATGACCAGGTCATAATTAGGATGGGAATTATGGTGTTCAGCCATGTGGAGAGGCATTAAGCTGTTGAGCTCCTGGCACCGTGACCAGGTACGTGCTGCCAGGTTTCAAAGTTCAGCAGCTTTCAGGACTGGCAGAACCGTGGCTTCCTACTGTGGCACAGCAGTGAGGATCCAGGGCATTGCTGCAGAGCCAGGTGGGCCTGGGAGAAATGAGGAGCAGGCACAGCCAGAACCACAGCAGGGCCAGAGCAGCACAGCCTTGTTCAGCCCCTCCAGTCCTACCCAGGGAATCACACTTGATCCCAACCCTGTCCCTGCTCAGGAAAACCCTGGGGCAAGATGCACTCTCAGACATCCAGCTCCACTGTGGTTTCACAGGAATTCAACCCTACATCCCAATTTAGGCAGAGTAGCTATCAATTCCTTTGTAAGAACGCAGAAGTGTTGCCTTAATGCCGTTTTCCACCCTTTATATTTTTTTTTTGGAAAAGCAAATGCTATTGACCGGCTTTTGCAATATTACCAATGTTCTGCAGTGTTAATTATTTATAACCATATAAAAATGAGGCTAAGCACTGGATGTTCATTTGCCAAAGCTCCATCTCTACTCCTGTGAATGTTTTTTAATATGCTTCTCACAGCAATATGTGTGTTGGAGAGTTTTACCACCAATTCCTCCCTTCTTTTGAGTATTTAGTCAAGTAAAGCATTAGCCAAGCTTGGTCCCTCTAGCATTTGAATTAGGAAACTGGCACCAGCACAGGAACTCCCTTGACTGCTCATATAATGCTGTATAACCCTCCAGATTTGCAGAGTTTACAATTTTTAAAATTTACAGTTTTTAAAATGATTTCTAAGAATGCAATGCAATGTGGTTGGCCCACTCAGATTAAATAAAAAATAGCTTAGCTGTTGCAATATGACAATTTGTCAAGAAGCAAACAGCAGCACAACAAGGCCCTATACCTTACTGGCCATTCAGTACCCAAAGGGAAACATCTTCCCAGCTATTTTTTATAGATATTCATGGGTGAGTGTAGATTTCTGTGAAGATGAGCCATACACAGGGAGCAAATGAGAGTGTAAAAATACATTTGGCCTTATGTGTCACAGAAAAGGTATCATCAATATTTTTTAAAGGAGCCTTCTACTGGGTTTTTCTTTTTTAGTTCTGAAGTGGAACATGCTACGAGCATGTGGTATGACTTCAAATCAGATTATTTTCTTCATCTGTATGTGTATTTATTGAATAAAGTAACTCTGCTTTCCAATTTCAGATGATTGGTTAGTTTGAAAATGTGCAAAAGATTTTATGGAGTGTCAAAACATTTTCCCTTTTAGTCTATTTTGTTTCAACAGTAGTAGAAGGTGATACCAGAGGATAGAAAATGAACCTTTTTCTGTTGAGGAGACTACCCTGAGATATCAGCCATAGTTTCACTATCCTGAATGACAGACCATGAAAGATTATTCATCTGCCTTCCTATCTATCTACAGCAATATGGGTATCATCTGCTTCTGTGATAAAAGCCCCCTGGGAGGCTCTGCTGTTCTTATCAGATGTGGCAGCAGTTGAAATAGCAGCTGAGTAAGATAATAAATAATAAATGAGCCTATATATTTTAATCTGATGTAGGAAAATGTTAACTGTTAATCTGGATAATGGAGGCTCCATGTCCTAAGATCCCCTACCCATGAACTTCAGGCAATCTCTCTCTGAGAGCTTCAGCTTTGACTTTGCACTGGAATCAAGCTTCTGAAGGCATCAGCATTTCTCAAGGGCTTTCTCAGAGGAAATCACAGCCTCACACTAAATAGATTCATTTGCTTGGGGCTGATAATTAGTACTCCTCCACTGCATTTACCATCTTGGGATTCAGATCCTGTGCTTTAAGAGACACCAGGAAACACTACCATCAGTTTTTCCCAGAACAGCACTGTCTGTAAGGGCTCTCAGTCCCTTCTGCCAGCAGAAGCAGCTGGAGCCTCATTCTTCCAAA
Organism: Pseudopodoces humilis; assembly: GCF_049639895.1. Taxonomy (NCBI): domain Eukaryota; kingdom Metazoa; phylum Chordata; class Aves; order Passeriformes; family Paridae; genus Pseudopodoces; species Pseudopodoces humilis. The sequence continues at coordinate 7,035,380 of NC_142215.1, read as the reverse complement.
TCAGCCTTTTCCCCATGTTTGCATTAGCTGAAGGATTAACATCTGAAAGCAAGGTGCTATGAGTTTTTAAAGATTCATTCCTAGAAGTTACTGGAGGGAAAAGGCTTGGGAGCTCCAGGTACAATACAATAAATGGAAATGCTTGTTGGAAGCAGGCTGTGGTTGATTAGATCTGACGGGTGCTCTGCAGAACGATTCCTGCTGTGATTGAAGAGCTGCCAGTGAGCACAGCCCAGCACCACCTCAGGCAGGTGCTCGAAACAAAAATCCCCAAACAGCACCGGTGCTGTACTGGGGACCTCTGCTGACAAAGCAAAGGCTGAAAGCACCGACCTTCCTCCTCCCCATCCTCCCAGGGAGGGACCAAAGCACCGAGTCAAAAGGCAGCCTGTGCATATTTCCACATGCTTCCCATGGATTTCCCTTGATGTGACCCACACCTTCCTGGCAATGAGGGATTGGGAATCACCTCCACCACTGCTCTGTGCTGAGGAAGCATTACCAGGGAACAGAAAGCCAAGCATCCGACACCGGGAAACATGATTTTGGCAATTCCTTAAACGACCGTGTGAATAATGTTTGTGTCACAGGTAGTGTTTGCTACAGGTAGCAGCAAAATATAACAGGTTTTTACAACTGCCATGGGGAAATATAGTCTGATGTAACTGTTAAAGATCTGTTCATATTCCAGACAGCAAACTACCATTTGCAGGATGAAATTGTTTGCTGTTTAAACACTGCCATTCAAGGACATTAATTGCTGTGGGTTAGATTAAACTAGATGGCACAGCAATAAGATTTGAAGCCTGGGAGAGGGGTGGGGAGAAAGGAGGAGGGGAAGAACAATCTTCTCTCATAAATAATGGGATCTAAAAAGGAATCTTTATAGGGCAGATTAATCTACAAACAGCGAAGTTCAAATCCAGTTCACGTCCTACGGGTACTCCAAGCAGCCCCAGAGGATGCAAACACTGCCCTCACCACAAAAACTAGACTTCAAGCTCCTATTGGGGTATTTATTCCAAATATCTGATCAATCTCAAGTGCCATATCAGAAGCTGGCTGCTTCCCAAGATGGGACAAGCCACCCAGTGTGACAAGAGAGGAAATACTCTCCTGCTGCTTTTAAATGCAACTGGTGGCAATAGGCAGGAAAGGGGGAGAGTTCTCATGACAACCTTTTGTTCAGTTTCTTGCACACACATATACATGCAAAGACATACAGAGCAATATATTCACATTGCATTGCAGGGAGAGAGGTAATTTTGGTCCAAATGTCTTCCTGTTGTATTTACCCTGAGTGCCTTGCAATAAACTCCTTTTCTCAGCTCTTGGGAAGGCATGTTATTTATTCCTTTACAAATGTAAGCCCATTGTAAATAAATAAATAGCAGCTCTGGGCACTTTTTTTTGGAGCTGCCTTTAAAAGCACTAATCGAAATGTAATGACAGGCTGGCAGCCAGTTTCACTATCCAGAGTGCTGATAACCAGCTAAGGTTTGCAGCCACAAAATTAACATCACAGCTGCAAACAAAACTATCCTCCTGTCACTCACCCTGCCCCAACCCTTTGGAAAAGGCAAAAAACAAATCCCCAACCACCCAAACAAGAACTCTGCAGAATGTTTTGAAGGTCAAGGAGTTATGGCACATTTTAAATTAAGCACAGAATGAATTTTTAGCATTAGACCAGTAGAGGATACCTGCCAATTCTGGAGTCTCCCCCAGCCCCATCTCCTCCAGCAGTGGTTTTATGAGCTAATAATCAGCAACCACTGCCGATTTGCTGTATTAAGTACATCAGAGCACCTACAGCCTTCCCAGGATAACTCCTTTGGAATATTCCACAGGAATAGGAATTTCTTCTTCCAGCCAGAGAGGAGAGCTGTATCCATGAGAAGGACAACATCTGTTATCTTCTCATCCTCAGCAGAGAGGAGAGGAAACTACAATTTGTTTGCAGTAGTTGTAGGAGATACAACCTGCCAGAGCAAGACTCCAGGACTCCAACATCCAGGACACTCATGGACATCCCCTCCATTTCTACCTCTATTAGGAAGCTCTGAGGGGACAGTTTAATAAAAGTTTATTTAGTTTAATAATAGTTTGGATAGAAGTTGACCCTCAGTGTTAAAATAATTTCACACAGTTCCAAGTAATTTTTAAAGGAATACCTTGCAGCACCCCAAATTAATTGCAGACCTAGTCCAACAAAGACCATGTTAACAAACCAGCACCCAATTCTTCAGTCTTTGCAATCAATTTTACCCTGGAGCAATTCTGTTGACTGCAGATGATATGGATTGCACAAGTGAGGATCTGGGGCTTTAATAATTGTTTCCAAAGATGTAGTGCAGACAGTGCTGATAACACCAGCAATAATCCCATCTCCATCCCTTAGGGCCATCCAAAAACTCCTCAGTAAAAAATGGCATTACCAGTTTTCAGGTGTCAGGAGAATTGAGCTATTTTCTGACAATACTATACCTAAAGCAGTATTTAAATTGTATGTTAAATAAATGCTATGATTATTAGGAGCTGACTTCTTGAAGTTGAACCACCAGGTACCTGATAGCTATCCTATTACAAACTCCAGAAGCCTCAGCAGAGATGTACTTAATAATTGTTTGGCATTAATTTGTCATGCAATAATTATCCTATTAAATCTAAATTAAACCCTCCACTCAGACACTTCATCTAAAGTGTGAACATAACAATTAAGAGAGAAGGGGAAAAGGGGGATGATTTCTGCATCATTTGCAGTGTAAGATTTTTGTGCTTTTGTGAGCAACAGCAGAAAAAGGGATTTAAGAAAGAGAATTCATTCTGAAACAGAAACACTCCCACCATAAACAAAGATCCATCTTTCTAAGTTACATATGGTGCACATCTTAGGATAGCATCTTGTTACACTACAAACTTCAATGCATTTATTTCTTTACCATAAGGAAGTTCTGTATTGCACTCCCCCTTTAGAAGTAAGAAAAAGCAATTAAGAAAAAATGAATAAATGCAGACAATCCACAAAGGTTGGGATTGCTCTCATCTATCTAGCCAAATAACAGCTTAAAAAAACAGGCTGAATTTCTCTCTTACAAGCTCCTCCTGCTGTCAACAGCCAGAAATCAGGCTCTCCAGAGAGAGATTCATCCCACCCACCTCAGAGCTCAGACCTGACAGCTAAAATGAGAGAAGAACAAATCTCATCCGAAAGCCAGACAGGAAGCCTGGAACAAGAAAGATTTAAACTCGTTCTCATGTCCTAAACCGAGATTTGAGACACAGACCTGTTCTTCCACACAGGATAATGTAGCTTGAAGTACTTAAAATGTCATTAAGTAGCACTGCTGAGATGAGGACAATCTGGGCAGTTTTCTGGCCTTTTCCTGACCAATTTAATTTTGGGATCAAGAAGAATGGCTTTTTTAAAGCAAGACAAGATCTATTTCCACTTACAATTGCTCAATGAATTTCCACATGAGCTGCAGAGCAGCACAGTACATGACAGTCACAGGAGATTTTCTTCATCAATCCAAACTGTTTTTTTCACAGCATTTAGGTCTGAAATCTATTTAAAAATGCAACTTCCTCCAATAGAAGAGTCTCCTCTTTAGGTAAAAGCCCAATTTAGTAATTTTTGGTATGTTTTTAGATTTATTTTTTTAGTTATGTTTTCCTTAGGGACAGCAGTTCTTTATATCCTCCAGAACCCCAAAATACCAGTTGTGGTGCTGGTTTTAGAGTGTGTGATATTCTCTCTCTCTTCCCAGGCTGCCGAGCGTGTCTCTCTCCGTGCCATTCTCCTAGGAGATAATTACCTCTTCACCTTTCTCTTCCTCTGCTAACACTCTCTCCTCTGACAACTGCATTTTCCCACAGAGATGGTATTACTCATCCCTCTAACAAAACTCTGATGATTTCTCAAATTATACTTAGCTTTTCAGTCTGGCACTTGTATCTCTGTTCTTCTCTATATCAGTTTGTCTAATAAACGTCTTATCTATATCCTTAGACTATTACAGTACAAACAACACAGCCTTTTTCAACCAAAATGTTTTCCTCTAAATCACACAAAAATGTGACAGGAAGGTTCAGTGTGGATTAAACTATTCACTGCCTCTGTTTTGTTCCCACGAGCTTGTTTCCAACCCCACAAGTCAGCTTGGGTTTAAAAGGTTGGTTTAAAAACTGCAGAAAGGAGATATCAAAGGGTGTAGGAGTACATTACAAAGGAAGACCAACATACTTTGATACAGGAACAAGAACAGTAAGTAACCAGTTTCCTGAAAAGTTTATTTATAAAATTTAAGCACATTAAACTGGAAAGGAAGCTTGTCTATTCAGAGACATCTGCGAATACCAGACTGAGAAAGCCAGCATAAACAAGGGCTGTTCAGGTAATCATAAGCAAATGGAAATCAAAGCAGATTAAATCAGAGAGTCTGTTTATCATGAGTGGCACCCACACATGGTATATTTAGCAAAGTTTTCTTTCAGTGAATTTAGTGCTGGTGGAAGTTTGTGATGGACAGCCCAGAAGGCTCATTCCAACCCACCGGGGCTCACAGCCAGGACAGAGCAGCACTCACTGCAGCCAGACTTGGAGAGGAAGAACCTCCCACAGACACCTCCACACTCACCCACTGCCTTGCCAGCCATGGACAAGCCCAAAGCACGTTGTTACATTCTCTTCTAAAATATCATGATGAAAAAGTGAAATGCTGGAATCCACAAAATATTCTGCCACAGGGACAGGGCAGATTTGTGCCCAGTCCCTATCAGAAAAGGACTGTTCTGTGCTCCAAAGCATCATTACACAGAATTTCAAGGACTCCTAAGCAGCATTACCTCATTCCCATGATGAGAGGTATTGGATCCATCATAACTATCCACAAAACATTTCCTCATATGGCCACGATAGGGAAAAGCTACATACAGAGCTGCAAAGGAAACCTCAATTTTTTCTCCAAGACAATATTAGGAATGAAGCAAAAGACAGTCATAGGAGGGTTGACAATGCAGTTCGCTGAAATATCTGTCATGGAGATCATTACTGTTTAAGGACTGGAGATTCATTACTCCTGCTGCCTTTATGGATCCAGTGCCATTAATCCCCTACTTGAGCAAAACCATGGGGTGTATTGCTAATGGCTTCCAGGTTCCTTTTTGGATGCTGTGAAGCCTATATGATAATTAGTTTTCTAAATTAGCACTGTTTCCTTTGTAATCACTCCCCTCCCCAAATGATTTCACGTCACTGTTTCTTTGTAATATTTTTTGGTCTCATTTTCCATTATCACCACTGGAATCACATTGATAACATTTATTTAATCTTTTTCCACAGCTCTCCTGTACATTTACTGTCACCATCTGCACCCCCATTGCATTGATCATATGAGACTTCCTAACTGCATTAGTGTGTGTGGACTTATGAACATATTGAGTGCTTAAAGAAGCCTTTTTAAAATTTGTTATTGGCTGGCTGTGTCCCTGCTGGAGTCCTCTGGGGAGACCCAAGGAAGAACAATTGTTTTATCCTTTCTAACAACACTACCGCTGCTGCCTACCCCTGTTCTTTCACTGGGCCCTGGAGATCTTTTATAGCATCCTACACTGTCACTGCTGTGCTGTTAAACCCTCATGAATGCAACAACGAATTAATAACACCACTATATACAATAAACAACTGCTAGCATAAAGATAGAAACAAGATCTGTGGCAACACCACCATATTCCAATGCTTAGCCGTGGATAAAACAAAATTGTCTGGTTCATCTTGCTCAGGCTGCTCAGAAAATATTTACAGGCTGATTTCCTTCCCTGTTTTTTTTTTTTTTTTTACTTTTTATTTTCTGGTAGGAGACAAACTGTGGCTCAGAGCCAAATCTGAAATATCCTGGGGCTTTCACTGCCTTATAAACAGTTAGTTACAGTCATTGATACATTGTTGGCATATAATAAACCCTAATGTCCAGATTGCTTGTAAAAATACATATCTGTTATTGATGTATGTACCACTTGTGCCTCAAGGCTCTCTTTGAGATGAGTTCCCCTTAATTTTGAGGCCTAGACATGTTTACATTAAACAGACACTTGGTAACTTAAAAAAACCTTAGCAGCCTCAGTATAGAATTTAGAGAAATGCAATGATTTGACATAGGTCGTGGTGGAAGTGTGTAGCACAGAGAAATGAGCACACCTTTGATTAAATGCAATTAAATGCTCCACTTACAGTTCATTCCCTGCTTATATTGGCAGGAGATTGAAAAGAAGAATAAGCTGGGAATGTAATGCTCAGCCATAGGTGGCAAAATTCTTGCTAGGGCCTGCTAGAAAGCCAAGGTAATCACACAATAAAATATTTTCTGCTCCTCTCTACTGGTGGTATTCTCCCCTTCCAGGTTTTCACCTACAAAAGAAACTCACTAGCTTCATCTATAAGCCACAGCTGTGCATGATTTTTTTTCCAGCATGCCTGTCCTCTGCAGCACGTGCCACAGCATGGCCACCAGGGCCAAGGTTTCTGTCTTCTCCAGCTTGGAGACCATGCAAGAACCTGCTGTCACCAACCCCTTGCCAGCAGCAAGACAGCCCCCAGGATTCACCCCATTTATGTCCAGGGTGATGGCACTGCATGACCCACCCAGCTTTCAGCAAAACCAACAAGCAGCAGCTGCTAAGCCAAGCTCAGCAACCCAGATATGTATGTCTAAGTAGGAACTTTTGGTCTTTCAGGGCAGATTCTTGACCTGCTGAGCCTGAAACAGCTGTGAATTCCCTGAGTCAGCTTGTTAAATGCACACAGATACAGGCAGGCACGGAGGAAGGGCCTTGGCAGGCTGACCTCAGGCACTTGAATGAGCAGCAAAATGCTCAGAGAAATTGTTAATGTTGTGTTTTCTATAAATACACATCCTACAGATGGGCAAAACAGGACCTAAGGAGCTCGTGTTCTAGAGAAGCCCTTGCAAAAAGGTAAGCAGGAATTTGAAATGAGGATGATATGCCCAAGGGTTTATGGATCATGCATAATGGCTTAAATCACGTTAAAGTGATGTTAAAGTGGTGTTGAGACATGGACATCATTCCCACTTGCTCCTATCTGACTTCAGCATTACACAGAGCAGTCTCACACAAGGAAGATACATTCACAGCCTTTCTGTTCATGCCTGGGACAGGGGGAAGGACACAGAGTAAATTGCTGTAGCATGCTCTGGGCTGAAATATTCACTATTTTCAACTATATCTTCAAAGTCAAAACTTGAATGCTCAGGAGATCCCACCCTCTGTCAGCTTAAAGCTTATTCATGTCAAAGTCCCCTCCCTACAGTTAGCCCAGAGCAAACTTAAATAAATAATTTAGCAGTTCCTTCCAATTTCCCGACTGTGGGAGACTTTTGCCCAGGTAGCAGGACTAGCAGCCCTGTGTACCAGGTTATATACCATAGTACTGTGGTTTTAGGAATGTCACTATTCCCAGCAGGAGAGGCAATTGGAAATGCAATGCAAAAAGGCATTGGAAATCCCAAGGACCTGGGAAATTCGTAAAAAAAAAAAAAATTAAAAAAACCCAAACAAAAACAAACAAATAACAAAACTGTTGTTTTGTTTGTTGAAAAGAATCACTGGTCTAACACACATGGGCATGCCAAGTGTCAGTGAAAGTATTTCTTAAAAAATCTTTTCTAATAATGCCTGAATTTAGAAATTTAGACAGTCCTTACATTAAAATGCAATGATCTGGGAAACATAACTGTTAGCAAGGTATTTCAGGCTGTGCAAGACCTGGATTTGATACGGTGTAATTTCTGCATGAGAAGCCTGATTCAAAGTAAGACAATATTCCCTGTGTGCAATTGTCATTTTCACACTATTTCTCTGTGACCTTGTTTGTTGGGCAGTGAGCATAAGAATTTAACTGCATCTTCCCACCCCTGCCTTGTTATGGGGAAGGCTGAAATGAAAGTGTTGGCTATTATTGTTTGTTTCTCTTAAACGTCCCATGGAGATTTCAAGTCTATTTACTGCAGTAGTTCTGAACCGACAGCTGATAAAGTTCCCATTACTGATCTCTAATGAATGGATATAGCTGGGGAAACAGGATTTACCTTCCCTTCACTCAGTGTTTGCTGTTTCCAATCACAGAACTGTTCCTTCTCCCCTGCTCCAGCTCCTCCCTTCTTTCATTTCTTCCATAAACTAGAAGGTCAGTTCTAGGTCAGGCATAGATGGACACAATGCCAACATACATGACATTGACAGCTTGAGTTTTGCAGATGGTTTCTGGATAAATTGGGTTAAAACATTTTAATTTGGCACCTCCTGAGCATGTCCATCCTCACTGTGGGACACTCACATTGTGTGGCTGCTTCTCCAATCCACCAAGGTGCACTGGCCATGCTTCCTTTGGCCTGCCCCATTGAAGCAAAAGCCAGGCACTGGAGTGCTGAAGGACATGAGGTTTTGTTCTTATTCCAGAAGATGTTTAAGCAACAGACAATTTTCTCAGCACTTTCACTTGTAAGTTCTACAGGAAACCATAGGGTGACAGTGCCAGCAACATTCACTTTTCTAGACCAAATCAACCCCTGCTTCAAAAATCTTCCAAGAGAAACTTTCTGTGGCCCTCAGCAGTCATTATCCATTCTCTGAAACGAGATCCTGTAATTCCTGCCTTTGTTTTTATTGTCCTCTCCCTGCCAATGTACAGATTGCAGTGCATTAACACCTCAGGTTAACCTGTGCATTGAAAAATGTCAGTAGGGCTCAAAGGGTGACAACTGACAACCTAAGAAAAGAGGCAGGAATTCTACAGACATTTATGGAAAGACATTGAGGCACCCCAAATCAAAGTAAGAAAATAACAAGTAAGACTTAACTGCTCTTCAGCTCCAAAATACCACTTTGAAGGTTCACATAAGACCAATAAGACCAAAATTTGGCTGTCCTTCCATATCCCTAGAAGGGTCATTGGATGTTAACCAGTCATTCCTGACACTGGCACAGGTTAAAGAGATGGCAGATCCTCTGTTCCTTCACTATCTTATTCTTAAAACCACTTTCTCACAGTACTAGTTATAAACTTCAAGTAACATGTTTCTGTGAATAATCAAAGAGAAATGAGGAATGGGATGGATTCGGGCACAATTCCATAGGAAGAAAGTGACAGTACATGCTTATAAGACATTTACATGATTGCTGTAGAAAACACATTTTTGTTAAGTTCCCTGTATTACATTTTAGCTGACACCACATAGAGAAAATAAATCCTTAGGAAAGTCTTGTTCTTACACTGTTTCTGCCTTGCCCAAAACTAAGCAGCAGTGTTGAAATCTTGCAAGGAAGCTCATTCCCTTGAGGTTGTTAATCAGCATTTTAGACAAAAGTTTGGGGTAGCTTCCAACTAAGACTTAAAATTTTTTATCTGAAGCAAACCAGACTGCTAAATTGCATTCTGGTTTTATAAGACAATCATTATTAATAGTAATAATAGCAAAATGAGAACTGTGAAGATTATTTTTTCATGTGTTTTATTAACATGAAGGTAAAATCCTGCTGATCAGATCAGCACAGTTGCATCAGAGATAAATTTAGTCCATTATTCAATTAATCCTTCAATGCACTCCTGTGGTCGAGGTAATACATTATTATTATCTCCACTTCTGTTATTCCCATTAGAGACATTAGTTCCAAGAATGTGAACCATTTATTGTTGAGGGTCCTGATCCTGTAAGAGGATGTGCTGGCAGAGACCCCAGTGTCCGTAGTAAATCCCACCACCTTGAATGAAACTCATCATCCTTCATTAGGACAATTGTTGCGAAGTGCCATTACCTCCTATTGGGCCCACCCCGTTGAATAAGTGCCTACACTATTTAAGAAGGCAATAATTAAACAAAGAACCTTTTTGCATTTACTGTAACTGGGCCATGTTTAACTGACCACCCTGCTTTTGGGAACATCCCCTTTTCCACATAAACAAGGATGAGGAAAACAAGCAATACTGAGTGTCAAAACAGGAGCACGCTCCACCTCCCTGCTCACCAGTCAATGCACTGACTGCTTTTAAGGTGCTGGTAGTAACCTTTTACCTCTTTAAACAAGTGAGGAAACAATTCTCCTGTTAGACAGTTGATCCATCTGCCTTCATGCTTTTTTTTTTTTTGCATCGGGACTGCCCTTTTAAAGAGCATGGAATGACAGAATGGTTTGGGTGGGAAGGGACCTATAAAGGTCATCCAGTCCAACCCCTGCTGCAGTGAGCAGGGATATGAACTAGATCAGGTTGCTCACAGCCCCATCCAACCTGAACTTGAATCTCCAGACTGCTCTCTACTGTATTTTGACTCATGTTTTGAAGTGATCTTAGCTGGGATTCTTTGGGATGTGTTAACCAGAATCTTTTTGGATGATGCTTAACTTGAAGATATGCTCCAGGACCATTTAAATGCTGTGGCCACTAACAAGTGTTCACTCTGTAAAGGCAGACTAGATTTACCTTAGGGAAACCCCTTGAAATATACACAGTGTGCACACAGAATCATCAGCCACAGCTGTATTGCTCTGTGGCTCATACTATTAATAAATGCAGAACAATCCACTGTTTCACCCCGCTGACCCTCAGCCAACCCCAGTGAAAAGAACATTGCAGGAACCAGTCAATTATTGCAATAGTGTCACAGGACTGCTAGCACAGGCACCTGCCCATTCTGAGCCACAGCAATATTCTAGCTCTTTCAAGATTGGTCTCCAAACAGCTATTAGCTAGCCCAGGAACCTTAGCTGCAAACACAAAAATTCAGGAAGAAGCAATTCTGCTTGCTAGTTAAACTGCAAAGATCAACTAATAATAGCAAGCAATGCAGGAATGCCATATAATTTATTCATTAGCATTGCTAATGTGGAAAGTGTTTCTTTTCCTGTGATGAATCTTACTCATTACACTTTGAATACAGGAGAACATATTCAGAATATTGTGTCAAACATACAAGTACATACCATATATTTAAGGTAACAGGGAAAATGGCCAATTTTGAAATATTTTAGGAAAGAAGGTTTTTCTATTGCCACATATATTGTGCACAAATGTTCAATACATTTTCTGAAGTATAATGTATATCAGATATATAGGAAACCTTCCCCTGGCCTTTCTATACCCTACCTTCTTATACCAGCCAGATTAATGTTGTTAGTAAAAGACCCAAGGGTAATAGATCCGTGGGGTAATCCTTGGAATCCTTGTGCTGCAGCCTGAATGATGCTCCCTAACATTTGCAGACCTATCAGGTATTGCAACTGGTAGAAAATTACCTCAGACAGAGCTATAATTTCTTTTTATTACAATTCTTGCTGGAAACTGGCCCTTTTAGCAAAATGAAAAACAAAATAATGAGCCTGTCTTTTTAATCCCTGAGAGGACCGGTTAATTTACGTTCACTCACTGTTTAGTTTTCACGGGTCCTAAAATTTGCACAGGGCCTCAGGGTCTGCTCTGTTCCATGATTAAGTGAAGCAAAAAGCCAGAAATGCTGTTCTACAGCTCCTCACTTACAATCTGCTTACAAGCAGTAGATCACTCCATGGTGTACAAGAACAAATACATTTTCAGAGCGTCAGACAAACGCTCATTTACTGCCGTCTTTCAGACCACAGAGAGATCAAGTTTTGCAGTGGGCAGGTCATTCCTGGCTCTGGCACTAAAGCTCCACGTAAATTTTGAGATACTGTCCTCATTCTTTCCACTGTAGATTCCCTTCCCCCTTGCATTAATGAGGACTAGGCTTTTTCACAGTGGATTCCCTCGCTGAGTTCTTCAAAACAAACTATTCCACAAAATGAATGCACTTTATAATCCCTGGAGGAAGTGAGAGTTTGATTTAGAAGGCAAGTGTTTATATGCTTTGATTTCTGTATTTCCCCCCTCCCTATACCTACACACACACTTGTATGCATATGTAAATATATATATATATATATATATATATATTCCAAAAGACAAGTGAACCTGAGCTTTTATTTGCAAAATATCCACTGTGAAGGGAAATATGAGGTGTGAGCATGCACGTCATCTTTTAAGAAACTTACTCTGTTATGTTTTTCTTTGTAGATAAACAATGTAAATGTTCATTGCCAAAATCTATGAAAAAATGACCCCAATTTTGGTGATATCTGTGACAGAACCCCACATATAGGAACATGGAAATTTCAGAATATTTGGTTCAAGGATCAATTTACTAACCTTTTACACAACACAAAGCCACCAGCATAAGGCAGGAATAAAAAAAAAATTGCACTGACTGCTAGAGCAGTACAGCCACAAAGGAACAGCTCTCACAACATGAGCAAGTGTGAAAAATACAAAAAGCAAAAGAAAAGAAAACCACATTAAAGAACAGCCAACAGTATACTCAGAAAAAAAGCTTTTTCCTTGCTCTTGTAAGAAATAATGCCAGCTGAAATAGAGATCAAGTTTCCCATTTACACTTTCCATGGCTTTTATTTTCCTAACAAACTAGAGAACTCAAACATGGAAGATGACATGATTTCTTGCTGAATGTGTTTCCCATGGAGGCGTGCCAGGCTACCACAATAATGGATTTCCACTTCACATTTGCTTCTATAGATGATAACAACTTTTGCCTTTATATTTATACCAGAATCCAAGCTGACAAAATAACTTCTTTGCTAGAAACAAGCACTTCCATAAGCAACAAAACAAATCAAGGAAGGTTTTGGTTGAAGGAACAAAAAACCTTAAACATCTAAGTGACAACTGGAAATCTGTTTCCTAGAATTTACAAACATAGATAAGATGCTGAAATATAGGTTTTGTTTCAGCTTATATAAATAAGTGTTTATTTCTAGAAGACAGTTGCTGGAGAATATAAAACATCCTCTCTAAGAGGAACAGAGCTGATATCAGGCACAGCTAAGCAGAGATATGAGAAACAGACACCTCTATTTCTTCCTTAGTCATATTCAATTTCTTCAAGCTATGACTATTAAAATGAAGACTGAGCCATCAAAGTGTCATTGAGCTGAGGAAGGAGAAGCAGCTGAAGTTAAACAAATCATGATCAAAAACAAGGGAATTTATTTTAAGAACAAAATTAATATATTTCATATTCAACTTGTGCCAAAGTCTGATTGCAGTAGAAGAATTTCTAATTTGTCTGGTTTAATTATCACTGAATAAAGATCATGAGATTTGATCCCTACCTTATAAAATCCTTTAGTCAAAGGACAAAGGACTGGATTATGGTCTTGCTTATGGCTGTGTAAATCTCTGGTAACTTCACTGAAATCACACTGCTATGAATATTTACGGTTCATTGTAAACATTTTGAGAATTGTAGTGGGATGAACTTTATAGAGCACAAGATATTTTAAATATTGGAAATGTAGGCTTTGCACTTTCAAGCACTATATGCAGGGCTTAAATTTACCACTGTGAACAAAACTTCCCAATGTGACACAAATCCAAATCACAGCACCACAGAATATCTTGAGTTGGAAGGGACCCACATCAAAGTTCAAATCCTTCAGTCAAGGCTCATAACACTCCAAGGGCATCACTTAGCCCCATGTTTCCTCCATGGGAGTTGTAAGGACTCAAGACAGATCTCACAGCAGCATCAAGAGGCATCACATGCAAGGAGGGTTGGTCAGTTCTGATTAGGTCCTAGCAGGACCTTGGGAAGTGGCTTATTTGAGAGAATATAAGGCAATATTCTGCTGTCATTAATCCACTGAGAATGCCTAGTTCTTTCATTACCTAAACATGACATGCATATTTCAAATTACACATTTTTACTTGATAATTATTTAATAAGATAGGGATGGAGTCAAGCAAATAATGGCTTGAGAAGGAACATTTAATTTCCAAGAGTGTCCTAAGAGACATTTCATTGAGGGGAGCCATAGCAATTACCTGCAAATTTGGTGTCAGACACATTTCACTAATTCAGGACTCAGGAAGACAATGTGCATTAGCACTAGGAAGGCTGTAGATAGAGATAAACAGATAATGAACATCACAGTGGTGAATCTACAGACAGAAATTACACTGCTGCTCTGCTTGTCAAGGATTTGAAATGCAAATTATTTTGCAGATGTACTGAATTAACTCTTGATAGTTTTTAATTCTTTGCCTTACTTTTGTTGGGATGATTTCTCATTTACCTCTTGACCTCTGACAGATTCCTGAATTTGCCCTGGTGGAGGATTTTGGCTGGTAGGCATTGAATGCAATGTACTTTAAATTTGAAGGAAATGCAAGGACAAAGAGCAGAGAAGCAAAGTAGAGCAGCCAATGGTGTTGTGTCAGTGCCATTTGATCAGACTTCATTCATGACTGAATTTCCAAACAGCTGGATCTGACTACATATTAATATTGTAAATGCCAAGCCCTCTTGGCAGAACCACATGCCAAAAGAAAATATCCTGGGTCAGTTAAGACAGAAGTCATGGAATGCAAATTAATTTGCTAACATCCATGGGTTAGACCAGTCTTCTGGTTGAAAATATCAGGAAATGCCTGGAGTAAAACTGCTCTAATTTGGGTTCTGTGGTAAATAATACTCAAGATTCAATGATATAAATTGAAAATGGAGATGGTCAAGCTCTGGAATAAGGATCTGTTGTCCTCCTAGTCCCTTCCATGAGGGAAGCCCCTGTATTCACTCCACACCAAGAGATGACATTGAGTATAAGACAAACTTGACTTCAAAACCACTGACAGACCCTCGCGGGCATCCCTAACAACAGGGATTTTCTGCAGAGAGTGAACACTTCTCCATAAATATAGGAACAGCCTGTACCTCTCCATGCTCAGGAGCCCTGTACTCTGGGTGTTCTCTGCTTGAAATTATTGGTGGCATGAATCAAAGTGGCAAGACCTGCCTCTTATCTGTGCTCACTTAAATTGAGTACTTTGTATGTGTATCTCTAGTGTAGTTGGGTCCTATATTCAGCAACAGTGATAGAGAATCCTCAAGTACAAACATGCACCAAGTGATATTTCTGATTTAAAGGTTAACACTGATTCAAATTGCTTTTGTTCTTCCCTCCTGCTGCGTAGGAAAATGTTCTTTAGCTTTACTTGTTCCGGAATGTTCTCCTTCAAGTTCTCACTACTTTACCCCCAAGATTTCCTCATTCTCACCCTCCAAATTGGCAAGAAATAATTATAAATGTGATTATTGGCCAACTTTAATGGTCTGGTAAAAACACACAAATAATCTTGATCCTGAATGTTATCATTGGATATTGGTCAAACAGCAATTATCCTTCCTCTGATAGCTGCTGTCCTGACTTCCTTCCAATGCTAAGTCACAAGTCCTTGATCATTTTCTAATAGATTAAATGATTTGCTTTTGCTGAAAACTGTTTTGATATTTATTATACTCTGTTCATTGCTATCCCTCTGAATTGTGCTGGGAATACTTAAATGCTTTGAGAGAGATTGGATAGATGGGTAGATAACTGTGAAATTTTACAGTTAATATTTGCAAAGTGCCTAGAGATTTCAGAATAAAGGAGGCATGAGAAATGCAGAGATTTCTTGTTATGTTTCAATGCATGAATGCAAAAAGAAGAAGAGAGGGTGGGAAGAACCAAGTCAAATATTATGGTAGGTCTCGAAAAGTTGCTTGCTTTAATCCACCACTTCCCTGTTCTCCACCATCTCAGTTGGCACTTGCAGAACCAGAATTCATTTGTTTCCTCTGAGATGTTCCTTTAAAAAGGATCTGAATGGAGATAGGGATTTCTATAGAGCACAGGTAATTAGTGCTGGAGGACTCTGATTATCTCTTTATACCCCTCCTCACCATTTGACACAATTCCACATAATAAGCCTTCCCTTCAACAAACCTGGTCTGAGACAGAGTCTCCTGGGAGGCTGATTCTCAGTGTGAGAAGAGCTGCAGATTTCCATCCGCTACAGACACAGGTCCTTTTTCTTCAGTCTTCTAATGATTATTGGAAAGCAGAAGCATGATATACTGCATTTAAAGGTAAAATCCCTGTCCCTTACCTTTTCCTCCCAGTAGAACTGTGGGACAACCAACTGTTTATTTTTATTCTTATTTTAATTTCCTTTCTATGTTTTCCCTATTTTAATTAAAATGAGATCAACAATCCGCAAGAAAACAAACTCATGGAAGCTGCACTGAATATATATCTGCATTGTAGTTTAATAAAAATTTAAAAGTTAGAGTATTGAATAAAATTAAACAATTTCCCCTAAATAGATTGGGAATTAAAATAAAACCCAACAGCAACAACAAAACCAGGAGAGATCATGATCAATTAATGATGAATATTGCATTGCTTTGTTTGCAATATATCAGTTCATGCCCAAAGAGATAATTTGGAAGATGGGGAGAACTATTAGGGGTGTTTAGGGAAATACCAACAAAGCCCAAAAAGCTAAACTATAAGAAATAATACCAGGCAACAACAAAAGACCTTGAGGAACACGAGACTAATTAGAGAAGTCGGCCATGCGTTTTGTTATCACTCCATTACAATGAATGGAAATTAGGCCAGGGGTTGAACATCTCTGCTCAGGAGCACCTGGGGAGCAGGAGCAAGGAAAAACCTGATCTGCCCTTGTATTAGTTATTTAAGCGCAAATAACTTTAACTGATACAGAGCTGATTTCAGGCAAAAAGACATAAAAATGCTCACTAAAGACCAGAAGTTCAGAAAACATTAAAAGAGGGACTGAATAAATAAAATTCCCACACAGTTTTCTTTATAAGAGTCAATGGGGCAAGCAAGATAACAAAGGAATTTATGACAGGGAGAAATAACCATTATACTTCACAGACACTTGTTTAGAAACAATTTTCTTTTGCCAACAGCTATAAATGGTGCAAGCTTCAATACTTTTATTTGTGCTTAAATGAGAGGCCACTTGTCAAATATTTGCATAGAATAAACCTCAGCTCAAAGCTTTTGAATGTATGCTTTGTTTTAAATATGGTAGTAATCCCACCTCTAGTCAGCCGAATCCTTAAAGCCATGCTGTGCTGAACCACATCTTTCTCTCGAGATTCCACAATAAAAATTACTGCTTTGCATTTCAGCGGCGAACAAAGTGACTCCCATGTACAGTTTGTTTGCAAAACACTTTGTCAACCAAATGGATCTTAAGCAACTGCATATTCTTATGAAGCAGAATCACAAACAGAAAAACCCCACCCCACCCTCTTTCTAAACGTGAATGACAGTAGACAAAGATGACAAACTGAAGTCAGCTCGACTGCCAAATGCTCTGGGAAAGACAAGATGTTTGCAACTGCATCAAAGGCAGCAGCTGGCCAGCCCAGCCTGGAGTGGGATGGTGATGCTAATCAGCAGTTTGAAGGTGCTAAAGTAGATGGCATGGTGCTGTTTCAAGAACCAGGGCCCATAAGTTTGTCTGAGGATGGGCTGATGAAAATGCCTCATGCTTTTCTTTCTAGCCATTCTTCAGAATGATTCTGCCACTCCTGCCTAAGCTTCTGATAGAGGCAGTGTTTTCTTTTTCTAGACAAAGATGCACTGTTTAATTCTTCTGAGTGTTCTGATAACAAGAAGGGTGAAAGGCACCCTGCAAGTGACAGGAGATGCCCTCTCTCTCTGTTTTGATATTCAGTGTGTAGCTCTGTAATGTACTGCTTAGTGTGACTCTCCAAGGCTGCTCCCACAAGCAGCTGGGAAAGCTCAAGAAGTTTGGTGTTCCTTGTTTCTACATTTTATGATGATACAGAAGCTAGCTGATGCAGACTGCTAGACTGGCATGGGCTGGATAAAGAGAATTAATTGCATTCCCATATCCAACCAACACTAATTTTGTTTGCTCTCCTTTCCCCTTCCTTCTGTAGTTTGGTTTAAGAGACCCAAACAGCCTTCATGCACAATGAAGAAATGTTTCCTGCCCAGCCAGCACATTCCTACTTAAATTCAATGTTCTCAGGACACAATCAAAACAGAAGACAGATGCTTGATAAGTATCTAGTCTGGGTGGGAAGATGGTGATATATGGAAGGAAAGCAGAATCTTTTCATTCCTCTTGTGTAAAAACCACATTGGTTTTGCTTTTCCAGTTGAAATCTAGATTGCACCATGGAATGGTAGGAAGACAGTGCTAGTTTGCTATGGATTTTATCCAGGTTTTAGAAGCATTTTGATACTGATACCTGTCTCAGTGTAGCAAATTTGACAGAATCCCTTGACTAGATAAACTGCTGCTCCCTTGCAGGTCACTAGATGGGGAATATTAAAATAGCCCCTAATTCAGACAGCAAAGCTGCAGACCTTGCTGTAGTTAATGACTGAAGGAACATTTGCTGCTCTCCATCATTCCTTTCAATTCTGCTCACGTCACATAATCTCAGACAGCACAAATTGCCATCAGTGTGAGATACCAGGAATGCCTCAAAAACCACTGTGGAGTTCAGTAGGAGAGGTGGAGACTGAACAGCATCTCCAGCTATCCTCCTGGGGTATAGCTTTAATTAACAAGGTTCTATATAAAGAATTTGTTGAGTTGCTTATTTAAAGGAAGAAAGTCTATCTGGGCTCCTAGAAACAGGACCCATTTGAAATTATATTCCTTTTTATATAGCTTGGACACAGCAGAAACAAATGTCCATAAGGGAAAACAATCTTCCTGAGATAAAAAGGAGCTCTCTGCTGATCCTTTGGCACCATGCCTGCCAGTATTTGAGAAGAACAAAGCTGAGAAATAGAAATTCAGCACTGCTAAGATGCACCCACTACCTCTGAAGCATTTGCACCCTGCAGCCCACTAGAAAAAAATCATTCCTAGGCAAAGCCTTTAGCCTGACAGAGACACAGGGAATGGGAAGCTGAGCCAAGTCTCTTTTAAGAGGAGAACTCCAGAAATAAACCAGCCAAAATATTAGCTGATATAATTTATTACATGTTTCAGGGATGGGGAATAGAGAAATTCAGAAGAGAAGAGGGGACCACTCTTCTGTGTCCCAAACACCCACCCAGAACTCGAAGGAATTCCCAGAACTACCCACTCTTATGTATTCCCAGTGACTTGGAGCAAAAAAAAACTCTTCTGTCCTCAGGAAGCTTTTCTTCTCCATTTTTTTTTCCTTGTGTCTGCTCATATTAAACCACCACAAAATAAGAAATTCTTAAAGTACTGACAAACTGGAAAATATACCAAGAAGAGCAAGGAGAAATGAATTATGAGTGCTGGAGGGACTCACTTGCAAGGAAAGATTAGAAGAGCTAAATATGTCTAGCTTGGCAGAGAGATGACTAAGCAGAGAGGGGGAAGTGATAAATGTCTACAAATATTTGAAGGGCGTATACACTGAGGAGGCAGAGAGATTCTGCAGTGTGAGCCGTACCAGGTGGTGGGATTAGGAGCAAAGGGATGGAATCAGAAAAGGAAAAAAAAAAACAAAACAAAACAGAAAAAAGCCCTCATAAAGCAAAAATTCAACTGAAGGCTACACAAACCAAAGTCTTCATGAAAATGATATACATCCATATCCCCCACACTGGGGATGTGCAGATTTTCTCAGAGGTGGAAAACTCAGTATATGAGACATATGGGAGGACTGCAGGAGTGCTTTGTTGCTTGCAGAACTAAAGGAAAGAGCTGTGCCTTGATGCTGGGAGACCAACAGGAGCCTCAGTGGACAACAGGTGTCCCACCAACACTGTCAATTAGAGAGCTTCAGGCAGGAAGTAAAGGTCGTTTTTGTATCCAATTGAAATCACAAGAGAAAGGTTTGTTTGGAATAATTTTATGACCCTGAACTTGGTAGAGCTACAGGACTTTATAGATATAGCCCAGCCAGATGGTCCCAGGGAAGCAGGAGGCTTTGGGCTTGTTAAGCATTCAAAAAGATGATGGTGGAAAACTTGAAAGATCAAGATAGAAGACAAAAGCATCATATTCTTCCATCTTAGCTCAATTCAACCATCACTGGTTTAACCAGGTCAAAAGGAGGCAAGGGAGAACATAGTGCATTCCACAACTCCATTCCTGATGCAAAGCACACCAGTGGTCCTTCAGCACCTTGAAAAGTCAGGAACTAAATTAAGACAATTCTTCTTTCAGAAAAAAACCAAAAATCAATGTAGCCAATTCCTCTTCCAGGAAAAAACAAAAATCCCACTTGCCTTCCACTTTCGGACAGGGAGGACCCCAGCCACCACCACAGACATTGCCCCAGGACATCATTTCAAGCCCTTTCCTCCTCCACATCAGCACACTCCTCTGTCAACAAGCAGAAGGACAATCCAGAGATCACCTCCAAGAGCACGTAATTGAAGGTTGTATTCTACACCCAGTTCAGCTGGATTCCAGCCAGGACATGCAGCTCAGTCACTTTAGAGTCACAGACAGCAGTGCCTCCTCCTGCCAACACAGGAGGGGCAGACCTCGATTTTTGTCTTCCTTTTGTTCCCCCTGTACACACACCCGGCTGTTTAGCCTGACAAGGGGCCGTGATCCAAGGTAATGCAAGGAAAAGCATTGAGTCCTTCCTTAAGAAATTAATTTCAAGTGTTAAACCTCTCCCTTGTGCAACCTTGTGTAAACCAGGCAAAAGGAATTCCCACAAGTCCCAATATGGGAAGCATGTCAAGGTCCTTCCCTTTACCCTGGATTTGATTCAAAGTTTGATGGGAAGCCAAAGCCTCAGCTTATGTTTTCAGAGTACTCCATGTCCCTAGCAGAGGTTTGCAGGGATAAAACCCCATGCCTGTGACAGGGAAGTCTCTGAGAACAGAATGATGCCCATCTGCTTGGCAAGCAGAGCTAATTCTAATAACATTGTGCTTTTGCAGATGAAAAGAAAAAGGGAAGATATTTTACTACAGTGAGATTTCAAGATGATTGTATATTTCTCTAACAACTGAAGTAGGGGAACAAATGGAACAGCCAGAGGTCAGAGCAGTTGATGCGGTGGAACAGCTCAATTGGATAATCGTAGTGTAAGGGAAAAGCCACACTTCTGTCTGTCCCAACAGATTGCTAAACATGGCCCTTCACACTCAGAACACCAGAACTAAAAGCCTCAGTACAGGGACAACCCCTGTATCTGTCAGGTGAAACAGAATAAGGAGGAACTTCTATGGGCAGAGGCAGTAGAGGAAGAGGGGAAGTTTTCCAGGGATTCCAGTGTTGCATGCAAACCCAAAGACAGACTTTGTTTCTAGTAACCTCTAAGTAGGAGATGCTTTTAATAACGTAATTCCCACCAGAAGCTACACTGGTCAGCCATCACAAGGTCCTCTCACCCCAAGAGAGCTGTGTCTCAACAGAGAGATTCTTATCACCCACAAGAACCAAGTCCCAGTGCTCCTTGCTCAAGAGCCAATGCTAGGACAGAGAAGCTGTGATGACCCTTCCACATGGAGACAGGAATGAGGTGTCCCAAGTCAAACACAGGGAAAGAGGTGATAACAGACATGCTCTACTCTCTACCCTTCCCAAACACACGATCCTCCTGCTAACATAAAGGATGAGCTCTCTCACTGGAGCTATTATGCTGCTCCTGCTTTCCTACACCAGATGAAACAAAATGACATACCTTGATCTGGGTAGGACAGGTGCTGAGCCCTCTGTAGAGGCAGGCTGGGCTGGCTTGCAGCTGGGAAAGACTTTTCATCAGGAAAAACATCAGCTGCCATTCAAGACTCAACTGAATTTCAGCAATTTCAGCAAAGTCCTGGGACTTGTGGCAATGAAGCTGTAATGGAAGAGCCAGGTTCATTTTCACAAAACAGCACAGATTCTAGTGTCTCAGCATAGCTCTGGGGAGCATGGTGCTGCTGCAGCTCTTTTTATTAATTAACCAGGTGTTTAACTTCAGCATCCTGGCTAAAATCCAGCATGGAGAAATACACTTCCTTTCTTTAGCCAGTTTTCACTCAGCAGCTTCATCCTGGGCAGTTTCCCCTGCCCTGCCCCGGTGCAGTCACTGCAGAGCAGGTGCAGTGTCACCCCAGAACACGCTGCACGTCAGCAGCAGGTGAGAAACTGCTCCTCAGCCTGCCCGACCCAAAGGCTCATGGAACCTACTGTGTAAACATAAGGCACTATTATCTCCCCTCTCCACATGGAATCACTTTATGGAATTTATTATTATTATTTGGAGCTCAAACTGAAACCCTCTGGCCATGTATGAACACTAAGCCTGCTTAGGGAATGCAGGAAGCAGCTAAAGTGGTGAAGAGGCAAAGATTTATGACAGTCAGAAAAGAAATTTTCTTTTCTAGCAACAAGCTTCACATTCCTAATCTATTTCTGCAGATTTTGCTACTCTCTACCAAACTTCTGACAGGTCTTAAAGACTAACACTTACCATGCTGCAAGCTGTTCCTCTAAAGTCTATTTTATCATCGTTTGTAACCACCTGGCTGGATTCCCTTGGTGGTATTTTTCACTCTTTCTCATAGACCCTAAGAGTATCCGTATTGCCTGCAACACAGCCTTTATCTTCACCTTTTTCCTTCCCTCCAGCATCATCTTAGCTGTTTTTAACTGGGCTCCCTTTATCTCCTCCTGAGAGCTCCCACCCTTTCTGATTCCCATTCAAATCATCATATTAGCGAGACAGACTGACTGTGGCTTTCACCTGTCTCTTAAGCAGGATTGCATCCTCACCCTCTCCCTTAGCTTCAGTAAAACTTTCTTCTGTAAGAGCTTTAAAAATATATTTCTGTCCCTGATAAAAAGATATTAGGTAAGGATATAAGGGGAGGTCTGTGAAAGGAGGAAAGTAGCAGTGACAATGAGTCGTCTTTCCCAAATTGCCTTTCTGAAAGCTCCAAATGGCTTTCTAACAGCATGAAAGTGCTTCTTGATTATTGCCTAGCTGAGGCTTAGGAAAGCCCTAAGGGTGGACAGGAGAGGGGTAAGGAATATATCAAAAATCTGCAGGAAGAAGGGATGTGGTAGAAATGCTGTGTCCCCTCACAGCTCCCAGCTGCCCCTGCAGAAAAGTTTCAAGGAGAACTCAGGGCTCCATTTCTCCCCTGACACTAAAACCTTCAAGCTATTCCCCATGCAGGAGCAGTCTAGTGGTCTCTAGGTCCCTGTGGACATCCCCCTCATGATTTTCAGCAAGATTTCACAGCAGAAATTTCCACCAGTATTCATCAATTTCCCACCCAACAGTCAGACAGATCTTCCTAATTTCCAGCGACTTGTCACTTCAGACCTGCCTCTCATAACACAAGGGGCCTGACGCCCCAAACCCTGCCTCCTGGGAGAGCATGTGGGCAAGATCTGGCCAGGTGCCACCAGGGCTGGTCACAGCCATCTCTCAAGCCAGTAGCTCTGGCTGCAGGAAGGAGCACAGTAACACAAACATCATGCTGTGTTCCCATGGCAACCAAAGTGTCATGTTCATCATCGTCTCATTTCAGGAAGAAAAAAGACATAGGTCCAATGAAGAAAAATCCAGGAGTCCCAACGGGCTGTGCTGAGCTTGGGCAGGTTTTTAACGCCATTGCTGGCACCACCCACCCCAGGCCTGCTGGGAAGTGCAGCGCCCGTCCCTGTGATGGCCCATGGGTCTGAGCAGGAGGCTGAGTGGGACTCAAACACATCCAGCCAGACACAGGCAGCTCATGTCTCACCTGCTCTGTCACTCTGAAGCCACGGATACACAATCCACTTACCACAACTACAGAAGTTACTAGATGTTAGCAGGAGAGGTTCACCCATCCTATCTCCCATTTGACATGACCTGGGGATGAAGGCCCTTTTCAGTTATCTTTGCTCAGTGACTTATTAAACCCCAGTAATTTAAGAAGATGGCTGAATTTGGAATTGCTCTTCCCAAGAGAGAAGAGATCTTTGTGTGCATCAAGTCCCCTCCTGGACTGGGTGAGCTGCCACCATCTCATTGTCCCATGCTTTTCTGTGCTGACATCCGTGCCCCAGAAACCAGATCCAGCTGGGATCCAACATTGACATGGATCAACAATTAAACAATTATTAAACAATTAAACATTGCCAACAATTAAAGCATTGCACATAGATTTGTACATGGAAATCTCTACCTTCCAGTTCCAAGACAAACATGCTAGATAGAGATGCATCACTGGACAGTTTTGGAGCTCTCTGATGGGTTCTTGCTTGAGGCATGAGAAGATGTAAGGCTGAAGGATTTGTTTCAATCACTTTAAAATCAGTTCCACCAATTAGTAGTTCTTTTTTATGGGGAATAGAGGAACTTCCAGCCTGAAGAACACAGAAGGAAGACCCCAAAAATTATGCTTGGGAGAAAGCATCTTCCTGTAAAAGAAAATCATGCCTGTGCTTGAGGGGAAAAGGGAAAGGGAAACTAGGAAGAGAATGACAGCATTCTTTAGAGTGCTTGGATGAGGCAGGAAAAAGTTCTTGGAACACTCCAAATCCCAATGCTGAAGCCAAACTCCAGCAAGGTGCAATATTTGGATGGTTTAGTATCCTAAATCACTGCAGATCAGGGGAAATATCCCTGGATGCTCAGGGGCAGGGTATCTCTAAACAACACTGAAATCCAAAACATTAGTTAACTTGCTACTAATCCTTAGTTTTAACCTTTGATTTTATTTTTATTTTGTTTTTTTTCCCTCCCTGAGCAGTTTTGCTGGCCCAGCAGTGAAGGGTTCAAGTCAGATTTGTACCTGTAACTGGGGCAAACACCTTAGCTAAGAGATTGTCCATATCTGGAGCAACTTCTTCCTCCTTAAAGACAGACAGAAACCTCATGCAGGCAGTCTTTCATGAGAGGGATAAAGAGAAGCTACTTATAGGCATTCACTTGTGCTTTTATGGGAGAAGAAACTAGAGATTATGTATGACAAAGATTAAGGCAGATGGTTTCAGGAATGTGATGAAATTTCGGCCTCTGCATGGCTGAAGGGCACCTACAAAGGACAACCTACAGCAAAGTGCTCACTATTGTCCCATGGGCCCTGGGCTTTCATCCAGGGGAGCTGGGTTTTCTCCAGCTGATCTGGAGCACCTCCTTGCTCAAGGCACTTGGCCATTTTACACCCTTTCTCAACTACTGGGAATCCTTAAGCAACCTAGAGATGAACATTCCAGTCATTTCCAGTTCCCAGACCACAACTCTGAGCAGAGGAGAAAGCACCAAGTTTTAAAGTTTATTATTTCTTCTTTGGACCCACCCAAACTAGCATCAACCAATCATCTCTTGTTAATACAGGTGGAAATACCTGAGGGGACATGAATGTTCAGCCTGGTGTCCTTTTATTCCCCTCAAGCTGGGAAACAAAAGGAGTCCATCAGCCTATAAAGGCCTGAGGTCACAAATAAAATAATTCTGGATCTCCTCAGTAAAACCCAGCAGAGTATTTAGTTGTGCCTTGCTAAGTGGTGTTCCTGCAAAGGGGATGAGCCATTCTGGCAAGGTAAATGTACAATTCCCTCCTCTTCCCCACTGGAGCAGCCAAGCAGGGTCAAGGCAGCCCATGAGAGAGATGTGCTGCCCATTTGCTTGCTCCTGTGACTGGCTGCCCATGCAGAAGCTGGCAGGGAGCTGGAGTGTGCCAGGCAGGTTTTTGCAAGCATGTGAAAATTAACAAATCTCACCCTGAGCTGGTAAGGGCAGATAATTGAGAGAATTGAAATTAAGAGAGGAAAAAAAAAAAAAAGGAATAATGAGAGAAAAAGAGAAAGAACATGGAGATGAGCCAAGAGGAAACACTTCAAAGGCCCATAGCCTGCAGCCCACATTAATGACAACAAAAAGATGGGACCCTTACATTTTAATCAAAGGCAATTTTTTTAAAAAAAGGTATAATAACTCTGCCATGCTGGCCCCCTTGTCCCCAGAGGTGTTGGCCAGGAAAGCTGGCAAAAAGAAGCTGTGGCTTCCTCAGCTGCCTTCCTTCTGCACTGCCTGTGAGCATCAGTGAAAGGAAAGCAAGAGTGAGCAGGGCCTTCAGGAGAAATGCCTCGAGGGGAGAAGCTACAGGAAACCAAAGGAATTAGAAACATGACTGAAATCTAAATCTCAGCTTCCTCTGGCTGGTCTCTATGAATGCTGCACGTAGGATGTGAACTCGAAGCTGAAGGCCAGCTGAATCAGCAGCAGGAGGCAGCAGAATGGCATCCACAGGGCACTGGGGCACCTGCCTGGGTAGATCCGAGTGGAGCTGTCAGGGACAGAGATCATGGAGTGGCACATCTATAGAGATACACACACATCTGAGAGAGGGTAAGTGTGACCTCAAATGCCTAAGGAAGATGATTTTCTGTAATCCCTGCCCTCCATTCAATAGAAACATCCTTGTCTCCTCTCCTCAGGCAGGACCCTGCAATCCGTGGGGCAAGTGTTCAGCACGAGAGACCAAACCAGAGCTTTTCCTTTTCCGGGGTGCAGGTATTGGGGTCTTTGCTCCTGGTACATCTTTGTGAAGGAAGGGGGAAAATGGAAAATAGGAAAAGGAAGCAGAGCAGCACAAAACCTGAGGAAGACCAGAATAAGGCTGAATGTGCCACAGGGTGAAGAAACTCTCCTCAGGAAACAACATGTAATTGTTTCCATTAGTCTGAAAGAAGAGACAGCGAAAAAATGAAAAATGTTTACAAAGACAAAAAAAAAAAAACCAACAACAACAAAAAAAGCCCAGAATAAAACCAGAGAGAAAGAATAATTCATGAAACACTCCTTATTTACATAAAATGAAGACAAACAATGGTGTATTTAGTTGTAGTCGGAAGCTGAAATTCTCCATGGGTTTTTAAGGCAGTGCCACATGTAGCCACAAGCAGCAATAGCCTGTGATTCAGCAGAATTTCTGTAACAGCATAAAAAAATGAAGGCCAGAAGGAGTCACACCTGGATTAAACTGCTCAGCCTACTAAAGCTTGTGCCTGTGTAGCAAGACAATGAGGAGACATCATATTTGGTAGAAGAGCTGTAACTTGGAGCAAAAAATAAACAGCCCTTCCAAAAATTAAGGGTTATTCCACCTATTCCAGCAGATGGCAAGGTGCAGTAGACAGTTTGAAAAAGAAAAAAAATGCAGTTTTTAATACACATTAGAAATTGTTAGCTTCTTTTACTTACAAACATCCAAGACATTATGCTACTCAAAAAAACTCCTCTAATGCTGAACAACAGAGGATATTTCACATGTGTTGTCTACACAGGTTGTTCAAAACTTTCAAAGGCATGTAGTGATTTTTGATAACATCTGCAGTGTTACTACAGTCTGGGCACTTTCCATAAACAAAGCTCTTGGATTGTTGCAGTTGCAGGCTGTTAGGAAAAGCCAGCTCTCTGCAAACATCCCTTCTCAGTCCAAAATTTTAGGGCTTGCTGGAAAGTCTCATACTGCACAAAGTCAGAGTAAAGTGAGCACTTTATTCTCCCCAGAATCATACTGTGGGAAGCAGAACTTCAAGCTTCAAACAGAATATTCTTTTTGCACCCAAAATCCCATTTCTACTAAACTCCCTACGAAGTCTGCTAAGGATCTTTTGATCCTCGTGCCAGCATTAGGCCTGATAAACCAAACAGTGCTCTCTGTGTAGGTACACAAAGGGAGGTGTTTCTGGAGTTGCAGCTGAAAGCAGCTCAGATTTTGGCAGAATGTGCTAACATATGAGCCACAGGGGGTTTGCTTTGCAAGACCAATCTAATTCCATTTAATTTATGATCCTTCAACAGTGACAAAACTTGATGAAGGACTACTGTGTCTGAAAACTCGGCTGCCCAGTTTTAACAACCATCCTCATTGCAAATTTGAGTTCTCTGGCACCCTCAGACTGTCAGAGCTGCACCATCACTACCCCCTGACACTTGTGACAGGTGGCAAAGTAGCTGTGTGATGCTGCAAAGGACAATAGGCTTTTTTTGGTTCTCTGTAGGTGTTTAACCAAGCAGCAGTGCCTCTGAGCCACTTGAAGGTTTGCTCACAGCTAGCTAAACTGGGAAGAATTCCGTGACCTTCAGGATATTAATAGATCCAAAGCCCCTTTGTGCCTGGGGAGTGGGCAGGGGACACTTCAGCATTTATGACCTGCAGTTACTCTCCCACCCAACAAAATAGGCTTTGTTGTCCGTGGTCTACAGCAATTACCAGGGCATGAGTGGTGTCACTTCTACCAGGGCCAGACACAAACAAGCATCCTGGTGTGCCTCTGTCTCACTCTCCCACAGTCCCTCTGCCATGCTCAGCCTGCAGAGCTCTTCCCATCAGTGGCATGGAGTTGCCAAGCAACATTTGTCCTGTCCCTCCATGGGCCCTGCTCATGGCTCTGTGGCAGCGCACGCTTTGAGGAAAAGGGGTTGTTGTGCAGAGGGAAATAACTTTCCCTCTCTCTTCTATCTTCCTACTTGATGAGGTGAAAAATTAATCATTCTGAATATGACAGATCAAATCCTGCATTCAGTTCCTCTGGAGTAAATCCCATTGAAAATTGTCTTTGGGGAATAAATTCACTGCCAGATACCAAGGACCAATGCACCATACCCAGCACACACATCCAGGATACAGCAAATATTTTTTTGCATCATACACATTAGAAAAAGCAGCTAAAAGAAGTAAAATCATTATTGGCAAATAATTTATTCAGCCATAGTCACGAAGGAATTAATCTTATCCATTATTCTCAAACATGACTCAACCAATTCCTGGAAATAACACAGCTAAAGCTTCTAGCTCTGAGCTGCAAACCCTAAGATTTAAATTCTTATTTAATTCCACAGCTCTTTCCCTCTTGTTATTATGTTCAACAGTGTGCTGCTGCTGTTCATGTGCCAATGATACAAGGTTAGAAGGCTTAGACAGTTCAAAATGTTCTCTCCGCATCAGTAAAGCTAAAAAGTACAAAGCAGCTCTTACAAGGGAGAGCACTCAGGCCATCTGGCACAGTGGCTTCAGTGTGAGCTCCCTGCTCCAGGGCCCTTGGCACCTACCTGGATGTCAGCCACCAGTGAGAGTGCCTGGTGTGATCCCAGCTCCCTCTGGGATGCAGCCCCCCAGATCACCAGAATTCTCTGTATTCTCTCTGGGGCAGCCAGGGCAAAGGATGGGGTCACAGAGATGGGTGTGGGCATCTCTGAAGCAGAGCCCTGTGCTGGAAGGCTGAAGGTGAGGCTGGCAGATGTGTTGACATAAATAAAGGTGTAAGAACATGGAGCTGAACAACAAAAAGATACAGGATTTTTCTGTAAAAAGCAAATGGGTTTTCCATTGTATTGTCTCAGTTTTTTAAGTAAAATAATGCCCTGCAAGCATGACTGTGGGATTTTGTCTTGGGATGGGTTTAAAGCTAGGAGTCCTGTCTGATTTGGTCATTTAACTTCATTCAGAAGTTAACAAGGCAAGGAATTAGCTCAACAAATGTTCCTTTCCCAATATCTTCGGATGTAGATCCTGTGGGGTGCCCATTTATCTCCATTTACCCTGTACAGAATCATTTAGCTTAAATCACAGAATCACAGGATGGGTAAGGTTGGAAGGGACCACTGCAGGTCATCTGGCCCAACCTCCCTGCTCAAGCAGGGCCCTCCAAAGCACATCACTCAGGATTGTGTCCAGAGGGCTTTTGAATATCTCCAGAGAAGGAGAATTTGCAACCTTTCTGGACAAACTCTCCCTCACAGGAAATAAATTCTTCCTCCTGTTCAGGTGGAACTTCCTGTGTTCCAGTTTCTGCCCACTGCCTTTCATGCTATTTCTTGGCACCAGGACGAAGAGCCTGGCTCCATCTCTGTGATCCTCCCTTCAGACACTGATAGACATTGACAAGGTCCTCTCTCAGATGCCTAACTTCTAGAAAGCTAAAATTCATGGAGATGAAACTTGTCTCTCCTAAGTAATTCTTCAGCTAATGTGCACCTTCCTTACAAATACTTCATATAAACCATATTACTTTCATTCTTTATGAAAAGAAAGTATTCAAAGCTTTCCTAAAGCAAAGACATATGTTATCCTCTAAGCCAATTAGCCAATAAAATAAAGGAATTAGATCAGCTTGACAAATCCATGTTGATTCTCTTTTACCACCTTCTTATCCTATAGCAGCTAATGAATTGTTTGTTTCATAATTTGTTGAGGTTTCTCTGTAGTGACTCAGCTTAGCTGGCTGGTTTAAATTTCCTGGCTCTTATTTTTTTTTTTTTTCCTATCTACACAAACAAATAC
This sequence comes from Pseudopodoces humilis, assembly GCF_049639895.1. NCBI lineage: Eukaryota > Metazoa > Chordata > Aves > Passeriformes > Paridae > Pseudopodoces > Pseudopodoces humilis. The sequence continues at coordinate 7,005,218 of NC_142215.1, read as the reverse complement.
CCTATTTTCCCTTTTCAACTCTAAAGAACCCTCTCGATATAGGAGAAGTTCTTGAAGTCCATTCCTAACTGTTCACAGACTGTTTTCACTGGACAACCCGCAGGGGAATTCCCTCAGATCAAGCAGTTTGAATTCACTCACTCAGTGTAAGGGTTCTTTAATTTACACCCCTTTGCTCTGGCCCATTCCCATACCCCAATCAATGTGACTTCTGTTATATTTATCTAGCACTGACTGTTTTGTGATAAGGGGAGTCAAACACGCAATGATGACTCCAACCCTTTATATGTGCTCTCTTTCTGTGGTACATAGTTTTACAGTTTTATTCCTTCTAGCATATTTACAGAATATTTGTAGGATTTCTTTTTCTTCCCTTGTGTGTTTGTAGCCACCTTTAGTTCATTCTTTGCCAGGACCCTTCTGATTTCATCCACACATGCTTTGGTATCATTCTCTTCTCATTCCTAGTCTGCTGCTGTTTGAACTTTCAAAAAACAATTAATTTCTCATTTTAAGGCATTAATGAGGTCCTCACACACTTTTAGTGTTTTTCTTTTGTTCTATTCTTCTCCCTGCCTTAGGAGATCTCGTCATTGCACCTCTGCTCTAATCTCTAAATCAGTGTTTGCTGGCCTGTATTCTTTTTCCTTGACTCAACCTACCAATTCCCTGATGTTTCACAGCAAATTAATCCTTCTTCTGCTGTTCCTACTTTCTCTTTTCCATGTGTCTGGGAAGCTGATTAACTCATATCTTGGTATATGTACTAAGGCTTTATATTCTTCCTGTTTAGCCCTTACACTCCTAGCCCTTGGGCAGAGACATTTCAGATGTTTACCAGATTGCTCCATTCTTCTCCCAAGTGCCTCATTTTCACCTCTATTAAATTTCCCATTTTCCTAACTCACTAACCAGCATGCTGCCTGGTTCTTGGAAGACTGCTGCGCTGTAAAATATCCAAAGTTTTTGTCGACACTGTCCGTGCTTTCACCTCAAGGATTTGTCTGGCCCACCTGTGTCACCTTCCACAGAGACCAAAGGAAACAAGTCAGCCCCTGGAAAGGAGTTAGCGGTGATCCCAACAACGGGCAGGATTTTTATTTCAGTGATGGCAGATATATGAAGGAAGCCACAATTAATCCTTCCTGTTTCCCTTCTCAAATTGTGTTGTAAACACTGGAGATTTAAACCTCTCTGTGACCCCTTTCACCGAAAATAAATATTAATAACCCCACTTCACAGACAGGGAAACAAACACAGAAAAGCTAAATGACTTTTTATGGAAATGCCGAGGCAAAGGCAGGAGCTGCCAGGGCATGCACTGGAAACCATTCAGGGAAAGCCGTCAGTCAGGCCTTAAGGAGCAAGGGGGCAGAAAACAGGGTTGTGATTGCAATTACATCAGCTGGTGAGGAGCCAGCCCCTCAGAGCCCAGAGCTCAGCTAGCCAAAGGCTAGGGCAGTTTACTGACACTGGACTTACTGCCAGAGCATCCAACTGATGATTGTTTTTAGTGGTAGATTTGTCTTCCCTCTCACTGGTCCATGCATGAGCTACAAGCAGCTTAATTAAAGGCTAAAAAAGCCCCTGATGCTAAAATAGCTGCCTTGCCATCTTTCTGGAGATCATGCTAGACTCATAGCAGGGCACTTCTTTCTGCTTTCTCCTTTCTCTCTCACTCCCTCCTGATCTCTCACTTTCTAAATAATAAAAGAAGCAGGAAAAAGAACAGATGAAGAAAGCAGCCACAAACTGCTCCACCAACAATAATGTGCCATGGATCTTCCAGGAGCTGTCTGAGGATGTGATTCCCTGGAGAGAAAGCCCAAGGCCAGGGATGATACAGGCTCAAGCGTCATGAAAAGCACTCACAGACCCCAGCGCCGAGCGCACAATGCAGCGCTGAGGATACGGACTTGGCTGCCGTTTATGGAGTGGGGAATACAGTGGCAGATTTATTCTACAGTAAAGAGGGTTGTTTCTTGGTAGCACTAATACTGACACATTATCTGGGACGGAAGAGGATGCACAAATAGGAACAATTATCCCATTTCTTTGCCTGTGTCTCCCCCAAATGCCCCCTACTCCTATTCCCTTCTGTTCTCTTCATTCCTCTCCTTGCACCGGGTCCTCTCCTTCCTCTTTGATTTATACCTTATTTCTTTAGCCTAGTCCTTCATCTTTTCCCGATGGGTTGTAAATAACATGGGTTTTTAGTTCTCCAAGATTTTGCTTATTATCTTCAACTGGAGCCTTGTGTCCAGCCCTCTGCCTGGAAAACCATACGAGTGTTTTCAAACAGAGGGTCAAATCCTGCTCTCACTAAAACAGGAGTGAAAATTTTCCCACTGTAAGGGCCAGGCCAAGGGACAGATCTGCTGGTAACAACCTGACAGAAGAGGATTTTAAAATTATCTAGCACAGCTTAAAGAGAGATGTCCTAACAAATCATCACTGCCCATCACCGAAGTGGAAACTAGTGATGGGAACTACCACCACACTCCTGCACAAATTCCAACTCCCTGCTCATCAGCTGAGGTCTGTATAGAGCAAACACCTGGGCACTTCTACATCCCTATTTTCTCCCCTCCTTATTCCAAAAACACACACCTACTTTCACTACTACATTTGTGGTTTTACCTCACAATGGAACAGAAACTGGGAGCACAAACAAATTGGTCACATAAGAGATCTGTGGAAAAAAAATAAATATACGTGTCCCAAATTGCCGCCAAACACTCTCTGACTTGGGCTTTGCATCTCTGAGGGATGGATAGGAGCAGTGGATCTTGTCCAAGGACAGGTAAGACAGGAGATAGCTCTATCACCCACATCTCTGCTGTTTGGCAGGAGAGGAGCAGGGCTGCTGTCTTTCCCCCTCCTTAATCTGCTTCCTGCCTGCTTCAAAAACAACCCAGTGCACGGTTGTTTATTATTATTATCACTGCTATTTTCCAGAGTGCCGTAAAACTAGGGGATAGAGCACTCTGACAGCCTCATAACAAACAGCAGATAAAGCTAATTAGATTTTGTTCTTCTTTCAGTTTGCTGACTTGATTCTTTTTTTTTCTTTTTATTGTTTAATTATTTATTTTTTAGCCCAGAGGTTTACACACACACACATGTATTTCACTAGACACAGGCAAAGCATCCTTGGGATCACCTCTGACAGGAAAGGGCTATTGTGGCCAGGAGACCCAAGAGCTGGTGAGGGGCTGAGACAGAGGGTGCAGTGTAGTGCAGGGCTCAGCACAGCATCTTCCACCCACGTCATGTAAACTGCTGGGGGGAGGAAGGAGAGCACAGCCTTTCACAGCCTCTAAGAGAGTCAGTGTGAGACAAAAGGCATCAGTAAAAAAAGTTCATGTGCCTGGCAGGAGCCCAAAACTGCTGCAGCAGTGGGGACCAGACGAGTGCCTCTAAGACACCATCTCTTCTGGCCATTACGGGAATATTTGGCTTGAGTCTCAACCTGACAGCCTTGCTGACTCTTGAGGAACGACAAAACGGTGGGGAGCAGGGCGACTTCCCTCCCTCCCTCCCTCCCTTTCTCCATCGGCTGTTTCCAAATTCTTTGGGATTAGCTAGCAGCAGCAAGAAAAGGCGCTGCTCTCAGTGCTCAGCACTTAGCAGCCTGAAGTGAGGTGACGGGCCCGGCGCAGGGGACAAGGGCTTCATTCACTGGGGGATACCAAACCAGAATTACAAGTGTGCAAGAATAAACAAGGCTGGAGTTAATCTAAAGTTGTTTTACACTCTGTTTTATTACAGTCAATGCACTTCCGTTCCTCTGTGCAGAGCCTAGCTCTGCTTAATTACCATGACTCAGGGAGAATTTTAATAGCGCGGAGCGCGCACGGAGGCATTCTCCTGACCTCTAGAGGTCTGTCAAAAGAAGAGGAGCATCTGCTCCCTCTACAAGTTCCTGGAGGAAAAGGAGGCAGCCCACAAAACTGCTTCTCCTGAAGTTATCCGGGAGCCATTCCCAAGGGGTTGGCCACCCACCTCTCCGGCTGCGCTTCCTCAGCAGCAGCGGAGCACCCTGGGGCTGGGGGCTCCTCCTGCCCGCTGCTCCTGCAGCACCCTCACTACCTGCTGACACCTTCCTGGCCACAGCCATGCCATGCTGCCAGGGAGAGAAGACTGAGCAGGTTTTCCACACCACACAGCAGCATTCACACGGGTGTGGTTGATGTCCGGGGACACTGCTCCCAGCCCAGCTGCTGCCTTTGGATCCCAGACACTGCAAACACCCTGAGAGCCTTTGCCATCTCCCCACCTCCTGCAGCTCCCAGCACAGGGATCTCTGAACTGGTGGTACTGCTCACACACATTTGGCTCTGAACACACATGGAAGATACATCTTTTATTACATTTTGACAACTCTTGCACAATTTAGTGACCGGGGCAGAATTTTCCCACTGAACTGAATTCCCCCTATCTTAAAAAAATCAGAATGAAACAGCTAGAAAGCCAAATATTATAGCCAAAATATTTGCATCTCATCAAGGAAAATGCTGATTTAAGAAGATTTTCTTTTCTTTGCAATAGGGTTTACCACTGGCAAGCCTCCAGCTACAGTTGTGGCACTGTTGGTATAGAAAGCAAAGTGGGTGCAGACATGCACATTTACAGACACAGATATGTACAACAGTATTTTTTAACCTGTGTCCTGGGGATGTAAATGGTGACTATCCCACAGCCTGGCTTTTGTATGCTGCAGCCAGGACCTAGCTGAGTGTCAAGTTTTTGTCATGCCTACAAGCACGGGATTTTTAAGCTAATTATGCACATACATTGTTTCTTTATTAATAAGCATTGAAGCAGTATTATACAAACTATTATTATGGGAACACCTGTTTCACCTCTTTTGTTTCCCTTCCTGTGAGCCACCCTTTTATTAAAATTCAGTATTGTGTGCAACAAGGTGCACGCTAAACCAAGCAGAACAGGACATCTGTACAGAGGCACACACCACACCTAATGCATTAGTCTGGGCTAAGAAGCTCAACTTCTAAGGACCCAAGCTGCCTGTCTTTTGAGCAGCATCACTGAGAGACAGAGACACAGGGGGCTCTTATGTGCTAGTGAAGACTTTAAAATACGTGGATACTGAAAACCGAGCAGGACAGGAAGAAGCTTTTTATCTAAAGAGCAGCCTCCTGCTGGAAAATATTGTCTAGGTAGTCTGAGGAAAGGTGCTCAGAAACACATCAGAGCATTTCTTGTTCTGCACTGGGAATCCTCTTCACAACCAGCATAAGAACCAGGAAGATGGCACAGTGCTTTTAATAATGTATCAATATTAATAATAATCATCACTGGCAATCACAGGAGTCCTTGCAGGCTGTAATGCTACAACACACTGCACATTCATCCTTGTCCTTGAGCCTCACAAAGTAGTGACAGAGTTGGGAGCCTCTTGTATCTTAAAATTAGCTCTGTTTGGATTCAGGGCAGTTCCCCATTTACAGCAGCAGAGTCTAAGACACATGGCAAGATCAGGCAATATGAAATGTAAGCTAAAATGACATGGCTTCATGCTTTAGGGATACATAACACATGTGTGGGTTCTCTGTCTGTGCTGGATTCTCAGGAACTGGGAGGCAATTTTAGGAGAAATTTAATTTTTCTCCATTTAGGGATTAAAGAAACTGTTCTGATTAATACTTGGGCTAAATTCACTCCTGGATTTTGCCACAATCACTAATTTATTGGTGAATTTAGCCCAGGTTTCCAGAGGATCACTATGACTTGTCACTGCTCCTTTCCTTACTGTGGCACATTGGATTTCCCATGCTGCTGCTGAGATAGAACCAGCTTGGAAATACGCACAGCCTGACCCAACCTGTTGTTCTTGCACTCTAAAAATTCTGATCTGACAGAAATCAGAGACATGCTCTACAGCTTAGGAGAGAATGGCAATAGAGAGCTCTGGTGAAAGGCATCAATAACTATCTCTTCTCCAGGCAAAGGCTGCCTAAAGTCAGAAAAAGAGAATCATCTCTGATTCCTTGGTCTCAAAATACTATTCCTTAGGTCAACCTGTATGAAACCATATACTAGAGGCAGCCATGAAACTGGGGGTTATGTTTAGGAATGGATGATTTCACACAGTACCACCTGGGCTAGTGGCCCCTCGCTCTGCCTCGTGTACAATGTGTAAGGAATCATTCTCAGCAGATGTATGTATACAAATTACACAATCATACAGTCAACTATCCATTCAGATCCAGGAGCAACACATCTGGGAAGGGTGCTGAAGCTGGCAAACAGGCAAACATGAGCAGTGACCCACTTTCTTGCTGCTCTTCAAGTCACAGCCTTGCTCACACAGGACTGCTCTCGAACCCACTGTAGAGTCCAAGTGCTTTTGAACCCAGAGGAAGAGCTGTGCTGTTGGGTGCTGGCTGGCTGGAAATGTAGAGGCCCCTCAGAGCCCTGGAGCTGCATGTTTCTCCTGTGGTCACTCCTTCATCTTCTGTCTTGCCTTCCACACATGAGAGGTACTCCTGTATCTCATGGTCTAGCTCCAAGAATTCCTCTTCACCGTCACAGCTACTGGCAGTGTCATAATCAATCTCTTCTGCACAAGGAGGTTCATCATCAGACTCCAGGCTGCTGTTACTGCACCTTCTGCAGAAAAACCACAAGAGAGACTGGACGTCACCAAAGGAGGGGGTGTTCTCAGGGGGAAGAGCAAGCAACAGGGAAATGCTTTTTCTGGGTTCAACCTTGGCTCTGTTAATAAGGAATGAGGTGGTACAAAGCAAGCCCTGGTGTGTCTTTGTGTCTGTCTCACCAATGAGAGTGATGAAATGAAGAGTGATACTCACTACCCTCTCAGGAGTAAAGTGCTATTATTCCCATCACTATTACTGCTATTGCTTATACAGAAACAGAGTGGTTTACATACAGACAATACCATTCTTGCCTTGAGGCACTTACAAAGGTTACAGAAGCTGAAATATAGTAGAGAAGAAGGTATTCAGTTTCCAGAAGTTTGCTGATCCTCCCCCTTGCTGTAGTTCCACATTTAGTGTAAGACCTAATTAATGCAGGTGGTTGAAGTGTTTTGGCATCTTTTCCTTCTGTTCTGTGCAAGCTCAGAGCACTGCTAACAAGAGGCAGCACAAACAAAAAACTGAGCCTCTTGGATCTTCAAGCACACTGGCTCCAGGGAGGGCAGAACACCAGGAGTGGCTGTGCTTTGTGAAGAACATGGAAAGGCTTTGGTAGCATCACCTCCTGGGGAAGGGCCAAATTCAGTCAAGCCTGAATGGCTGAGGAAAAACTCTAAGTGGATGTCACAGCCACATCACCTGGCTCTCAGAAAGGTGGTTTACCCCACCTTGGCCCCCTGACATTTACTCCAAGGAATGGCCACAGGGGCTTTCCTTACATGCCCACTTTCAGTGCACACTGCATGAGGTTTTCCTGATGCAATTATTTATGGCAGAAAGTGACCACTAGACTAGATGGTTCTGGGGTTCCTTCTTCTCCCAAGCTGCTCACATCCCATAAGGTCCTCAGCCCATGAGGGCAACTGGGTAATTTTTTGAGACCAGAAAGAAGCCTGTGATTTCAGTGCTGTCTGGGTCACAGTCTGGATGAATCAGGTGAAGAGATACTTCATTTTTCACCTCCAGGTCAATGTTTTCGATCAGACTCAGAGCAGGGGAATGTATTGCTTTGGGGGATGGGGAAAGGAATAATAATATTCCACCTCTGAGCCAGAGTTTCTAATTTGTCCCGAGCTGGGAAGAATGAATGGCTTGGCAGATGGAGCATACACAGCTTTAATGTGTGGTCTGCTCACTTACATGTCAATAACCAGAATAATCTTCCAGTTTTCAGCTGTTTCACAGCAGTTCCAGCAAGTGAGGTTTCAGAACATACCAAAGGTGTAAAGTATTGCTTTTGGATGTATTGATGATCCCTCCCCTCTTCTGCACTCCAAGAAAGGTGTAAGATTTTCCTAGGATTGAGACTCAGATCTTAACTGCATACAGACTATTCTGCAGCAGAAACAAGCAGTGTCAGCCCACATCTCCTTCTCAGGCTGATCTCTGGCTTAGTTTACTTCAAAGGCTGGGTATAAAGGATTTTCTGAAAGCTTAATAGAGCTGTACAGCTTAAAAATAAATAAAAGAATAATTATGCACTTTTACAGTTTCTGGCTCTACTTCAGTCTGCTCAGAAATCTGGGTCAAGAAGAACTCATACTGAAAATGAGGATGTGACATGAAACAAAACAAACAAACCAGGACAATCCTCCCAGCACAAACAGCAACAGCAACGGTCCCAGCTGAGTCTGACCAGTGGGTTTGATTTCTTCCTTTATTTTTCATATGCAGGCATGGTATGAATTACCATGGTACTGAGTACCTATGATAATGTTCAAAGCTGACTAAACCCAGGGGAACCAGAATTTTCTTTTATCAGCCCTGCTCTTGCAGATTTGCAATCAAAAAGAACCAAAGCATACCTACTACCAATATTGCACTTGTACATTTTGAAGGAGCTGCTAATGCCATTGGGACAGAACATAGCTGTTGCCCAACTCACTGATATTTTACAGATGGAACAGCTTGCAGCCTAGGAACAAAAGGTCAAACATTTGCATTAACGGGATAATTGGGGGGAAAAAGTTCCTATTATTACTTAAATCTAGAAAAGAAAATAACAGGATCTTCTGAATTTTTCAATAATTTAAGTGATTTTAGGACTGCATTTCTGACAAAAAAGGGAAAATGCCTCCTACCACAAAAACATTTTGCTAATGAAGGGAAGTCTGGAAGACAACAAACAGAGAATGAAAGACAAAAAAAATACAAAACTGCCTTTTCTTTATATTGAAGACTGAAGAGATATTCCTTAGGAAGCAATCATTTATTCATAAAACATTTGTAATGGACTTCCGAAGCTCCCCCTTGTTGTTTGCCTGAACAGCACACAAAACACCAAGACCATGAGAGCTCAATCCAGGGGGGCAGTTGTGCTGCAGAAAGAGGCTCCCCATGAGTGAGGATGTGCTTAGACCCTGTCTGGTGGTCAGGAAAGATCTTCTTCCTCATTATTTTTGCCCTTTGCTCCTTTGCTGTGGCAGTGATGAACAAGGCAGTCAGCACTGATCTTAGCAGTGGCTGACACCCCCTGGACCAGAGCCACCACCACCAGTCTCACACTGAGCTAGCAAACAGCAAAGAGATGGCACCAACCTCCTCCTGCTGCCAACACAGGCTGCAGTCACTGCTGACTTCAAAGTTGAGAGTTTATCACACTAACAGACTCTACAAACCAGTTACATGTTTGCATAAATAGAACTTTACATCTCAATAATTCACTTTCTGTTGCAGGAAGATTTAAAACACATTACAAAGCAACACAAATGGGCTGGTTCCAAGCAGCAGGTTCTTCTGGAAGAGGAGGGGTGGCAGCATGTGGCACGTGGAGGAGCCAGCCAGTTCCACCAACCAAGTGCCAGTCCTTGCATGTGCCTCCCCACATCACAGAGAGCATCTCCTTCCATGCAAATGGTGAAACATGGTAAGGAACAGGATTGCCTACATCTATTGACTATTGCATTCTTTCCCAACAGAGTTTTGGGGGTTTGTTTGTTTATTTTTAATCTGATCTTTAAAAGCTGGAAAATAATTCACCTGACAAGAAATGAAACAAAAACCAAAAGCAATACAACAACAAAAAACCTACCCAGGAGACATGAAACATATTTATCAAAGAATAATGATGTTGTCTTACAGAAGGTAAACAAAGAGGAAAACCAATGACACTACATTATAGAAATCCAAGACAAATATAGACTATGAATACCACTAAACATGAACACAGTGCATCAGAGAAGGGGGAAGGCTGGTAATATATTCTACAGCCAGCAGTCCCCCAGCTTTCACAATAAAACATATACACATTTGGTTGATCTTCAAAACCTGTGGCCTCATAGCCCCCATCTATTCCAGCTGATGGGAGCCACTGCAGCAATTTGCAACTTCATGATGTGATAAATAGAATTTCTTTGTTTTGATTTTTAATTTGCATATTTACTCAGATATGACTTAATCTTAATTAGTTCTCCTTTTCTATGTGGGTGTGTTTTTTTGTTTGCTCAGTTTTGGAAAGCAAGCAAGATTTGGTTCCCTGTAAAATAATTCTGGGGTTTTTGCTGGCTTAATGGGAGGAGATGGAGAAGGGAGCCCAGGGCCTCCTTATGTGTCAGCATAACTGGAACTTTGTGATATGACTGGAAAACACTTCTTCCAGGTGCCTACTGTTGACTCCTCATTCAGAGTCAGCCTGCTAGGTCACAGCTGGACATAAACCTCTCCTGTCAGCTGTCCTGCTGAGCCACACCTCGGAACACACACTCTGGAGCTGTGGTGATAAACTATAGCTACACACTGCACATGGGGATGAGTGGTGAGCTCTCTTCCATACTTAATTTTCATCTACTTGTACATGCACTTCCAGGGAATGGAGAAAACTAGAGAATACCTAAGTAATTTCCTGAGATTTTTCCCTCACACTTTGCTTGTGTGGCAGGTCACTCACTCTCTGTGTGTTCTGCTGGCTGAAAATAGAATATTTAATTTTTTCTGCTGGAAAGAGCAGGCACTGACAACTGCCCCTCTTAAGGAATCTGTGACTACTGCTCAGGGTTTCTGGGTGACCTTCCCTTGACAGGCCTCACAGTTGCAATGCATTACAGAAAAAAGTGGAGCATTTACTTTTTTTTTTTTTTTTCATATTGCTCCTCTCACTGTTGAAATTTGTTGCAGCCTTGTCAGAGAGAAACTGGAAGTGGGAGGGTTTAAATGCATCACATAAAAAGGAGGAAAAAGCTAAGGCTGGAGACCACTGCTGGTCATGGACACATCAATGATTCTATCTGAGGGATGTATCAACAAACAAACAAACATCCTCAGCCTTTCTCTGCAGTGAAAAAATAACCTGCCAGCATAATCACCCTGCCTGTAACCCTATTTTCTCCTTGTGTTAAACCTTCTCTCCTTCATGCTATGTCACAATTCTTTGGAAGCTGCCCAAAGCAGGCATGTGGCTGTGTATAATGAGCCAAGCACAACTCTGATACAGTTCACAGACTAAATAAGGCAGGAAATAGCTTTACTGATTTTTTTTTCAAGAGATGAGACATTCTTGTGCATGAACAGAAAAGAGAAAAAAATACTTTTAAGTGATTAAACAGGCCAACTTCTCTGCAGTTACATCATTCACCTGAAAGAAGGGTGTGTTTTTTCCCCATTCAGGCAGGGACTGGAGACCCCAGAAAGTTCCCTGACCACAATTATCACCTGCACAGGTGACAGAACAGAAGGGGAATTGCCCATTCTTTTCCAAAGAAGTTTTACCTATAGTATGAACTGTTACCAGTGCTGGTAAATAAAGTGTCCTGAAGCTTTAAAGATATGCTGCTCTCTCCATAGAATTGGAATTACCTCGCCCTTCTGGCTTTTTGACATTAAAATTCCATCTACATCACCAAATCTAAAAGGGATGTGTGGTCTTGCACAGTTTTGCTTTTGAGGAAACCATATGTTTTATTAAAAGAAAGAACACTGCTTCTGAAGGCTTGTAATGAATCTAAAATGAACCTTAAGCAGACACATTTGCAGTAATCCCAAAGTACAATTCTGCCTTTAATTGCTTCATAAAGTAGTATTTTAGGACATAAATGAAACAACTATGATGCTTGCAGGTAATTACACCTGTAAGAAATACACTACAGCAACAAGATGCCAGCAAACAAGGGCTTTAATCTGCCCTTTGTGTCTGGATTCAGTTGCTACAAGATGCCTTGCACACCTTGTAATGACTTTCTAATTTCTTCTCTGCTGTTCAGCAGCTCCCCAGACAGCAGCGTGGCACCCTCCTGCCTGAGGAATGCAGGGATCTGTTTAATCCCTGACCCCACCAAGGGAGGGGATCAGCTCTGTTCTGATGCAAGATGACTCCAGCTTTAGGAGCTATTGCTTTCCCCTGCGTTGCTGCTACACAGCAAACATTAATGATGTTAACTGTGTAGACTGCCGGGGGATTTCCCTTCCCAAAGATTCTTTGACAAGGACTTTTGCATCACACAACCTCTCCTGTGAAAATGTGTGTTCAGCCCAAGGCAGTGCCAGGTGCCCTGGCTCTCAGCCCACCATAGCCCATCCTTTCACCACCAATATGAACGTAATTAAACGTGGCCTTGAATTCTGTTTGCTATGACTGAGAGATGTTTGGTCTTGTTTTCAATGTAGGTTGGGGTTTTTTTTCCTCCTTTTTTAATTCCTGCTGCAAATAGCCAAGAGAAAGGTGTAATTCATCGCTAAGGCTCAAACTAATTAGTTTTTCAGAAGTTCCCAGGCTAATTGTAGACTGAAATATTTATAATTGATTTGGCCAGATTAGAAATGGGTGTCTGGTGCACCAGTTAGATAAGTAAAGGGCAAATGGGTTTTATTTAGAGGAAGAGGGAAGACAGCCTGTAAATAAAAGGAGAACATGAAGAAACAGGCTGACTCCTGGCCAATACTGTCCCCTAATGTTCATTCAGGCTTGCAACAATTTAGCCCTGGGTCAGCGTTTCACTTGCATCTACCATAAGCTGTTCTTGTCCCCAGGAATGGCTGCCTCCAGCAGTGGGGAGAAGGTGGCTGATGCTGCTGCAGGGGCAGGGGAGGTGCTGGGCACACACCTCCCATCACACGTGGTTAGGACATGGAAAAGCCTTGTACGAACACGGGGAGCTGCATTTAATTGAATTACACCATGCCATTGGGACAGCTTTGATCTGTCTGTGAAAGACGAGTTTGCAGAGAGGACAAGAAGCCATTTTTCTCCCATTTGATGGGTAGCTGAGATTGCATGGCATTCCTGGATCCCAGGTAACTCAGCTCAGATCCCAGCATGCTTCTAATGCTAACCAACAAAATTCACACAAGCTGGTCTTCAGACATGCAGGATGGAAAAGCTGTTGAGGAGCCAGAGGCTGTGGATTCAGTCTTATGAACAATCATTAATTTCCTCCTAATGGAGGACCAATCTATATATCAGAGTAGGGCAAACACTGCATCTTTAGCATTCTTATAGCTGTAGGCTTGTAAGCATTAATAAAACCCAGTGACTTGAACAGATACAAGTCAGCCACGAAATGAAGCTCTGGCAGTTGCTGCAGACCCCAGACATAATGAGTTTTTCTTCTCTCACCCTTAGACTGCTCTTAGGTCTTGTATATTTATTTCTTTAAGTACATTCACATTTCAGCACAGGAAAGCACCATCCTGCGAGTACTTTATGAAAGATTTGTGAGCTGACATATTCACTTTGGTTTGTGATGATGTTTTCTTTCACATCCTACAATACCTGGCTTGGACAAAACATTAATAATTCTATTAATCTGCTGCTTGCAAGGGCAGATATGAACAGAACAGCTGCATCCCCATCACCACTGACAGGCTAAACCAGGGTACTGAGTAAAATTTCCACTTATTATGGTGTGAAGTTAATTATAAAAGAACCTAAGCATGGAAAACTCTGATTTTACCTCCACAGCCATACCAAGCAAACCTGTTAAATTTCAGTCACATCAAACAAGTTCAGCCACTCCACCCAAGCTGGGGGAACAGCTCATTCACCCAAAACTGGCACCCAGCACCAGCCTCTATGTTAATTCCTTGGCAATATGAGATATGTCTGAAGAAATCTTGAGACCTGACTGCCCATATCTGTACAGCTCTGTATTCTTGACATTTGGGCCAAAATCCCAAGCACCAGGGCTCAAGCCCTGGAACACAAATTTTAAGCAAGTTGAAGACGTTTTTAAGAAGCATATGTGATATATTTGTGTGATATATTCAGGCCCTGTTGAGAAACAAAATTTTGGAGTGTCTCGGGAAAGCATAGGCCACATCTTGCTTTTTAGATCCACATTGCACTAAAACTTGGTGTTTATTTAAGGGATGGTTTAATATCAGGTCCACTGTGGTCTTGTTATACTCATTAAAAATGAGATATAAGCACAGGAAATAGAAGATGAGTGATGTAAAATAGATGGAATAATACCCATCCACCAGGCAGCACAATCAGTGGCTTGGATATAGAGTTTAAGGATCAAAGGAAATGCTTCCAAAACAGGTAAATTTAGGCTTTCTACAGCCTAAGCTTCCTATGGATATATGAGCAGTCAAGGCCCCTTGTATGGGAAGATACTTAGTGAGACTGCCAGAACTCATTAGGATACTAAATAATGAAAGAGTTGCTGAAAATATGATTTTGAAAGTGTTTGGGAGCTTTTCTCACAGTGTCTCTATCTCAAGCAATTTCTTCTTGAAAAAGATAATCATGTTATTGATGATACTTAGCAGTCCAGCCAAAGTAATACAGGAAGATTATTGGAATCCTTGTAATTGCTTTTAGATGCTTCCAGTAGTTGAGATATTGGCACTGTGTGGGGGAAAGAAATGTGGAAAAATTTTGGCTTAGATGCTAAAAAATTGTACTGTTGAGGATAAAGAATGTAAAGGCAGGAAGGTTCTCCTGAGTTCTTGTTTCCCTTGGTGCTCTTTCACATAATGCCACTGACTCTATCCAAGTTGTATAATTGGTTCTATATTATTTAATTTCAAAAGTCCAAGTTTCATGTGTATATATCCCTTAGTTCTCTCTGAGTGACTTAAAGGATTTGGGATTTTGAAAGCAAAATGTTTTAAGATGGCCAAGACATGTCTAGACTGTGCCTTAGTTACTTATCTGTCCTATATACAAGGTATTTTTGGGTCGGATAAATACACATGTAAATATTTGTTCACTTAGTAGAAGAGAAATAGATATCTAATTACTTGACTGAACTAATAATTGCTGAAAATTACTGACTTCCAACCACTACACCCTGTGAAAGAGAAAGAAACCTCTTGGTTGCTAGTTTGTCGTCATGAAAATGTATTTTTAGCTGATACCCACTCTGATGTTTCAGAGAATCTGTGGCAGAGGTGTATACACGTGTCTGTGTATGTAAATAAGTTTAAACAAGTGCATAAATACATCACCATCCCTTATCTACCTTTCCTTAAAGACAGATAAATAATAGATATATACACACACCCAGACACCCACACATGCACACAGTTTTGTGGTTTGCTCTGTATTCAGAGCACAATTTTCATTACAAGACATGGGAGGTCTCAGGAGATGCTCCTGCAGCTCCCTGAGAAACAACAATAGGTGATCACTGAACCTTGATGCTGCTGCATTCAAGAGGAAGCAACCTGAGGGAAAGAGCTGGTTGTGACCAGAGCAAAGCAATTCCTTGACTCCAGTCCCCAGGTGAGTGTTGACAAAGCAGGAGTTCACCTGAAAGGGAGATTAGACCATCTGGGCAGGACGGGCAGCAGCTGACAGAACCAGAGGACACAGCCTTAAACTGCGCCAAGGGAAATACAGGTTGGATATTAGGAAAAGGTTGTTTTTTTTTTACAGAAAGAGTAATAAAGTACTGGAATTGTGTGCCTGGGGAGGTGGTGGAGTCACCATCCCTGGATGTGTTTAAAAGAAGACTGGATGTGGCACTTGGTGCCATGGTTTAGTTGAGGTGTTAGGGCATGGGTTAGACTCAATGATCTTGAAGATCTCTTCCAACTCAGTGATTCTGTGACTTGAGATATGTTAGGATGGTCAAGAGGCAATCAGAAATGGTTATTCTAAAACATCCAGTGTTGTCATCAGCTATTTGGGAGCTTAAAGTAAGACTGTGGCTAAAGTTAAGATCTTGGATTCTCAGTAAGGAAATCAGGACATTCTTATTCCACATGGACCTGACTCATTCTTGTACCTCTTAAAGTAAGGAATACCCATTTTAGAAACCCCTCTTCACAGATCTTTTTCTTTCACAATCTTGTTCTTCAAATGGATAAAGAACAGGTGGGACTAAAAATACTCAAGTCTGGTAAAAAGAATGATTCTTGTTCTGAAGCACCCAGAGAGAGGACAGGGTATGGCAACACATGGAGGTTCAACAGCTGTTTTTACACTGAATTCTGCTTTTAAGGGAAGGCTTCAGACAAATCTCAGTTTAAGGGCTACAGAAAACAATTCTTGGAGTACACTGAAGGCAGTTTAAGGTCAACATGATGGCAAAGCCCTGAAGCCTAAGAGGTTCCAGGTGATGAATATCAGTCAACACAGCCACCTCTCAAAGTGATTTTACCTCTGCAAGGTCCTATGTTATCACAGACTTATTGGAAAGGATCCAATACAAATCTGCAAAGTCATAATCCTCCTAAAAGTTATACATCTCATTCAGAGATGCTCATCATAACTGATCTGAGAAACCTCCTGTATCATAAGAAAAATCTGAAACTAATGTGGAACTTTTTTTCTCTCATCCTTTCCTGAGGAGAACAAATATATTTAATCAATATTGTAGTTAGGGGGAAAGAGAGAGAGACTCTGTGTGTACCCATAAGAATGAAAGAAAACAAGGGCAAGGTCAATGAAATCTATTGTGCCTTTAAAGCAGATTGAAGTGGGGCTTATAGCAGAAACATCTGATAAAGTATGTGTGATCATAAATAATCAACAATAGATCCAGCTTAAAACTTCAGCCTCTGCCCTCATCCTAAATCTCTTCTCAGACATAATGAGATTCAGATAAAACAAATCTGAATACCCATGTTCAATATATTTCAAAACATTCTGATCAATTATGTTTTTAACACCATATGGAACCAAATTCAAAACCTTGCTTAACCTCACTCATTACACAGCTGATTTGCATATGCTTTGGACTCCATTAAGGACAACAAAAAATGTCATCTATTGCATATAAAAGTGGCAATGCTTGCTAATTCCCTGATCTTGCCAAAGCCCTGCCAGATGTTTCATGAGGAATAGCAAATATTTCATTATGTTCTCCCTGCTTCCTAAAATTTGTCTGTCAGGAACTGCAAGGATGAACAAGAAAAACAGGCATGGAGAGCTGACAAAAACATGAAGCATC
This sequence comes from Pseudopodoces humilis, assembly GCF_049639895.1. Taxonomy (NCBI): domain Eukaryota; kingdom Metazoa; phylum Chordata; class Aves; order Passeriformes; family Paridae; genus Pseudopodoces; species Pseudopodoces humilis. The sequence goes on along the minus strand of NC_142215.1, from coordinate 6,988,201 downwards.
AGTTTCAACCTATTTCAAAGCTCAATCAGGGTTTTAAAGGGATCCTTCGTGCCAGAAGGACCTTCCAGCCAGGAACATATGACTCCCAGTAAACAGAGGAAAGGAAAAACAACGACCATTCACTCTGATCGAAGGAGACAGCATCGCCTTGCAAGATGCACAGAGTAAAGCACATAAAAAAGTTTCCATTGCTGTTTGTTGTACAAGAGATCTCCAAATTCTCTTCTGTGTTCCTGTTCTAGGTATTTAGTAATGTTTCACCTGTGTAACAGGAAGATGCAGTTTTCAAATGAATCCATTTGTAGCTTGTAGCATCTATCAACTCCCAGCAGGGAACAATTTTTTAAATCACTGTTAATGTAAGTATTTTCTGAATATTTTATAAAAATCAATTTTCAAATGCCTGCCAAAATATTCTATGTGTTTTACCTGAAAGTTGCAATTATATTTTTTTTTTCTTTTTTCTGTATGTGAATATATATGTCTATATTTATATATGCTTACATAAATTCTTAAAAGAATACTAGCTCACCATGGAAGCAAGCATATTCTGAGTGAAAGCTGAAGCAACATAAACTGACAAAAGTATTCATTTAATTATGATAAGACATGTATTTGGATGGATGGGGCAAATTATAGCACAGCTTGCAGAGCAGTGAAACAATCACTTTATAGAGAACCACCCTGAGCATTTAACGTCACTCTCTGATTTACAACTAAAAATGATAAAAGGTCAGTTCTTGTGTGCAGAGTAAGTGACTGAAAAAATATGTCAGGCTGTACATCAAACGAAAATTAAATCATAAGGTTAAAACACTTGGTTTTCAAAGATACAGGTTCTGTACTCGGTGGGCTTTGAGTCACTGTGAGCAAACTGCTTTTCTCTCTTTGCCTCAATTCCCCAGTTCTGTGGGCACAGAAGGCTCCATCCCTCCACCTGTCTGCATGGCAGAGCCAAGGGGTGGCTGAAGCCTTCCACCACCTGCCTAGTCCAAATGAGGGTGCAGAGCTCTTTTGTTTCCTCTTCTGTGTATGTGCCCTTCTCTCCTCTGAAAGCAGTGACAAAAAGGGTGCTTAACCTTGCTGAGCAAGGTCCAAAAAGGTGCTAAACATTACTGAGCTTAGTCCAAAAACTCCTCTCAGCAAACCATGACTTCAATAAAATAGCAAGTTTCCAGATCCATTAGGGACAGAAGTCAGTGTTCTTGATTCTGCCAGACAGGAATGAAGAGTTCAGCTGGAGGAATGATGAGGATGTAGGACTCCTGTTGACGTCAAGAGTGGGGAGAGGTGCTCAGTGACACCAAGGATTAGCTGCCAGATTGTATTTGGAAAGAGAAATGCTGTAATTCTTGCAGCCCTGAAAACAAGTAATGTCATAAAAGTGAAGGGGAGATTATTTAGAAGGGAAAGAAACAGCCAAAAGCTGACAGATTTTCTGTATCCAGGGTGGCCCTTGATTTTAAACTTTGCAGCAATCCTGGCTGCCAGATCCAGCTCAAGCAAAGACTGAGGACTTGTGCACACTGGTTCCCCTGGTCCTGAAAACCTCATTAGTCACTAAACCTTGTATTTCCTGGCATTTGCCTTGGTAGTTATCTTTTCCTAGCTCCTCATTTTGTCCCTGCTTCAGAAAGCTGCTTATTGCACCAAAATTAAGTGACATCTGCTCTTCTCATGGTAGATTCTGTCTTCCAGGAACTGAAACACCAGTTAAAGACCAGGTCCTGAGTTTTCTGACTCATGAATTGTCACCAAGGCATGAAAAGAGCCCACAGAAATTATATTCTCCAGTGCAAACAGTGATCCAAGAATATACAAACATGCTTCACAGAGGGGATGCATTTAGGAAGGTTATATTCATGGATACATCCAGGGTTCTTGATTAATGTGTTATGTGATAGAAACTCTTCCTTCCCCACCAAATCATGATGGCCTCATTTTCTCCACAGACATTTCTGCTGCACTAGCAATAGCTAGGTACCCTCACAGTAACATTTCAAGTGCCAGTAACATACCACTCCTTAAAAACCCCTGTGTGCTGCTGAGGGACCCAGGCTCTTGGAATGATGGAGATAACAGAATGGTGGAGTAGCTGCAGCCAAGTCAGGCTGCTGCTGGCTTTACCCTGAGTTTCCCAGGCATACACTGGACTTTCTCCTTTTCTGCACAGCCACCCCGGAGATAAACTGTGTCAGATTTAATGGTGCATGATACAGGCAATTCAGTATCAAGGAAAGGGGAGGGGGGAAAGCATTTCTGAGGCAAGATGGGTTATCAGCTCAGCTCAAAAAGCAACCTATCAAAGAAACACTGCCAAGGCGACTTCAGAAATCTATAATTTAGGTGTTACTTTAAGCCTGAAACTTTGTTTGAAAAACTTCATACTTCTCACAAGCAGACTGGCAAAGCCCAGGAGGATCAGACCAGCTATCAGTCCAGATGACAAAGTAATACACTTAGTGTATATCAAGTGCTGTGCACATGAAAGATACAGGAAAGATGGCAACATTATACAGTTTTATCCTGCAAGGAATCAAAGCTGTTATTACACAGCAGTTTTCCAAGGGCTATTACACTCCATTGCTTACCCACCAATCAGCTCACCTTACTGGGCTTCCCAACAGTATGAATCACTTTTAAATAACAATGCATTTACTTTACATACAAGCTTTGCAGCCTGAAACACCCCATGCTGCTTTCTGAAAAGGGAAGCAGCCTGAAGATTTATCAGGAACAGGGCTGTTGATGTGCAGGAAGCTGCACCAGCATGTCCCAGCTGAGCAGCTGAGCTCCTGAACAGCATCATTCACCACTAATTTTGCAGCCATTTCTAAGGCAGGGAGTGACACTTGACTTTAAATCTTGTCATTTTTAGAACAGAAGGCAAAGAAATCTAAAGTCAGTCAACAACCAGTGCAAAAATTTTAAGGAATTGAAGGTAAGAGAAATATGCCCTGTGCCAAAACTTGGCAAAGGTGTAAGCCCTAGATCCCTAATTCTTAATACTCAGAGTATTTCTTGGTTTGCAAGTGAATAAGGATTTCTGTGCAGGGACAATCATTTCATGGAATCACAAAATGATTTGGGTTGGAAGGGACCTTAAAGATAATCTTGTTCCAACACTCCTTTCATAGCCTGGAACAATTTCCACTAGATCAGGTTGCTCAAAGCCCCTTTCAACCTGAGCTTCAACACTTCCAGGGAAGTTAGCTGGTAATTCCAAGAGTAGTGAGAGCCTGTGAAACTTTTCATCCAGCCTCACACCCTTCCTGCACAGATGGGCACAGGGTGCAAGCTGCAGGCACTCCTGGGAGAGCTGTGCCTGCTCCTGTAGCTCTGGGGAAACCTGGGGCTTGGCAAGTGGCAGAGCCAGGTCAGGGATGCTGTGTACACTGATCCAGGGCACTCTTAGGCAGACTTTTTCAGCCATGCTCCAGGTTTCAATGGAAGACAGCACAAATCCTGCCAGCTGCCTTTCTCTGACACACAACTATTTGCTGGAACTGTCTCCTGTGAGTTTAGGAGGAAAAGGCTCAGAATTAAATACACTTACACAATTAGGGTCATATTAACCTAAGCTGCTAAGGGTGAATTTGATAAGCAAAATGTGTAAATTATGTGTCCAAAGATCTGTGACTATGGAGAAACCCAGCCAAGCACTCCAAAACAATAGTCTCACCTTCTGGAGATGCTTCCTCCCACTTCATGCTGTTGTATACATCCCCCATGCCAGAGAGGTCCATGAGGAGACAATCCAAAGAAAAGAAAATTTCCTGAGCTGTCTCTACTCCCTTGCTGCTTTCAAGGTCTCCCCATTCCAGAAGTTTCATGTATCCTTCTCCCACACTACTCCCTATAGTCAGGAAATGCCTAATATTTCTCTTCTTACAGAGGGTCTCCTTTGAGATGGATTAAAATAAAACTCCTTAAATTCAAACCTTTCAATTTCCTCTGCTGGAGTCTTTGTATTTAGATATCTTTGCTCTACTGAAATATTATCCACTGATAACAAGCAATTATTATTATGAGATACATCCTTAGAGGTAGAAACTGGCTGCTAGGAAAGTTTGAAATGAAAGGAAGAGGAGAAAAATAAAAAATTCCCACTTACCCTGACAGGGATTTAATCACCTTCCCAGCATGTCATACCAAGAGTCCTTGGACAGCCTCCTGAACAAGACTGAATTGACACTTATAATGTAAAGCACTTGATTTTCCCACGATAGCATTAAGCATCATTACTAGAAATGGATGATACAGTTCAAAGCTAATTTCAAACTTAATTTGAAACCATTAAATATATATGTAATTGCCTCTGCCCAAAAGCCAGCATTTGGGCCCTGAAGGCAGCATCCATAGTAAGCTAAAAGACAGTATGTGGAGTTCTTTCTGTGAGAATTTACAAGTGTGCATGAGATTCAATGATTTATAAAATACATACATGATGCCTCTAATAGGAAGAATTGAAATAAACATTTTGTGATTAGGGCTGTTTTAAAGCAATAACTGCAGTGGGGAGGAGGTGCTGTAGGAGAGGAACAGAGGGTTAATGTGCTCCTCTTGCCAATGCTGTGGACCTGAATGTTCAAGTCATGGTGGAAAAAACTGAGCAAACCCACTGTGGTGTACTCCAGAAGGACTTTGGGGTGCACCATGAATCCTCAGAGTTCAGAGCACAAGAAAACTGTGCTGGACTAGCAGCAGTGGCCTGCTGCCCCTGAGAATGGACCTGTCTGCTTTAAGGGCAGTGCTGAGACTGAAAGCCTCAAGATGAGCATCCCTGGCACAGAGCTGAGCAACCAACAAAAGGAGAGATCCTGCCAAAGCACAGATTAGAAAATTAGTTTTGGAGGGGAACACAACAGTAGCTGCTACAGAATTTCAGTGGGGGTACTAAAAATCTCAGCCTAGAACACAGCAAGGAAATGAGCTCTCTGTAAAGCTCAGGAAAGGTGTGAGAGAGAGGCAGGAGACACAAGGAGGGTGGAAAGATGTAAAGTATTAAAGCACCTGCACTGCTCAGATGATCTGGACTCCAGCAGTGCCCAGGACTGCTGACCACAGGAACTACAGCAGTGCCTGCTCCCTTGGAATCCCTGGCCCTCAATCTGATCAGCATCTGCCAGGTGTAGGAGTAAGCTGACAGGCTCGGGGGAGATGACAGCTCTTGCCCAAAGCCTGTTGCAGGATGTTCCATGCTCCTGCCAGGACACTCAGTAGCAGGACCTTGGACTGACCAAGGTCAGTCAGGCAGCTGAGGACAGATGGGGATGGGACCACCTACAGGGGCTTGTGGGGCTTCAGCAGCAGCATGGAACAGACACACCTGTAAATTCAGGCTTTGTCCAGGACAACACAGTGGTGGAAATCATTCTGAAATGTGTTATCCCTTGGTAAGCCTGGATACAAAATGGGGAGTTCATATCCGGATTGTGGCCTAATTCCAGTTCTGAAATCCAAACATTATATATTGCTATTTCCTTATCCAGTGTTGCTTCAGCACTTAATTATCTACCTGCTGGCCTGGCCTTTTGTGCCATACTGGTGCCAGACTGTCATTGATGTGTCTATCAGGGTGAAATGAGCACTGAACTGGGTGATAAATTGTTGTTTTTGCTGCAGCTGCTCACATCTTGTAAATGTTTAAACAGTATAATCACACACATATCTAGTAGATGCTTGGTTATGTTTATTTTGGATCGGGTGCTATGAAGTTTCTTAGATGTGTGTGTCAAATATTCATAGATGGCAGGCTACTGAAATATTTTTCTTTAGTATTTATTTATAGACTTTATTTATCAACAGAATAAATCTTTACGTTCCCAGCTGCAGCATTACTTCTTGCCTTACCCATTTTTCCCAGACAGTGCCTGTCTATCTAACAATATCCCTCTTCCTGCAACATCTATTCACAGAATATCTGTGCAAGGTATCTTCCCATGGGTGCTCACAGCATCCATCTCTTTAATTCCAGCTATATATCCACTCCATCTAATGCTCGTCATCTCTCTGAAGCACTTGCTGTCTCTCTCTCCTCACCATCTCTTTAGCTAGGCAATGGTATCTGTCTCTCTGTTGTGATTCTCTATCCCTTTCTCTCAGTCACTCACAGCACCAGGGCATAATTATGGATTTTGGACCACAAGAGTTTTCCTTGGGGTCTTCTTTTTTTCAGTTTTTTTTTGGTTGTTTTTTTTTTTTTCCTTCTTCCCCAAATTTGGCTCACAAATCACCAGTTAATTTATTTGTTTTTACACAGAGGCTGGATGTAAGAAATGAACTCTGGAAGGATACAAGTGCCTTTGGGTCAAAGACTCTTTCCCAGGCTTATTTGCTTCCCTGCTGTGTATGAACTGCTCACTGCTGCGAGAGCTGCTGTTATCTGAGAAACTCATCTCCAAAAAAGATGCTGCAGTGACTACTGCCTCCCTGTTCTCTTCCCTTTTTCCCTTTTCAACTCCTTTATTCTCCTCTCATATTTCCTCTCTTCCCTTTCCCCAGTACTTTGCATCCACTACTCTCAGTTTTCCCCTTCCCTTCCTTTGCCTGCTTGGCATTCTGAGGATGGCAAGTGAAAGTCCCTCCCTATTAAAAATTCACTGTCAAATAAATATTAAAGCAGGCAGGAAAATCCAGTTGGCTCTGTGTGATTTATCATGATCTGCAACACAAGACCCAGGTTTCATGGCCTATTTACCCACTTCACAGTGGTATGAGGAACTTGGTGTCCCTCTGCTCTTAGAAACCCCACGATGGGGAGAGATTCCCTCCTCACCATCATGTGGTGGGTAGTGCAGGAGAGGAAGGATGTGAAAACTAAAACCTCTCCTTGCTTTTTTCCTCCTGCTTTTTTTCTCTTACAGAAAAATTGACACAAGAACAGTACAGAAAGTTATCAGGCCATGTCACCCTGGAAATTGAAGCCTTCTGATAATGTTTTCATAGTTTTAGTTACTTTCTCATCAAAGTTCTATAAACATAAGTTGTTTATCACATTCCTTCTAAGAAATGTCTTTTGATGGACGTTTCTCATGACCAGTGTGCTTGGGAAGGTGGTAACTTAATTATCCAATCCCTGGTCATTGTCGAGAATCTATAAATACTGGAGTCAGAGAATAAAGGCACTGCTTTTTCTGTTCTGACACTGAGAGGTGTTTGTGTGAATCATTTCATGTAATCTAGTGACAAGGCCACATGGAAATTATTGGAGAGGAGAGGACAGGAAAAAAAAGGAAAGAAAAAGAAAGCAAGCAGAGCAAACTCTGACAGGAGAAGAGGGAGAGAAAAGCTTCCATGTCTCTAGTTTTGGTTCCCTGTGCAAAGACCCCAGCAGTTCATAATTTTTCTTCAGGCAGGGCCAGTATGGTTCAGCAGCAGAATGAAAAACGCAGTAATTAATTAATAGCTTCACAGTTTTATGGATAGGTTTAACACTTTCCCTTATTTAGAGCTGCTGGAAAAGACTGAGACAGATGCAAAACACAACATGAATTAACTGCTATTGATATGGAAGGAGAAAATAATATTTTTGCTGAAGTGAGAAAATTTGCTAATAGCTTATGGACTTCAGAAGGGAACCAGATTTAATTTGAAGAGTAAAGACATTTCCCCTCCCACCACAGTCTGCCATGTCTATGTAGGCTACCAGCTATGATTACTATTATGATTAGCCTTAGTTCCTTCATGGCAAGGGATGGGAATACCTGTGCTCCCAGGGGTGGCAATCTGCCAAATGATGACTGACCCTTAGGGAAGAGGAGTCAATACAGCTTTCAGAGGAGAAGGCAGAAGAATAACCCATCATTCCCCTTCCCTGTACTGGTTGGGACTGCTTAACAGCGTTTTAAACATGTAACATCCGTGAAGGAGACAAGAACTGTGAGTGGGGAAAGCTCCCACACAGGAGCAGTCCATGGACACATCAACAGGTCCACAAGAGAGGTCTGCTGTGAGTGCTGGGCTCATCAAGAAGCAGCTACTGCCATGCCCACACCCAAGGCAAGGAGCAGGGCCAGAGGCAGCAGTGGGAGAGGGAAAATGGAGAATGATGAGATCAGGGGTCAGCTGCTCAAGAGGTTTTGTTCTCTCTCATGTTCACCCTTATCATGGTGTGAAGACAGAGTATGAACCATTGGAACAGGATGTGGAGGCACTCCAAAGGTAGAGCAGAAAGAACAATCCATCTTGTCTGACTTGCTTAATTTACTTATTGTGAGCAGATGGGTTATGAGGTCTGCCATCAGTGATTAATTATATTCATGATAAGTCATTCCCAGCTAATGAGGATCCATTATCATTATCTGCTAAGGAAGAGCAACGGCTTGCCAAGACAGAGTGGGGGTTTCACAGTTTCCAGGGAGAACATTCTGGGCTGGTAGCCACCTGGCTATTGAATTTTCAGGAAACTGAAAACTTTCCAAGATAGATACCTTCTACTTGTTTCAAATCTTGGCTTTTAATTTCTTTGGGCAAGTTCAGGAGAGGGAATGTAAAAGGAGGTGGAGGAGGAGGAGGAGGAAGTGAGGGAAAATAGTAGTAACTGTGTCTGATAAGACTGTGATTAAATCAAGGTCTCACTCTAATTACACTGCATTTAAATAAATTTTGCCTAGTAAGTAATTGTAATTAAACTGCAATTAAACATGTATTTATATCACCATTTCCTCCCCTGCACAGCTGTCTGTTTCTACCTCCTGTTGCTGTCTACCTGCCAAAACCTCTGAATTATCACAAGGGACTTTACATTTCCTTGGACATTCTGGAGGAGATGTTGTGGGGGGCAAGGTCTGAGGCTCCCCAAAAGAAGCTAAAAGGAACTTCTGTTTCCAAGCTGTGTTGGAAGAATGGAGCAGCTGATTCTGTGACAAACTAGACCTGAGGAAAAGGTTGTGAGGGGCAAAAGTATGAATGAAAGAAAGTAAATGTCTTTTTTCCTGACAGAGGAATTTGAAAAGGGACACATTTTCACCTCTTTGAAACTTCTTCACATTTGGGGCTAGAAATGCAGGTATCCTCCTTGCCTTCTTCAGAGCACCCTTGTTATGAGTTTCTTTCCTAAAGCCCCAAATCTCTGTTTACAACATCAAGTTTGTGCATTCTTTTACATGATCTGGATGAAAAGAGCTCACTTACCTACACAGCAGCACCCGCAGGTGAGAGTCCAGACCTCGGAATACAACTCTTGAGCTTTGTTTTCAGCTTTTTAGGAGTATTCAGTAATTCTAACTGTCTCAGTTTCCTTTATTTGCTGCTCTGAGCTCCCTATACATAACAACCCTACAGATGGTCTTTAAAGTTTACTGCAGTTCCCAGCAATTGGGTTAGGAAAGGCTGTTACGGAAAACCAGGAGGTTCTAAATATTTAAAATTAAAGTTAGTTCCTGTTAGGAACCTGAAGGTGCTAAGGAAAGGAGAAACAGAAGAAGAAATAAACAGCTAAAGGGAGAGTGATAAAAATGAGAAGGTGAACGCATATCACAGCAGGAAGAACGCCCAGGGCTAACAAAAGCAAACTGGTTTCTCTGCTTTACCTCCCTCCTCATCAGAGATGATGGAAAACATCTCCATTTGTGCCTCTGCTCTCACAAAGCTCTAATTAAGGGACTGGAGAAATACCAGCATCACCCTCATCTGTTTGTGCTCAGTTGCTGAAAGGACACCATGCATCTCCCTGACAGGTAGTCATTACAGCTTGGTATGGGCACCCCTCCTCCCAGCAGAGCTTGAGCCCTCAGTTAAATACCTCACACGAGATCCTCCACGTGTTTCTGGTGCTCCAGGGAGGTGAGTGAGCCCTACCATGGAAATCACTGCTGGCAGGGAAAGGGCAGCTGATGGAGCAGAGACTGGATTCTGGACATGTCGCTTCAAAAGACACACGGCAAATAGGAGAATCCATATATACAAATGTTTGGTATCCAGGAGTGCACATGGGTGCAATGTATACAGTAATAATAATAATAAAAAATCATTATTATCCAAAATTAGTTAAACAAATCTATCTAGTTACTGACAATTCCCACGTGACTGCTGTGTTACATGCTGTGTTCATTCCCTCTCTTACTTCAGACATTTCTGTTTCCTCTCTGATTATCTGGTCTCATTAAGGTCTTTATGGCAGTGTTTGGTGAAAAAAAAAACCAGAACAAGCATCTCAAGCTTGATTTTCTGATGTGACCAATAGTCATATCAGAAATAGCCTGATCTGGAGTAATCTGTCACGTCAAAGAATAGAGATCCCCATTCTGTGACTCTCAATTTCTTTTCAAACCTTTCTTTAACCTATAAACCTCAGTTCTACTCTTATAAATAGGAGACAAAAGCAGTGTCTTTTTGAGCAAAAAGACAAAGCAAAATCACTGGAGTGACATTTATCAGAGGAATGATTGGACATTACTTTCCCTGCAGGCTCACCCTGGAATCATTGTTTATTTATTGTTTGTCAACAGCATCTTTCACTCATAAACTATCTGATCTAAATGGTATCCTTTCCACTTTCTAAATCAAAATGGGAGGAAACCCCCAAGGCTGTCTTCACCCACAGTCTCCCCACGTAGCATCCTTTTAAATCAGGAGCCAGGGAAAGAAACAGCACCATTTTAGGGTACATGAACTGGTGCCCTTTCCCTCTGGCAAAGCGCTGCGCACAAACACAAACCATCCAGTACATGACTACTTTCAGTTTGATCCAGCTCAACTTAGAGGTGCAGTCAAAGGAGGAAAATGACTGTCACAGGTCAAAGCCCAAACCTTCCTTTCTTTTTAATGGCTCTGTGACTGCTTCAGGCTTTTTGTTTTCACTTGCAGTGAACTCCATCCTGCCAGCAATTTTGTTCTGCTATTAGACAGATGGAATAATGTGAACAATTATCACTTCTGTGTGCATTCTGTCTTTCTCTTTTGATGTAAATACATTTATTTGCAATCATGGATGGCCTTCAACCCCTTTAAAAGAGACCTAAGACAGATCTTTTAGAAAGGAGGCTTAGACAAGAGTCTCCTGAGCATTTGGGACTCAATGGAGATATTCAAGAACCATCTGGATGCAATCCTTTGCAATGTGCTCTTAGCACGACCCTGCTTGAGCAGGGAGGTGGACAGATGACCCAGTGTGGTCTCTTCCAATCTCACCCATCCTGTGTCCAGCAGCATGGAGTTCAAGAGAAAACCTTCCCATTTCTGCCTGTGCCTGCTTGTCACATCCATCAGCATTGGATCCAGGCTGTGCTGCCCATGCTGTGTGCACAACTGCAGACTCAGGCACTTCCACAACTGAACATTCACCATGAATCCTCACCTTGGCTGACTTATTAAAAATGGGCAGATTAAAAATGGGATCAGTTCCCTTCCCTTGCCTACCTCTGGAGGGGTAGGCAGCACTAAAGAAAATGTTTCAGTGCAGGGGCTATTTTCTTCTCACTAGACCACTAGACTGGTCATTTTTACACACTAGAGCACGATCAACATTCCTAGTCCCAGGAAATAAATGTTTTGCTGATTTAGCCACGGTAGGAAGAAGGATCTAGCTTTGAGCAAAATCCAGCTATCCAGTCTGAAATCTCAGAGAGGAAAGCTGTGAAAGGAGGGGGAAAAGCAGAAGAGAAATCCTCAAAAGGTAGAGGCAGAATGCTGTGAGACATTATTCTTCATTCAGCATGCAGATGAGTTTGCCAGGCAGGAAGCAAAAGGTGTCTGAGGCATCAGATGCCATCTCTGCTGTCACTCACACACTTTAATTACCCTAAATCAAGTGCAATAGCTTCCCCAGCCCTGAAATGCATGCTGCCTGTCTCCTTATACACATAATAAGGCCTGCAGGGATTTCAGAGACTTTAGCCTTGCGCGTCTCATTGCTCTGATCCTGAGGTTTCTTTCCGCATAAAATCAGCAGAAAAACATTGAGAGGCACAACCTTATTTTAACAAATCCCTATCCTGCTTGCCAAACCTATCTGAGTCATTGAATGTCCAGGACTGTGATTTGGGTTCTCTTGCACGGGGTATATTTGTGTACTGCTGTTTCCATATGTCATCCTCTACTTGTTATGCTGCTTGTAACTCCACTGCTACCTACACAGGGAAGGAGCCCCAGCAGAAAATCTGCAATATTTCTTATTTACATGAGGTTTCTAGGAATGGGCAAGACCTTTTGGAAGGAAAAAAAAACAAAAAAAACTCTCCAAACACCTGTCCCCTTCCCAGATACAAATCAAAATTAGTTCCTCCTCAAGAAATTAAGGTCATGAAAATTTAGCTGAGCTCTTTTTTTTTTATTTCCTATTTCTATCTCTGATTCTTGGCCTTCAATTTGTCAATTACTGTGGGTGACATCCAAGGAGGCATGTACAAAATGAAGTAATAAACCACCATAAGAGAGGAATTAGCCTCAGGTAGTCCAGCTACTACAGTGGCATCTGGTCTAAACTAAATTTTGTGGCTACCCCTCAAATCTAAGAAGGGAGGCAAAAGATACATTGCAACCATAGGTAAATAAAGTTAATAATTTGATCATCCTTCAGCAGCCACTTCCTCTCTTCACGAACTACAGAGCAAAGCAGGTAACCAGCTCTATTTAAACACCCAAATTTTACAGCCAAAGGCTATATTTTACAAAGGTTTGTTCTGCTGAGAAAACATGCCCCAAGGAAAAGTTTTAACAGAGAGAGATGAAGGATATTAAAATGGTCAATGAAGAAAGAGATGAGCCTAAACTATTAGATCCACATATTCCTGCAAAGTTCAGCACCAGGTCTGTGTGAATATTCTGTGTCCTGAAATTTGTATATGTATCACTGAAATGGGGCAGGTGTAGGACAGGTAAAAGATAAGCAGAAAAAAACTGTGTAAAAACAATGAAAGCATCACACACAATGAAGAGTGAGAGCAATCCTTCCCCCAAGAACTTGCACAGGAGTGGGCTGGAATATAAAAGCAGTATGATAACATATTAAGTGGCAATGTAGTGTTATCCTGACAATTTCATACTGTTAGCAAATTATGGTCCTCCTAAGAACCATGATCTGTGGTTTGCTGGCTCAGCCTAGCAGGATATTTTTTGTCCCATCTGAATAAACAGAGATGATCCAGAGTCCAGGTTGAGCAGTCCTTGAGGAGGACACCTGGGATAAACATAGTTCCTGAGGAAGGTGTGGCCTGGAGTTTTGAGTTTGTTTTGTGAATAAATGAAACCAGAAGGCTGCCACTTGCTTGGGATGCATTTGAAAGTAGGGAGAAAGATAAACATTGCAAGAGCTTATGATATTATAAATAACATATTCTGTAACTTAATTCCCATCTTGGAGACACCCACAGGAAACTCATTTACAGGAGGGATCTGAGAAAAGAAAGGGCAAGGAATTAGGGAATCTTTTCTACAACCACTAGAAAATAAAGTGCATTAGAAAGTGGGGAGTGTAAAGAGGTCTTGAAAACTGCTTTTTAAAAAAAATTAAGATTGTAGCAGCTCTATTGGTACCTGGCTTTTCTCTGTTGAACAAAACACCAGCCCCTTCCTATTCTAAATCTAGTTTAAAACTCTCCAGCCAGCTTGTTGACCAAAACACCCTCTTGCACACTTGGCCATTTTGTGCCCATGCCTGAAAGCTGAAGAGGAAGAGGCATGTTGGTGGAGGATGACAGTTCTCTCACAGCAGTGGGGACAAAGTTACCACATTCACAGGCCACATCCTCATCACATCTATCTGGTGCTACCACCTGATAGCACCCCTCTGACCACATTCTATCCACATTAAAATAAATGTTACTGTAATGATAAACAACTGGTGAGTGTGACATGTGACTGCTGACCTCACACATGCACCCACAACAGGGAGCAGAAGAGATTTCCATGAAATATAGGAAATAGGGAATATAGGAATAAAATGGGTAGCTCATGATGTGGAAAGTGGTCTGGTATGGCTTGCAAGAACTCACTGAACCTGCAGGCAGAATCCATCACCTGCAGTTGTGTCCTCAGTTCTGGTTCTGCACACGCCCCCTTGTGTGTTTCAGATCCACTGGTACATGACTCAAATATTTCCCTTCTTGTTTGTCTCACTTCTCAGAAATGCTGAGCACAGTGCAAAAAAAAAATCAGCAAGAGCAAGGAATTCCCACCAAATTTGAAAACAATGCCACAGGCAGGTAAACATCTGAGGCAAGAATGAGCTGTCAAACATCAGCTCCTTGACTCCTTTGAATATTTTGTTTCTTATTTTTACATATGCACATGCTGTAAAGCCTGCTTATCTGTTTGCTGTTTGCCCAATGAATCTCCCAAGCCTCCTGTGTCCCAGCTATGATTCATTTCTGAACGAATTCATGAAAGTCAAATAGCATGTTTCCAGATCCACACACTTGTCTGATATTACTGGGCACTTCATCATTTGGAGGAAATTTTTTCCCACTTGTCTCAATCTTCCCTTTCCCCCCATGCATGCAAAACCATTGCCCCTGTATTCTGACCACTCAGAGATTACAAATCATTTTAAGTGGAGGAGAGGTTGAGCTCCAGCTTTGTGCTTGATGCATTTTGTTTAAGTTGCTCGTGCTGTTCCAACATCTGTCATATCCTGCACAGCAGTGCAATCAAACTGTCAGGGCTGAGTGAAGTTTTGCTGATCCAATCTGCTCCTTCTGTGATTCCTGTCAAAAGCATCAGGAGGTGGCAGATACAGTTGTGTGCTCTTTAAACAACAGATCTTTATTTTTGCACCTTAAAGGAGCTGTTGTTGTTTGTTTCTCTTGGGCTCACAAGGCGTGCTCAGATGTGGCTGCACTTCCCAGATTCTTCTGCATTCCTATGGCTCCCCAGTTTTACCTCCCACCTTCTTCTCACAGAACATATATAAGTATCTCTCAGTCTTGCTGGTCTCTGTAATTCCACAACACACCGTGGGAGCACCCAGGAGGAAGTAACTTTGTGGATCCTGCATTATTATTAATGAGGTAATTAAACCAAAGGGTTGCATGAAAAGGGGAAGAGTCATATTTTAATAAGCTCCCTTCTGGATGCTGCACTGTGAGTTGCCAGATAAATGTTATTCCCTGTTAACTGTACCAAAAATGATCTGATACTAATTGATATTATTGATAATAATATAACTAATCACCTTGACTAAAAGGACAGAATGTTCTTTCATCATTTAAAAAGGACGTACCTTTGATGTACTTTAATAACCAAAAGAATCTGGAAAAAAAAATTATTCCATTTGGGCTCTGTTAATATGCAGCATGTATTTTTAATCAGCTTTCCAGCATGATGCACCTTTTCACATTCTGACTGAAGCCTTAAAGTCATGCTGTGAAATGGAAACTTATGGTTTTATCATTTAATAAAAGGAGCCTGAATCTGAGGTGAATCGTATGGTCCTGCCCCATTTCTGTGCTGGCCTCACAGCCTATGGCTTTCCCATCAGGGCAGAAAGTCTTCTAATTACAGCAAAGCACCAATGGAAGATGAAACCTAGGATGCCACTGTGCCCTCTTCTCTAATACTTATATTGGCTGGTGACTCCTGCTGCGATGAAAAATCAGTCTCAGAAATGCTTTGATTCATTAAAGAAAAAATGTTAAAAAAAAGGAAAAAAAAAAATAGAAAAACTCTAACAGAGTTTGTTCCCTAATACATTTGCTTCTTAAAAAATCTCAGTCTCCAAACCTGACAGGAAAACACATTCAACTTTCCATGATCTGTTTTTACCCCCTTCCAAAGCACCCCAGGCAGGGACTGGATTATTCTGCCTTGAACAAAGAATAAATCTGAAATTCCAGATTTCTGGCAGAGAGGGATCCTGTGCTGCCTATAGGCATGAAAAAAGATTGTTTCCATCTTCCAGCTTGGATACAGAATTTCAAAATACATACCAATGTGTGATTAATGACAAATTAAACTCATGAGTCCAAATGCACAAGGTTCAGGGCTCTGAAAATCCCATATAGTATGTGGTTGTCATCACTAGGACCTGTTCTCTTCTACCTTCTTCAGTGGCTGCTCTGTAACCCACCCATCCCAGTTAAAGTTCACAACAGATCCCAAGAAGAGTGTCCCAAGGAAATGCAATTAAAGGAATGGGCACTCCGAGCATGCTTCTGAAAATCTATTTTACCTGAACAAATACTGCAAAATAGTATTTCCAAGGTAACAGAAAAGTCAGTGGCAGCACTTCCATGAGCTCCAAGCTTAGCAGGCTGGTTCTGCCTGGGAGGGCTTTTGCAGCTACTGATTGCACATCTTCTCACACGGCCTTAACAACTCAGCCTGACTCCAGTTGTTGATGAAATTTCTTTTAGATCACATCTGTGTTGTATGATGGAGTCCAATTGTGAGCTTTTTGGCAGCTGTATAGACTACTAAGTCTCCACTAATTTGATTTCTTGTCTGAGAGTATACATCTTTAGGGAATTTACTGCTTGCTCATCTCTGAGTTCCAGTAATATGGCACAAACAAAAACAAAATCCAAGGATGACTTATAACAAGAATTTTGCTGGTCACAGACTTCTCCTTATAAACAGGATCCATTAGACCAGATTAAATGAAAAAGTAGTCAGGGACAAAAAATTGCAGTGTCTGAGAAGTAGCCACTCTCTGAGGAAAACTGTATTGACAATTTTGACTAAAAAGATGAATTCTCAATGCTTATCTCATGCAGAACTTTTAGCAGTGCACCCATCTTGCACTGTAGAGAAAACGGAGTTTCAAAAATGAAATAGAGAGTAGGAATCTGTGGTTGACAAGGAAAGGGAAACAAAAACATCCTCAAACCTTTTTTTTTTTCTTTTTTTTTTCCCATATTGGAAAAAGAGGAAATTAAATCTGAGTTGGCCAATTAGCCCCCACAGTCCCCAAAGGCAAGACAAGATCTTTTTGAAGGAAAGCCTTGAGGTGAAGCCAATTCAATTAGTTTCCACAGCAAAACTGTCAAGATCCAAAAACTAGGTGGAATAATGAACTGATTAAAACTTGTAATTGCAATTCAATGGATGAAACCATTAATCACAGAGATGGCAACATTCTCTCATTTCAACACTGTGCTTGGATGAGTTGCCAACAAAAGGGGTTGTAGGAATAAAGGACCAACTTAAACTGGAAAAGGAGCATCCTGGACAGAAAATTGTGTGGTTCCATGACTGATCTGAGGAAAAGAACAACCTTCCCTAGACAATAAAAGACTATTAAAAAAAAAAAAAAAAAGTTTAGGTGTATTTTATTCTTAATTCCTCAGATCTCAGTGGTTTATACCACTCACAGTCTGAGTGTCAATGATGTACTGAACAACACCCAAATCAAACTCATTTCTTCCACCTTTAATTTCATGTGTTTCTAATACATTTCTCCTCTTTTTTCTCTTACCCAGCCCTCCACTGCAGGTGCCTTGGTCAAACTGCATAGCAGAGACAACCAGGAAAACAAAACCCACTTCAATTAAAAAAAAAACCCTGATTTTAATCAAAGGCATTATTTTTATCTAAGCTGTTGGAGATAACTCCCCAGCTCAGATGAGTCATGCCATGACTTTTCATCATCGAAACTTTAACCCAACTTCTTTCTCTCCTGCTATTCCTTCAAGATTAAGCCACCCCAAGCTCAAGAGGTCAGCAAAGTCCCTCACCCTGTCTTTTGTCAGCCTGGGTTTTTGCCTTGGCTGACACCTCTGTATCCTCTCTCTGAAGGGAAGAAGATTGGGGTATAAGTGTCAGCCAGGCTGGAGTGAGAGCTGACAGGATGATAAAGGGAAGTGGGTGGTACCAGAGAGGGTGAGAAGAGGTTTAAAAATCCTGTATTGTACCAAGTGTACATTGCACATAAAACTGATCAGGAAATGAAATAAAAACCATGATAAGAAGGTACCACTGCATTAATGCCAAACCAGAATGGAAATTAGCAGAAGAGGAAAAAAATTGGATGTCACTTCATTTTGGTAATTAACTTGTCAGTGTGTAATATTTCCTGATGGTTGGATACAATTTAACTGAAAATTCCAATGAAGTCTACAGGTTTGGAATTATCAATGGTACTACTGAGTGGCTATTTTACAAGCAAGGAAGATTCAAACCAGGGACATGAAAATATTTCTGCTGGGAAGAAGGAATGTGAAGAAATAGGGTGAGAGTGAGTGAAAGCTCCTCTTAGCTGAGCAGATTATTCCCCTGGAGAGCTCTGGAGAAGCAAAGCTTAATTAATTGTAGCACCATTGAAGCTCTGCAAAGAAAAAAGCCTGTTAAGTCAAGAGCCCCATCCCCCAGACCACAGCCAAATTCCCACTGAGTTGTCCAGAGCAGTGCTCAGTTTCTCTGGGGATGAGCTTTCTGGAATCCTAACTCACTGAAGCTCTTGTGCACTCAAAAGCAAAAAACCCCATCAACTTTGGGAAGGAAAAGGCCAAACTGCAGATCTCGTGGTCTGCAACAGCCTCTCAAGAACTGGGTCTTTGCTTAAGAAATAAAGTAGAAGACATGAGAAGAGTACAAGGTGAGAGAAGGAAATTGGATTTCCACCTTCTCTTTGTCTTTAACCAAATTTATTCTTCCTTCCAAAAATATGTTTCCAATCAGAAGACTGCTCTCCACTTCAGATGTGAGAGCTGGAGGGAGTGGTTACAGATTTTCTGTCTCTCACAAATTACTGCAGCCAGCAGAAATGCAGCTTATTACAAACAAGCAAGATCTGAGCTGTTTGCAGTTTTTTGAACTCACCAGAGAGTACCAAGCAACTGCCACCCACAACACTTTAAAAGCAAATAAATGCAGCCTTGAATTAAGTGATGCTTTAATGGACTGGCTTTCTCCCTCTGCCTTTTTTCAAAATTTATTTATCTTGGAAGCCAGCTGCAACTTCCAAATCTTGCTCTTAATATGTAAAAAATCCATTATTAATTTATTATTAGCTTATTTTGCCACTAATGATCCAAATGAAGACTTGCCTGTCAATTAACCCACATCAACAGAGATAAAAAAATAACTTGATTTAAAGGCTACAGCTTCTAAGCTGTGGGAGCAATGTGGGAGTTCAAAAGTTTTAAAACCTCCAGGGACAGTTTAGAGGAATGGGTGATTTTAGGTACCCATTGAATGAATGGTGGGTGAATTTATTCCTTTGCCATAGGGAAATGAAGAGCTGCACTGAGCAATTCACATTCTGGAGGACACAACAATGCTTCCTGGAACACCAGATGTGACAAAAAAACCCAAAAAACAAAACAAAAAAAACCAAACAAACAAAAAAAAGTTTCACTGATTTCCATCTGGAAATAGCCTCCTTGGCACTCAACAGAGTGGGAAGCTCCCTGCCTCCAGCCTGCCTTGAGATGCCACATTTTTCAAGGTGTTCTCTGAATTCTTCATCCTGTTGTACTGAATAACACAAATAACTCAAAGCAAGCTCCCTCCCAACAGCCACAAAACTCATCTGACCTCACTTCTGCACAGGAACCTCTTTCAGGCCTTCATTTTTTCCCATGGTAAGGGTAGATGGGAACAAGCTACCTTGTGTTCATCAAGGACATGGGGATGCACAGAGGCCACACTTTGACAGACTTGAGCTGAAAATCCAGTGTCCCATCCACTTGCCAAAAACTTGTCACAGAGCCAGATCACCAGGGGTACAAGTCAAGGGACTGGTGATACTGGACAGGCACTGGGATGATTCTAAGATAGCTGGGGAGTGCATATTGAGTACTAAATATGAAACTGTAGTGCTGAGATAGAGCTCTGAGGCTTCCACACCATTTACACACCCTGGACTCTCCCTGGCTTCACTATTTTAGGGTCCTGGAAAATCAACCAATTTAGAAGATAGCCAATGCCAAGATCCCTTTTTAGAGTCTCCAAACTCTGCTGTTCCCTTCCAGGTGACCTCACCAGTCTTTCTGAAATCTCCCACACTCCTGCAGGTCCCCCAGAGATCATACTGAGATATGTTTACACTGCCTTTCACTTTTCTTTTCGAGACCTTGGCCATGTTTATTGATTTATGCTTTGTTTCCCAGCACTGTGCTTCTGCTGAAGGTGACCCTGTGCCTTCCCAGGGTGGAGTGTTACTCTTTGGAGGTCATGCTCTAATGCCTGCCTGGCTCCTGTAAAACATCACTCTCTGAACAGCTCCTGATGGATGTTTTGGTCAAGAGTTCTGCTTCCTGCATGTCAAACATGGCTCAAAAATGAGCACAGACTGAGTGTCTTGATGAGGTGAAGCCAGGATCACATCCAAAGTTCTTTTTGTTCTAAAGGTCAACACATCAACTGCGCCAACAGGCTTTTCTATGGCTGTAATTCCAAATCTTTTGCTCAATGTAGTCAAACAAATATGTTTTGGAAAATCATGAGCTGGTGGAAAAAGGTCTACTAAATTAGCATGGGGAAAATAGAAATTTCTGCCTTCAGATCATAGGAGGAAATCAACTTTTGTCTTTAGAAACCAACTGATCTTGCCATTTCTCAGTTTTTCCACTGCCTATCAGCAACTGATAGAGCTCCACCGGAGCCAAGTTTTCAGAGAATGAGTCCCTACAGATAGGCCCAGCAACCCATAATTGAACTTTCTATTAAGGTGTTAATTTTAAAATGTATTAAGCATGAGAGTCATGTCACCTTTATGTTTATTTAAAATTGAGAGAGTAACCAAAGTTTTTTCATTTGAGTTCAAGATTGTCAGTGTCCCCTCCCAGCAGACTCCACACCACTGTTACAGTGAGCTGTACATCTTCACAGAGCTAACATCCTAATTCTCATTACTGAAAAGGTTCTCAAACCAGCTCAGACTCTTCCTTCACTCATCCAAACCACTGCTGCTTGTGCTACTACATTTAGAGAGAAAATAATTCCATTCCCCTAATAACTTGCATTGTTTTCCAAAGGTGTTTACAGACATCGATGAAATCTCCCCCAAGCTCTTTCTTTACTACACTACAGAGCTTTGGTTCCTCCCTCTGTTTCTCCAATCCCTCCAAGGCATGGAATTATATGTGGAGGACAAGAATCACACCACAAAGTGCTGCAAAGGAGAGTAAAGTAGCTGTGCTAACAGTGCCAATTTTTGGGATGGTCTGAAAAACGAAACACAAGTTATCCCTGTGATACAAAACAGCACAGCCCTACAAACATGATACAAACTGTCTTGATATATATCAGCAGAAAATCTCATCATAAACACATTTTTATACATCCTCACAATATGTCATCCTATGCTTTGTTAAGGATTGGGAGGTGAAATTTATGAAAAATGACACTATTGTATTTATAAATTAAGGTAGAGAGGGCAGACAGAAGAACAGGAAAATCCAACCTAGATTTTTCTCCCAGGGAAAAAGAAAAAAAAAATAAATATGATGGAGTCAGTGTGTTTGAGTCTGCATTTTCACAGAGTAACATAACACTGCAAAATGGGATTAGATTATTCACAACAACACGATTTCTGCCATGAGGTAGAGCCATCCCCCTGCAATGCTGAGTCACACAGGCCATCATGAACGAGATCTGTGAGGTTCTCCACCTGATTAGCTCAAAGATGGATCCATAAAAACAGCACTGCTTCATGACTTAGCTGGCAGCCCTTGTCTGTGTCCAGGGGAGGAGGCCAGGCAGACATTCAGAGGGGACAGAGCTGCATGGAACACCAATTCCCAACATTGTCCATTCCAGTCCTCCTCAGCTGCCTATGCTTTTCCTCATAAATGAAAACAACAAACTTCAACCCCCTCCCATCACCAGAAAAGCTTTCAAGTTTTACTTCTACAGGATTAAGAGCTGTTTAATCACCAAAGAAGATAAAGTTTAATGCTTTCCTATATTTAGTAACATCCTTAAACCTTCAGCGTATTTTTGGAGTTTTGCATCTTTTGCATAAACTGACCAGATTCTGACTCTGCTCTGAAAGCATTTCATTTTGCCATATAGACCACAAATCAGCTCCAGTGTCTTTGCAGTCCCCTGAAAGTCTACCAAAAGTGTTTCCTGAAGACCCATGACACCTGAGAACCAAGACATCACTTTCCCAGCTTCCCTGGGAGTGTCTCTACACCTCTCTCCTTTCCAGAGAAAACACTCCTGGTTTTCAGTATCTGCTGAAGTTTGAAACACAAAACAAGCCCCAAACAAGAATATCAAAATGAGACAAGTCAGTAATACAGATAAAATCCTGCCATTCTGTGTAAAAGTAGGTTTCATCCTCTGCTGGAATAATGTGCTCAGGCTTAGTCACTAAAAAGGCCAAGCAGAAAGAGACAGCGGAGGCAGCAAAAGTAGGTTGGATTATTATGCATTATTATAGAGGGGGAAGAAAGTAATCCATTAGAAGGAAAATGAAAAGCTTTAGAATTATGAGGGGTAAAAAGTAAAAGAGGGAGAGTAGACATATGAGAGAGCACTGGCGATAATGTCTGGAAGGGCAATTACTGGATCCCTTTCTCTCTGCTCTTTCCCATAACACAAGACCTGGAGGGCAACATGCAATTAAGGGCCACCCATTGAAAACATACCAAAATGAAACAATATTTAGTGTGTAATTAACCTGTGGAACTCAGTCCCACATGGCATTCTGGGGACAAAGAACTCAGAGCCCAGGAAGGATTAGACACTACTAAGAAGTGGTAAGATAGCATTTCCCATTCCACCAGCTGGATAAAAATAAAGTACAAAGAATATCAATCCTCCAGCTTCAGGGCCTAAGTTGTTCATTGTGATCAGCAGCAGGTAAAGCTCAGCAGGATGTGAAAGATGCAGTTCTGCCAGTGAAAGCTTTAGTGCACAGCCCTTTCCTGTGTGCCGCTTGTCACTTATCTCAGATGCTTATATGGCTCCTACAGCTCCAGTACGAGTTCATTACAATCAGTAACATATTCATCATCACAATAGCCTGAGAAGGTACAGAAGAACTTTTTTCCCTATTGTACAGACTGTGAACAAAAAGGTTAGGGACATGCTGGAGGTCACACAGGAGAGGAGAGCAGAGCACTGTGCTGGTCCCTGCATCCATCCTGATCACTGGACTCTACAGCAAGGGAGACCAAGGAGCCAGCCGGGAAAGGAGACAGCAGCTCCATTTCCAGGCCTCTTTCAAACACAGATGTCCCAACACTAAGCATAGCAGCAATTTAATTACACATCATCCCTAACAATCAACATAACATCTGCATCAGCCAAACCATGACCACAGCTCCAGGCACCCAGCCCTCAGCTGGGGCCTCCCAGCAGGTCCCTCTGACCTTGCTGATACACAGCACTAGCTCAGAAGCTGGTTTCTCCTTTGGGATGAATTCCAGCTGGCCATGCTGATGGCACAGTGTCTCTCAGCATGCAGTATTTCCCTCCTGATGTGACTTATCTGTAGGGGTTTAGATCCCACTCAGGGTCAGCCCATGAAGCTGCTGCATTTCATTTACCTAAGCAGTGCCAGCCAGTCCAATGCAACCCCTCCCATAGGTTGCATGATCTACCAACCTTTTAAAGGGATGTTCAGAAACCAGGGCTTTCCTCCATGTGGAAACGTGTCACTTTCCGTTTTTTGGGTTTTTTTTTTACAAATGGCTATGTATATGCACTCTGTATAATTTTTAATATTAACATGTATTTTTAATATATTTAACTGAATGATTTATCAACCATTCTCTGATGATAACTACACACTCCTTTAACATTCATATTTATTTTCTCTTTTCTTCTTTAACGTTTACTTTTCCTGGAGCAGCTTTGCCCTGAGGTGGAAATGTAGAGGTCCACCACAGAGAAAAGAGTCCCATTTGAAGCTAATTCAGTGATACAATGAATGCACAGGTCATTCTGAGAATAAAACATAAAGACACACTAACCATGAAAGTTTTATTTCCTTCACAAGTGATAAGCATGTATGAAGGAAAGTCTTTTCTTTTTGCTACCTTTGGCCTGCAGCGGAACACTTGTTAAAAAATGTTCCTTGATACTAATCTCCAACTGGTGCTTGACTTATCTTGAACTCTCAAATGTCACCAGCTTTCAACTGGTGCTGTGAAAAGACCTAACTTACATATCTATAAAAGAACTCTATTTTAACCAAGTCTCATTCTTTCTTCTTTCCTCCCTGCCTTTTTTCTTTCCCTCCTTTCTTTCTATCTTTATTCTGCCATGACATTTCTGCTTTGATTTTGAGTTTTAATACAAAAAAAAGGGCAAGAGGAGAAGGTATAAATTATACAGAATAAAACTACTCTTAATTTGTCTAAGCCCCCTTTAAATTAAGAAATTTTTCCTTACTCTGACCTAGCACAAAATTTTTAACTAAATTTGCCTTTTAAGAGGTTGTTCTACTTCACCAGGGCAACAGCCAACCTTTCTGAGCTGGAGTGGATCCTGAAGAGATGCCAAGAGCACCCTGCAAAGGTGAGGAAGGTGCTTCTTCAGAAATACAGAGACATGGGATGGGAAGGGAAAAGCGGATGCTCACAAAGATTAGGAATGAACAAATTTATTGTCACCTGTTCCAACCTATACAGCTGTATACTGAAGTGTTACCATAAACCAAAAATCTCTGTCAATTTGATTGTATGTCCATGAAAATGGTAGATCTTCATTGCCCAGTAGATATCCATGGGCCCCCCTTCCAAAGTCAAGTAATGCAGGCAACTGGGACACTCTTCAACAAGGGAAGCATCAAACAATCAAGGATGCAGCTCAGGATGTTACTGATGAAGATCAGGAGAAAACTGCTTCCTTAATGGGATCTTGTTGTGAATCAGTAGATCAAAAATCTAATCAAGCACATTCCACCACACACATCACAGGGAGATCACAGGCAAGTGCAAGTCACAGATTCCTTGATCATTGGCTTGATGGGCGCAAAGATGATGCAAAGCTGAGTCATGCAGCTGAATAATGATGGTATTGACCCTTTGAGGAAAGGAAGGACTCAAATTCCATGTTCAGAAGCACTGCCAGAAATTGTCAGTGCTCCACATTATTCCTTAATCTGAAGCATCATTAGATTATTGGTTCTGAAGTTCACACTCTGAAAAGTAATTTGGTTCTCTAATAAGGCATCGAGGCACCAATGAGCCAACATGCCACAAGAGGATAATGATAAGGGTAGTTCTCTCCTTTCTGGTGGTGTCTTATCCCTCAGATCTAAACACTGGACACACTTTCCATAGTACTGCTCATCTGAGCATATCAAAATGCTTTATAGATGTTCATTATAAGTAATTACGAGCCAGCACGTGTGAATAATTTACAGGACGGTTAAAGTAAAATTTCTACCTCTCTCACACTTTTTCTCTCTTTGCAGTTTTGACACATTTAAGTTTTGTTCTCCCTCTTTTTTTGGTCAGTGTCAGTAATTTGAATATCTTCCTAAATCAGATCTCTAGGTGCCTATAGTTACAAATATCTAGCCCTAAATTTGGAATCAAATCTAAAGCAGCAGACTAAGACAGAGATGCCTTCTAGAACCAGCTGTGCCAATGGAAGGGGTTTTGCCTCCAGCTGGATTTTTTTGAGCTTACATGAGCTGCTCCATCAGCACTAACTTAGCTTTTTATCCAGGTAAAACACAACAGTAATCAGTAAGGAGGTGTGAGCTACAAGGCAGTAAGTGGGAGAGAATCTGACTCTAAAACACATCCCACTAATATCTTGAGAAAGTCTGAGAAATTAACAGACCTGAACTCATTAAATTCAGTCAGAGTCCCTTCTCACAGTTTCTCATTAAGACAAATACAGTTTAAGCATTTGAAGATCCTTTATTGATCAACAGGGGAAAAGAAACCTTTTCTTTTCAGATTTGCTGGGGTTTTCTCCTCCATTTTCTGCAGAGATTTTACACAATTCTCTTAATTCATTCTCTGCCTTTCATTTTTCCCAGTCAGCTTTGGGATTCCATCTCCCAGGGCAGTCTACATTTAACAGTCACGAGCATTTAAAACATAACTGTGAATTGTCATAATTGTCATTTTGAGCAGAGGCTGGGATTTCTGGGGTTTGTTTCCTTTTTTCTTCTTTTTTTTTTTCGCTACAGGATCTTAATTGCCTTTTTCATCAGAGATTTTCAAATAGAGTTGATGCTTGGGAGAGTTTAATACTTGAAAAAGAGAAGAATGGTCCCCACCTCAGACACTCAGAAGGGAAAGTGATTCAAAGAAGCAGAAGTAGAAAGGTGTGTCAAATGGCTAAAGGTGTGATACAAAGCCCAGCAAAGTACAAAGCTGAACACAAAGGAGGAAGGAAAAATACAGCAGCTGTCTACCAAGCCAACATGATAATGTTGAAAAGTTAAATAACCAGAAAGGAAAAAAGGGGAGAGCATTAATGGCAGGAAAAAAGAAAGGGCAAAAGAGAAAGAAACAGCACAAAGACAACAGTCTTATACGCATAGAGGAAAAAAGACATGTCCAATGACAGAACATATGGACAAAGAAAAATAACCCCAACCACAGATGGATTTCCAAGGCAACACACAGAAACCAAACAAAAATGAGACGCAAGAAATTAATTTAAAATTTCCACAAAATAATTAAAACCCAGAAGTATTTTTGAAAATAAGAAAGAAAATAACCTTTTCCAGCTTAATAAAAATGTTCATTTTCAAAAAAGGGCATTTTCCAACACAAGTTTTTCCATTCAGCTAATGTCGTCCAGCTCCAGTTATATATTCCAGGCCTCCAGGGCTAAACATAATCTATCTGTGTTTGAAGCAAGAACATCTTTGTTCAAACTTTAGGCCAACAGCAACCAAAGGATGTACCAGTGCTCTGGTGAAAAGAAACAGGAAGGGAACAGTAGGGATAGATTTAAGCATGCTTTGAACATCAGACAGTGTCCAAGCAGTCAAGGATACCTGAGCCAAACTGTCACTTTTAATACTCATAACTCATTATGACATGACAATAAAAATATTTCAGAATCTCCTACCATACAACAGCTTCTCCAGTGTGCAGCCCTGTAGGAACTGCAGTGTGCTGTTTGTAGAGACCTTCCAGGATTTCCAGGTCTCTGGGAAGCTGTTCTTTAGAAGATCAGCCAACTCACTGCAGTGAGGAGCATGAACACAGGCCAGTAAATGTTCATTGCTGTGGAAACCAGTGCACTCATATCCTTCACTACTGCAGACCTTTGAGCCCAGCCAGGGCTCTTTTTCCGAGGTGCCACAGCTGTGGCTGATGGAGGCACGGCTCTGCAGGAGCTGCAGGATGGACGGATCAATGGAGCCAGCAGTGGTTAGCACCACTGGAACTGCCTGACACGGCTGCTTCTGGGGCAGGGGGCAAGCCAGGATGCCTGGGGAATAAGCAGTCTCTGGCATGGGGAGACCTATGGACACAGGGAAAAAAGACTGTTCATGTTGGAACATGAACCCCTTTTGCCTTCCGTTGCTGGTGTCACGGCCTGGAGGCACGTGAGCATGTGTGCATCAGGTGTCACTGCAGAAACATCTGATCCACAGCAGAGACTGGGTGGCACAGCACGCTAATGCATCTCTCCTTCATCTCTGGAGTTAGAGGTGAACCAAATTTGACAGTCCCAGGGTATTCCTACGTGGATTTCCATTTACTTCAGACCTCTATGCTCACTTTCTTCACCCAAAGCAGATTTCATCACCAAAAGTCATGGCAATGTCCCGGGCCAGGATTTAGTAGAAATGAAAATTGCTTGAGGGGCAAAACTGGAGAAAACATGTGTAAATCAAAGACTTGGATGCATTAGCAGAGCTACATGAAAAGGCTGTGATGAGAATGGCTGGAAATATCCAAGTTAAGGAGAAGAAGATCTGAGGAGAGTTCTGTGGAGACTTGGGACCAGCACAAGTTGCCATTCAGAATGGCAAAGGTAGAAAATTGCTGTGGCCTCTGTCCAGCAGCACTACAACTTCTGTTCACCCTCATAAAAATCAGGAAACACACCCAGTGTTTCAATAATGGAACAAAACACCTTACAGCAAATGCAGATATTTAAAAGAGGGTTCTAGCTGTATGTTCTATCCCAGTTGGTTTCAATCCACTGGTTTTAGCTGTTTCCTGAGGCATAATTGCTTCCAGTTTTGGAATGCATTCGTGCTCAGTTCAGCTCCAGGCATCATTCTAAAGGAGAGAGGCAGGGTGAATTTTTAAAAGAGCCAGATAGCAGTATTATTTTTACACGAGCCGTTACTGTTCTTTCTCACTGGAACACCTCCCTGCTGGTACTGCTGATCCGAGCCAGCCCTCACCCTGAAGGGCACTTTACTTTCAGTCCTCACTTCACTTAGGGCTGTAAGAGCTCAGCCATGAAAGGAAGCAGTAGGCACATCCTACATCCCAGCTGCAGCGCTCCGCCTCTCCGCTCCTTCACCCAGCTGGAGAAGCTGGGCTCCACTGTGCCCTGACTGAACTAACCCAAGTTCAGGCAAGCTCAGCAGCAGCCATCTCAGTCCCAATAATGAGGCCACTGGGAAACATTTAGGACAATGTCATTAGTGCAACCACATAACCTTTGAGTTCCTGGAGGTAATTTCATTTCTGTTTCCATGTTTCCATGGCTGATAGAGTCTGTTGTGCACGGGCTTGAGGAAACTGGAGCAGGATATTTCAAGTCAATCTCAACTAAGCCTGGTAACTCCCCCCACTTCCACCTCCCTTATTTATAGCCAACAACTGGACACTGCAAGTCAATGACCATCGACAATATGACATGTGGATCTACAGACCCAGCAAGTCTGATATCAACTGAGCTGACACTGCTGGATCCTGGCTATCATCAGAGGAGAGACAAATATTCCAGCTGCCAATAGACATGCCCTTGCATGGACCTTATGTGAAGCACCCTTGGCCTGAGGGAGCAATAGAAATCAATTAAAATTCTTTGTTGTGCCAAATTCTGCATACCTTTCAGCAGCTCCCTCTCCTCCTTCCTCTGCTACAGGTGGACCACTAATCAGAAGCCCTTTTTTGTGCAGCAAACAGCTAAAGCTTTAAAGAACTAACAAGATGGCAGGGTTTTTTTTGTTTGCTGATATAATCAGGGATCTCACCTCCTTTTCAAAGCCCACAGGACCAAATGTGTGAAATCTTTCATTGATTCTGCGGCTTCCCTTTCCAATCTTGTTTGCAAAAAGCTCTTGAAATTTATCCTGCACTTGAAGATGGCATTTATAGTTGTCACTTTTGCCTACTCTCAGCATCCATCCTCCACACAAACAGCTTCTCCCTGGAGTCAAAGAGGACATCTGATAATTTCCAAGAAGCAGGTTTGCAGCAAGGATCCGCTCACAGGGGAGAAGACACTCTGAAAGAGTGCTCCAGCTGCTCTGCTTAAATGTCCCTTCAGGGTACACTCCAGCCGAGTGAGAGGAGCTCTGGCCAGACCCTGGCTAACCCCAGGATCCAGTGCTACCATATACAGAGGTCCAGCACAGCTGAGAATCAAGCCTGAGGTCCCAAAACAGCTCAGCCCTGTTACTTTTTAAACTCACATGTGAATTAGTAGTGAATGAAGACTGCTCCAAGTGATCAGAAAACAACAGATCATTTCCTACAGCCCACCCAAGAGCTGTACAACAGCAACAACAAATTCTGCATTAATGAGGGCCTGGGCTGCAGCTGGGACAGATGTCTTGAAGCACAAGGATCCCAGCTTTAGCTCCAATGCTTCAAACCATGAAACCTCCCATAATTCTCTGTGTGGACTAACAAATTACTTGTTCAGACATTGGAAAGCACTGTCTTACTTCCTTGAGCTTCCAAGAGTCAGACTCAAAGTAAGGAGCAGAATGTGGGAGAAACACGAGTGTGGATGGGACAATGGGACAAAAGGCAAGGGGAGAAGAAATCTCTTCAAAATAACAGTAATAAATCAGGAAAGAACTGATTCTCTGTCCACACAGGTGGTGGTATTGACAAACATATCTCCTTTGCTTTTCCCACAATTACACTATCAACCAGGCTTCTGGAAGCAATAAAAACTCTTTATCTACCATCAGTGTACACTGAGATTTGAAATTACTTTCAATGACAAAATGCAGGCTTAAGTGCTCTCACTGGCATATAGTAGGTCTGAGACATTAGCATCAAGAGATGCTGTGAATGAGTCCTGCTCCTTCATTGCTCTCAGAATAGCAGATGATCTCTGCTGAAAAGTCACTGTGATTTGCTGGGCAGAACCTCAGCTTAATAGGGACAAAGTACCCCCAAGTTTGAGAATAGCTTCTGTCCTCATTACAAGCTCTTCACCCACCTTCACAGACACGGTCCTGTAACTAATGACTGCAGGAGGCTCACCACAGGCTCTGCAGAGCAGTGCTTCAGCATAACAGCAACTGCTCATCGCTGAGTGCTGATTATCTTGTCACACCAGCACTTCCTTCTCCTAGGCACACACGGTGAAGTTATCTGGAGAATGCCTAAAACACACATTTCTGAGAGGGAACTGTGGGGTGATGGATTATAGGAGGCTGCCAACACAGACACCAGAGCCATTAGGACTGACTGAGGTCTGATTACAGTTTTGCATAGTGTAAGGGCACATCTGAAGACGTGTAATTTAATGGCTCATTACTCGCTTCCTACTCAGAATTGTGCAAGAAGGAAAAACTGCCAGAGTCTGGTCAGTTTGAAATCACCTGTTTGTGTTCTACTAGGAAATAGTCTACAAAATCTCATGAAATACTAAGCAAGGAAACTGCTTGACTCCCTCTGAATTGCTTCAAAGTGATCAGCCAGCAATTGAAAAGTAGAGCTGGAATTGCTGGAACATTTCCTGATATTTGATTTTTGTAACTCCCTTAAAGTAGGAAGCCTCCATTTCATTACTCTCACTTTCCTGGAGAGAACTAGCTATTTTCTTATGCATTTCCTTATGTCATTTATTTCTTGCCCCATAAAGCTACCGCTGGTTCACGCATGCATTGCAATACAGGACCTCTATAAACCAAGAGCTGCTGTAGGAAAATGAGTGTCACTCTGCTGCTGAGAGATAGAGGCTGGGAAGAAGCAGGTTTTCAATGACCTTTGTTTCTGGCTCTGCTCTCTTACTCCCATTCAGCCACAGCAGTCAGGGCTGGCAGAGCATGTTTGTCCTGTTAACTCAGATGCTGTCCCTGCTCTGACTCAGGTGAAGAGCTGAACACTGATTTAGACTTTCTCAGTTCTCACATGTGTCAGCCACCAGGCCCTTTACTTTAGCAGTATATCATGAAGCAAAGATTTGTCTTCTGCCTTGAAAATGCAGCTCTTCACCAAGTTGTGATGAGGCCTTGGAGTGGCTTTGAGATGTCTGCTTTATGTTTTTACTGGTGAAGCTCTTGTTTAAGAGAGACAATTTTTATTCTGGCTAGCTTCCACATTCCAGTGCCAAACAACACCCACTCTGACAGCATCACTTTCTTTTTTTTCCTGCCAGCCTCTGTCATGTTGCTGTTCATATTCTTGTTTTTCTAATCCCTGAGTCCCTTCTTTCATTCACTACTGTCAGACACCTTGATCAGGCAGCAACATACCTCCAAAAAGACCTCAAGCCTTAAACACATCCACAGTCAGGCCATCAGGAACACTACTGCACCAAATATAAGAAAACTGACTTTGGGCATGAGGAGCAGGCTGACATCTACAGCCATCAATTAAAAAGGTGCACTAATTACCCTGAGCCAGGGAATTTCACTTTTAGGCACACAGTATCATACACAGAGAAAAGCATACTAGAGAAAATCTGTGTTTGCATGAGCAGAGCAGGAAAAGCCCCAAATTTTGTGACAGTCTGCATATCAGTGAGCACTTTAAATCCTCTTTAGGGTGATTAGAGGTGCTCAGGAGCTGGCAGAGTCTGGCTCTCAGCAGAGGTGCTGCAAAGCTGGTCCTGCAGTGGCAGCCTTGGGAATACACGGGCTGTTCCTGGTGAGCACCTTCCAGCAAGCAGGATATGCTCCAGCACTTACAAAAGGGGGCAAAAATGACTATTGGATTTAGAGTAAGAGTTTAGGTTTAGGCTTTGGGGGTTTTTTGCTGTTTTGTTGGGTTTTTCTCTTAATTTTGGGTGGTTGGTTGGGTTTTGTGTATGTGTACGGCTTGTTTGTTTTGGTTTTTTTTCCCTTGAAAACTGAAAACTTGAAACTTGAAAACTGTTGGTTCTTTATTCTTTTAAAACTCTAGATTTCTTGCCTGCTGGACGTGGCTCAGGTGATGAGAAAGATGAAGTAAGCAGATTTTTTAAGGGTGCCATTAAAAAAAACAACAACTGAACTTTTAAAAATTCCCTGCGATTTGAATCATGCAAGTCCTGCTGAGATCAAGTAGAACATGCACCTAAAGAAATTGCAAGAAGGGGAGGGAGGAATAATAAAATAAAAATTACTTCATATAGGGGAACATATTCCTTAGGGAAAAAATAAAAACACCCAAAAAACCCCAAAAGCCAAACAGAAAGTCTGAGAGACACAGAGGAAACACCAAGCAATTTCACAGCAATTCCCTTGAGAACTGGTTGCTTTCCTGAGACTCCTAATTAATTATACATGCTAGTGAAGAAACATAATGTGGCTTTGAATAAAATAAAACTCAAAATTTAAAATGAAAGAGATAGGGAGAGGGAAGACAAAATGATTTTGTTAATTCAAGTTTGAACTAATTTAACTTTAATCAGAAGCTGACAGGAAAATGGTAAGCTCAGCTGCTTGTCACATTCAGCAGAGATGTCCCCACTGTCTTTAACAGATAAAACACTTCACTACTGACCTCCAGTGGGAGCAGAACATTGCCTTTAATGCTGTTGAGTGCAGTTTCAACAGATCTCAGTACTTATAATGTGCTCCATGGTCATCTCTCCATCAGCCCAAACAAGTGGGATTTTTTTTTTGAGTCTAAAAACGTAGGGTTTTTTTCAGGCAGTAGAAATATCTGGCTTCTATAAGCTGCAATGACCTCCATGACTCCATGACAAGGCAAGTCAGGGCAAATCTGGGTTAGAAAAAAGACTTTGGGATCACCAAAACAAAGGTGAAAAATCTTGTCAGTAACAGTAATTTCAAGTGTTATCAGATTTAGGCTTTACAAATCTCAAGTGTCCTGATCCCTCACCCTGAGTCATGTAGAGAGTTCCCAGAAACCAGGTTCATCCTCTCTGTGGCCTCTTCCCCTTCTTTAGACTTTCTAGAATGTAGCCATCCGGGGTTCATTTATTGAGTTTTATTTGGACTTCTCCAATTATAAAAAAACCAAAACAAAAACAAAACCAAACAGATCCTGGTTGTCCTTGACTCCAGTTATCAAAACAGAAATAAACCAGCAGCATATCCCAAGAGCCAAAAGTGTCCTCCAAGAAAAGCACAAGAGTTGTGTGAGCAAACTCTGCCTGTCCACACGAGCAGATGTGCTCTGTGCCTCTCCTTGTGACATGATCTCAGCTGTTTTTTGGCCAGGGTGGGAATTCCTGCCACTGCCAAGCACCCTGAGTAGACAAGGCTTCTCACAGAAGCTCAAATCCCTCCCCAGAGCAGAGCTCAGGCAGTAAAGCACCTCTCTCTTTTCCCAAGTAGGACATTTCAAACAAAAGGCTTCAGGTGAGAATCAATTGAATGTGAATATTAACAGGCAGGGAGCTTGGGTCCTGCAGCACACACAGTGCCATGGAAAGGGATACCCTCTGCACAGTGCTGGACATACTCCTTGCCCACACATTGATGCCCACACATTGCCCTCAGCAAGGTCTCACTGCAGGGGGAAAAACCCAAATTCATTCCAAATCATCTTTACAAAAACAAAACAAAAAGGGTATAGAACCTCTCAACATGCTGCTACAGGTTCATGTGCTAACAACACAGGACCCAACACTCCTGTCAGACTGATCAATCATTGTTTTAGGTGTCAAAGGCACCATGGCTTCAAATCCTTCCCACTTACACCAAGGCATTCTATAATCTGCCTTTATACTATCAGACATTTCTTACTTAAGAGGCAATAGGTCAGCTGTTTTCTCACACAACACCAGCTCCATCACAGGCTTGCTGGATTTTCAAGCAAACCTCTCTGAGACTCATCTCAGACTCACAAGGATATTACCGATATCCTTCAAATTCCTCATTAACCTCCTATTTTCTCTGATGCCTGTAAGAACATGGAAATGACAGGCCATAATTTTAAAGTATTTTGCTGATTAGTACTGGCAAATCTCCTCTCTCTTCTTTTTGGATGCCCCCCCCATCTGTGCTCTTGTGCTGTACCCAGAAGTTGTGAATTCCTTGGGGAAGGAACAGCCCCTTCTGTTTCAAGTTTGCACATTGCCTAACACAGCAGGGCCCCAGTTCACAGCTCCAAGATGCTGCAAATTCCACTGCAAACAACAGCAACAGCAAACACCACCCATTTCTGTTCCTGCCCACTTGAATCTGGACTGAGCACGTAGCTGGCATGTTTGTCTATATCTCATCTTACAGGAATCCTGGGGGCAAGAGTCACGTCTCATCTGCAGAGATGAGATTCCTCTGCTCCCTGCCCATCTCCCCACGGCAGCAGACCCCAGCTGCTCCTCACCAGTTGAAGACCAGATGTGCCCCTGGTCTGATGCCAGTTGGCAACTATTATGTCTCTGTAAAGTAAGGGCACTGAAACAAGCCAGGTTAAAACAACAGTGATTCTCTGGGACCAGCTAGAAATAGGGCAGTTGGATATGAACAGCCACACAAGCAGGGATGGATTGAAACCACCAATTAACCTCAAGTAGGTCAAAGAGCCACTGCAGGCGAACACATCCCAGTCACAGATGACAGGGGCTGAATTTAAAGCAATGGCCTAAAAGAAGAAATCATTATATCACATATAGCCTAAACTCCTGTATCAATCTGCCTTCAGAATTAGGTGCTTTAGAGTCTCTGTTTTTATCCAGATCCATTTCCATGCACAGCACTATGGCTCTTGCTCTGGCAGCACAGATCTGACATCAGTTAAATTTCACTTTCAAACACATACAAAGTTACGTGTTGCAGAGTAGAAACTCCACTTCACTTTCATCAATTATTAAGAATGTTTCTGCTTTAATTTCTTCTGACCCTCCAAATAAACTTATTGTCTGGAGTATTGCTGCTTAGCAAAATTTTGTAATATTTAATGTTCTGTCTTAATTAATATCTCTGAATTTGGATTTTGGCAGGTACATCTCCAATTCTCCTGACCAGATTTGGGTTGGCAAAGTCATTTATTCTTACAAAAACACTTGAATCTTCTTGTTTTAGAATGACTTTTCACTCTCCCATTTATGATTTTCTCATTTACGTGTTATAGCCTGGAGCTCTCTAAGCCTTTGTTACTACCAGCTCTTTAATCAATGATATACCAATGCTTTCCTCCTTTGTATTTTGCTCAATAGAGCAACATTTAAATTCACACCATGGGGTTTTTCTCCCTGTCATTTGTGATATGTAAATTGCAACAGAAGGATTTTGCTACATGACCCCACATATCTGCCAGGAGCAGCACTGCAAACAATGTCTAAATAGAGACACTTCCATTCTCCTGTTATCTCTGCACAGATTACACTGCTACTTTAATTTTATAAACACCAACTCTTCTGTACTTTTCATCATTTCCCATCCACCCAGCACAATTTCAAGAGCATGTCTACCAAGGTGTAGTTTTAGCCAAAGAAACAAAATCCTATAAAACGGGGCAGTTGTATTATACTCAAAAATAATGTCACACCCCGTTCTTCCAAAACACAAATCAACCTCATGTTCACAGTGTTGGTGAGAACACATTAATGGCTGGAACAGAAAAGAGCCAATAGGACAATGCAGAGTAACCTGTAGAGTGCACAGCTTCACACAGATTTCCTCAAGGCTCTTTCTGCCTCTGCTTCTCATTCTGCCATCCTTCTCCCTAGCTGTCCCCAGAATTCTAAACCTGTCAGTAAGCATTTCTGCTCTTCTTTGCATGGCCCCATCTCATGGCCCTGTCAGGAGAAAGAGGTAAGAAGTTCAAAGTCTCATACAGACTCTGATGCACAAGATCTGTGCTTTGCTTCCCACAGCTCAAGATAGGCAAAAAAAAATTCAAGGAAATCTCGAGGTAGACTGGTCTGTTGGAGAACCAGAAGTGCAGCAGGGATTTACAGACACTTTTACTCCAGAATCCCACATTTCCAGCACAGGACCAAGATGTGGATAATTGGGCAAGAGGTTCCTGAGGACAGAAGCACTCTTGCAACAGCTGATAAAAATCAGGTGTAGGCTGCCATTACTTTCTCTTGCTCAAAGAACTCTTTTCAGTTCACCAAAGCAAAATAGCACCAGGACTAACACAGAGACACATTTTGATCATTCTCTTCTGTATTTCTTTCACTGTCTGACAAACGAGATGTTACTTCAAGTGTATTCTCTACTTATCAGCCCGGGCTCTTGTTTCACATTGGGCTTTGCAGACACTGTACCTGAGGTGTCAGGGTATGATGGAGTGCTAGCTAATGCTTGAATAAAACAGTTTCTGAATTCTAAAGATGAAATGGAGAAAAAGAAAGA
This sequence comes from Pseudopodoces humilis, assembly GCF_049639895.1. Taxonomy (NCBI): domain Eukaryota; kingdom Metazoa; phylum Chordata; class Aves; order Passeriformes; family Paridae; genus Pseudopodoces; species Pseudopodoces humilis. The sequence goes on along the minus strand of NC_142215.1, from coordinate 6,951,765 downwards.
TATGTCTTGTAGAGATATGTCAAACTTTATTCTCAAAGTGGCACACTTCCTTCTGGGAAGCAGCTACAATCCATTTGAAAAAACCTTCAATCCGTGCTGCTCACAAGAGGAAGGAGTTGCTGCTCCATCTTTTCTCTACAGGCATTAGGTCACATACAGGGAAGCAAGGGAAATTTATGTCACTTGGTACTTTGAGCCAACTCTCCACATTTTCACTGCCTTCTCCCTGCAGACGCTCCCCTAAACCACCACCTGTTGATATGTCCAGATTAGGATGGGAAAGTGGCAAAGAAAACTCATGAGGATGTATGAAAAGGAGCTGGACACACTCGTCAAATGTGGACTGGACCCATTATCCAGCAGTTTGAGCCGATGATGTTTCCAGTTTTTCAGAAGCACAGAGCAGGAATTGAGCTGGTCCCTCTACATGGGATCAGAGTGCTCAAAGACATTTCCAGTAAAACACAGAACTGTGGACCTGCTGGCTTTCAAGAACATATGATTTTATCTTGAGCTAAACCTGTGTTATTTCATGGAAACCCACATCACTTCCACCTCAATCAGTGCATAGCTCACAACTCTACAGACACTTCTTTCCCCTGCTACAGCTTTCTGTGGGAAATCCCATGCCAGAGGGAGTCATGCTGACCACCAGTTAATGTGATTAACTGTACAGGCAGCAAGTGACAGATGTTGTGTCTAAAAAGCAACAGGAGTTTGGCATGGGAACATCTCTTACAAGCTGCAAATACACATGTGAGCAGCTCCTGTGAGTATAAAAAAAATAAAAAATACCCCACTGACCTATAATTTGTTCTACAGTTACCCCAGAAGTTACATAAAAACAACAAAACCCAAAATTAATTAAAAAGACGTTACATATACTTCTGGGAAATGCACTGAACTCTAAATTTTTAAAATTTGCTCTTGCTTTTCAAGCCATAGCAACAGTGGGTATCTGTGCAGAAGCTTGGATTACACAGAGCCTCTCCGGACTGGTGGGCAAGGAACAACTGAAGGGGTGAGAAATGCTGGGAGGTTCATCACAGAGCTCTGCAAGTTATCACATGGCCAGCACACACCCACAGAAGAACCCAATCTCCCTGGCTGGGAGTCTGCAGGAGATACCACACTAATACATCAGTTAATGCAAAGGGAAGTTAAAGATACTGGATTAGCAACACAGAGCAGAGACCGTGGCACCACTGCAGTCTCAGGGGGAAAAAAATATCACATTGACTCCTTAGGGTGAGATTTTCTTCTCACTCAGGGCTGTGAGGGGGTTTGTTTCAGATCAAATGAAGACTGGCAGTGGAAGATGAAGTTTTGCCTTAGCCTTTGCCAGTGAGACACAAAGTTGAGTTATGGGCCCCTTATGAGCCATGCTGTGCTGGCTGAGCAGCACCAGTTCTGTTTGACCTGAATTTTTAGCAAATAAATGTGACCTAATTTTTTTTTTCCTTTTTGGTGCCACTTAAGTGAAAAGCCTAATCTCTGATCAGTTTTGCAGAAATTAGATCACAATGGTAGATTGTGTGAAAGGCCATGAAATCGACAAAACCATAAATGAGAACATACAGGAGATCTAATAAAAAAAAATCTTATTCTTGTCCATATTACCACTAAATCTTCTGCCTCTTTTTATTTGGTGGAGGGGACAGAAGCCTTCCAAGCCAGAGGTCATTTGTCATTTACCTTGGTACATTTCTAATTGAGAGGAAAAAAAGAGTACAGGCATGAAGAAAGGAAAGAAAAAAAAAAAAAAAGAAAACAAACAAAAGACAGGCACATCCTTCAGCCCTTTGTTTTCATAGCATCCACTGGTATTTCAGCACTTCTGTGGGTTTTCACTGCATTTAGAAAGTCATTGAAAAATGTTAATGGTCTGGTGGCAAAGCAGCCTTTGGGAATGAAGAATGAGCCAGCGATGGAATGAGGGTGTGCAGCTAATGATTTCCTACATGAGCTGATTAAACATTGCACTTCCATCTCTTGCCACCTAATTCCCTCCACCGCTGATTTATGGAAAAAGCCCCACCATCTATGGCTCCTGCAGTTTTATTAGCCAGTAACAATTTAGCACCACAAGAGGCTTTCCCAAGCTTCTAATTTTCTTATAATGAAGAAGGAAACGGGATGAATAGAAAGAAAAAAAAACCAAAAAAACCAACATTACAGTGTCTTTGCTTAAAGGTGAGGGGAAAGAAAGTGAGGAAAGTTAGTCCAAAAAACCAAATAGAAATATCAGGGAAGGCAGCAGGGTCAGCACTCGGGATCCTGTTTATGATGAGAGGATCATTACTTCACAGAAATCATCATCCTTTTCAAGCCACAGAAGAAGACAAGTACAAGTTCCTATAAATGGAATTTGTCTGGTACTATTTTAGTGGGTTTAAAAATAGCTCTTCACCTCATTTTCTCTAATTCAGCCCTGCCTGCCTCTGGGTCCTTTCCAGTAAAAGATTCACTACATTTCTTGAAAATCTAAGCAGAGAGAATAGGGGGAATTTGCCTTATTTTTTTTTATAATTTTGACATTTGTATTTTTCACCAGCAGGCTCGATCCTAGAATCAGAAGTGCAAGAGCAGGATGCTCTACCTAGCTAGCTGTGCTCCTTGGAAGAGGAGGAGGTGAAGAGGTGTGGGACATCCTCTGCACAAGAGGCTGTATCATTGCTCATGAGCAACTGGGGGAAAAGCTGCAGTCAACACCATGATCACCCTCCAATTCCAGCCTGGGGGACGAGAATTTTTCACAGTGGGACTCAGAAAAGAAGTCACCATGGGTTTCAACCCTCTGGGAGGAACTATCTATGTATTAGCTACGAGTGTACAGCAGTTCAGATGCTATTTGCTCCATCTGGCACCTTAAAGCCAGATGTTTAATCTAAGCCAGTCAGTTTGGCATCCTGTATTTTAAACAGAAAGCTTGATTCCATCCCAGACTGGGTCCTCCTGCTGATCTCAGTGAATCCAGCACTCGGACATGTCAGTGCACTCAGCTGCTAGATGACTCTTCTCCTTCCTTTTTCTGGGCGAGTTTTCTGCTGGCCTGACAAGCTAAAGTGGTTGTGACAGCAAGACAAAATCCAGAGCCAGTAAAAGAGCAGAGTCAGAGATGTGCAGCCAGGAGTGGGCAGCAGTTTAGATTGGAAAGTATCTAGGTAGGAGTTATAATGTCTCAGGAATGCAGGAAATGACATACTATATCAAACCCATACATATCCTATCTCTGACATCAATCAGACAGGCATTTTAAAGGAAAATACAAGATATTGCCTTTAGTAAAAGATTATTTAACCTGCCTTGCTGTTTTTTTTTTTCCTCTAACTCCATCGCAGGCAGGCTTGGTTTGCACCAAAAAAAAAAAGAAAAAAAAAAAGGATTATTTAAGCTCCTTCCTAAATCAGTGCAATTTTAATACAAATTATTAAAGTTATATGTACAGCCTTAGAATTCTTATGCAAATCTTTCTGTTCATTATGTGAAAATTTTAAAGGCACCACTGCAAAATTGACAGTGAAAAATTATTCCTCAAAAGTGAAAGATGTATTTTGCTTAGGTCCCTCTATTGCTACTGTAATGGAACAGATTTCAATCAAGTTGGTTTGGACTCAAGCTCTGTATTATATTACTGGTATGATGGACTTGTGACAAGAGCTGATGGCAAGGTTCTCAGAAATTGGTTTAATATTCAACTGTGGTACCTGAGGAGGGATCAGAGGCAGAGCTGGTGAGAGCATGGACTGCAAAGCCGTGCTGGCTGCACTCACTGGTGCCAAGAAGACATAAGGGACAGGCTTTTCCTGGCTTCTGTGAGGGCAAGGCACATCCCAAGTCCTTCCTTGGCTGCAGAAACCTCAGCACTGCAAGGAGCACAGAGGCCAAGCCAGCTTTTCCCAGCAACCTCCCAAAAAACTGCTGTGCCTAAAGCTGCTCTCTGATTTCCTGACACTCATTTAAAGAGATGGATTTTTGACTCTGTAGCATCTGAAACATAAAGTCTTCAGAAACCAATCAAACTTTTTGTTACATTCCAGTAAAACAAAAAATAATAAGCACTCACACACAAGCAAATCTCCAGGCTCAAACTGAGTCTCCGTTAGATTTGACCAGAAGCCCAACAACAGTGATGACTGTGCCAGCTGAGGAATTTTTTCCTAAGCCTCCTGGTTTCTTGGAGAAAGCCTTTGTATCTGGATCACAGCCACAACAATGACTTCATCTTGGACAGGGTTTTAGCTACCCCAGCTACAACAATGAACCAGATCATCAACAGGAAGAAATGAGGGAATTCCATGAAAACTCATGGAGCTGCATCTATTTAAACCAGACATGAGACCAGTAATTTCATAAGATCAATATAGAGCTGTAACTGAAAACTAAGATTCAGGAAGATGAGAGTTCAACTTTTCTTCTGACTTCCCTCTTGAGATTATCCATTTGGATTTCAAAAGCAAGAGAAACAAATTTGGCTGAACTGTCTCTTTAATTATGGATGCCAAAGAGTAATCATCTATACCTACATTCGTTTTTTAATTCTCCTAACTCTCCACGCACACATTTTTTATTTCCTTGGAACAGACACTGACACCAGAGTCCATCATTCTGCAGAAATATTTCCCAGTCTGCTTCCTCTTCCCCAGACAGATATACTGATGATGCAATTTCCCCTGACATCGTTTTGGAATGAAAATATTTTGATAAATCAAAGAACTCAAAGGCATTTGTCCATCTCATTCTCCCTGACTCGTGCTCTGAGAATATGCTACAGCAGACTGAAATCCAAGAGAGAAAAGAGTGGATATGTGCAGAGGAGGGAGAATGATTTAAACAAAAGAAAGGACACAGACAGATTTCCCTGGAGATCAAAAATTCACATTGACCAAAAGGTCATCTTGGCATTGAAGGAGAGCTGACAAGTTCTAGAAGGAAGGCAACAAAGAAACTGTTTTGCATGAAGATACCAATTCCATTAGTAATTATGCATTGAAATAAAAGGTGCAAAACTGTTCTTCAACAAAAGGCTCGTGCTTCCTGCAGAGTATGCACACAGCTTCAGGGAATCGTGAGTTCAGAGAGACACGTTTCCCTTTGTAATTATACAATGTCAAACTATGATGTCCCCAAGTCTTAATTGGGGTCTGCAGGCCCTATCATCATCATAATAATAAAAGCAGCTATTTAAGTCACTGCAAATAACACACGTCAGTGTAAGTCAATCAAAAGTCTTCTCAGCTCTCTATCAGCAGGCTGTGTGCAAAGGTAAAATGAGGAAATACATGATCTACTTGCCTGGATTCAGTCTTGCTCCCACTGAGGCCAGCAGCAGAGCTCTTGTTGACTTCACTTACGGCATAATAGTGTTTATAAGAAAGAAGTATTATTTCCCTGTTGACAGTTCAGTCTTTGGGCAATGCCATAAATACAGACTCTGTATTCTCTTCTGTGCTTTTTACCCTGCTGCCCAGAAAATGCAATTTTTGGATTTACAGTCTGTACAAGACAGGTGAAACAGTTCTGACACAGAATGGCACAAGCCCACAATTCAGATTATTTACAAGTGACAGGCCAAATGACAGGAGAATGATTTGCACCAGCAAAATTTCACAGGGGAAGCAAGTAAGGAAACTGTACTTTGGCACCTATAATTATTGGAAGGCTGAAGAGAGACAGTGAAAACTCCCAATTTACAGAATTGCACCAAACTAGAACATACAACTACTGTGATTTTTGCTCCCCTTGAAAAAAGGTATTTTATAACAAATGATGTATTTTGTATTAGTAGTACTAAAATAGTATGAAAAATTGAGACAAATGCTAGAAGGAATAGAAAATGAAATTAACTATTTTTCCAAAAAGAAAAAAAAAACACAAAGTAAAAAAAAATAAAAGAAGAGTCAATTTCAAAAAGGATTTGTGTCAAGAAAATATGTTACAGGCAGATTCTTGGAAACTTTGATTTCTGAAAAAAAACCTATTTTGCTAAAGCTGTGTTTTCTCATGGAAAATGGTTTCAATTAAGTTTTCCTGAACAGCAATATGTCACATCCCATATGCAAGTTACAGCTGAGCAGTAGTGATTCCCATGTTTGCTTAGATATTTATGGCATCATTTATAGCTACTCCATTACGGTAAGAAATATTTTGATTTCATTCTCTGGGCACAGAATGATGGGGCCTAGACAGCTGACAAATGACAAATGAGAGCTAGTCTGTGCTCACATCCAGCATCTTTTTAGGATGCATTTCAATCACCTGGCTGTATTGCTTCCTCTGGCCTGCTGCACAGGGTTGCCAGTAATCACTAAAACCACAGGGCTAATTTGTAAACCAGGAAATCTCTCTTGACAAAGATGACGAATATCAATTGTATTAAAAAAAAAGAAAAAAAAACAAAACTAACAGGCTCAATGTAAATTCTGATTTAGATTTCCAACATGTCCTTGGAAAGTATTTTATCATCATATATCCTTCACATTGTAGGAAAAGAAAGATTGTGCAATTGTTCCCATAAATTGTTCATGGATGTCAGTTTACAGAACATGCAGGGCTGTTTTCCTGTGGACCAGGTGTTCTTGAAGCCTAAGGTTATACAGATAAAAGCCTGCAAGACATCCAGATTCCAGATTTGTCCTCGAGTAAGATTCCCACAAAGCAGTGTGATAATGCAAATCACCGTGGTTTCAGCAAACACCATACTCAAAAGTGGCTGCTGCCCTTCCTTCTGTGTGTGCCTTCCAAGGGTATGAAAAGTCTTTGTAGCAGTCAGCAGGTTCCTGCTGGCCTGGTGAGTGATGCTCTGACAGTCAGGTTCTCCAGCACAGTCATTCTGTGTGGCCTATTTCTCTTTCAACCATTACCTGTGGAACAGATCTTTCTTCTCCCCTTTCTCCTCCTTTATCTCAGCACAGCACTCCTTAATCACTTGGCTCCTGGGAATGTTTCAGACCAAGTCTGTACAGCAAAGCCAGGTGTGGCTGGAGCTGAGCAGATGCAAACTGTGCACTGTGCTGTTATCTCTTTGGAGGGAAGTTTTAAAAGGCTTCGCTGTGGAGACCAGGATTTATTGTTCCCATTTCTACAGACAACAAAACCAAAGCACAAAGTGTAAGAGACAGTACTTTAGGCACTTTATGAAAAATGCAGGAGCTGCTGGCTCCCAGCCACTGGATGTGGGGGACATTCAGCTTAGAACAGCCCATTAGTTTCACAAATGGTCATTGTTGAAGGGTTTCAAAAGCATTTTTAGAACAGCTAAGATTTAAAAAAAAATTTCCAAAGAAGCCCAAGTTCCTATTGATTCAACCAAACAACTTCCCCACTCTGCAGCATCCCAAATTCCCCAACAAAGTCCTCCATGAATACCAAAGCACTGAAACAAGTCCCCATCAGTTTATACTGGATATGCCAACTAGCCAGGCCTTCTGCAGCCAGGAAAACTTACCAGCCAAGTTCTGCCTGCCCTCATCAGTGGGGCTGCAATCAGGACTTTCTCTGCTCTATTTTAATACCCATTTTAAATATACCTTTATATCCTTACTGAGACTTTTACTCCCTCTTCCACATTTGTTTGCAATTGGGTAACACATTCAACTGTTATCAGAGAAGGCAAACACAACTGTAACTAAGATATTTTCAAGCAAGCCATCAGCAATACTCTGGCATTTGCTCACCTGTAGCTCTCATGGCTACTGAAGAGTCAGTGTATAACAGAGGTCCAGCTGCATTCTGGTCTCTGCTTAATAAAAATCAGATCTAAAGATAAAGAAGATGATGCTGTCCTGATGTGCCTCTTTTGTACCAGGAATTTAGACTGTGGTGTCTTCAGCCTCTACTTTTGTTAACACTTGTTCAACCATTAATAATAAATTCATCAACATTTCCCTTAGTTTACAGAAACACACAACTCCAAACAACCGCTTCATTTATGCAGGAGAACATGTCTGACAAAATATGTCAGGAAAAAGAGATCCTGAGAAGAACACAAGAGGAAGCAAGGGATGAAGTGGAATGAAGATGACAACCTGATGTTTTCAGCTGTCCTCTTACCACCACACAACTAGCCCAAGGCCTTACTGCTTTTAGATTTGGCACTTGGGTTTTCTTGTCTCTATCCAGCCTTCATCTACAGTTTGAGATATTAAAACCAAAGCAGAATTATTGATGTTCTTGTGCTATACCATAATTTATAGCTTAGTTTTTCTCAAATGGTCCCCTCATTTATTTGTTCTGTGGTTGTGACCCTCAACTGCTCATTAGTCAGGAAGGTCACTTAGAAAGAAAATTTTTCTACTGGTTTTCACTATGTGTCAGCTCTCAGTTCTCCTACTGCTCAAAGGGAAAGCCAGCTTAGACCTCAGTTATTTGTTTCTGATAACTACTGGGTAGAGACATGCATAGACAGATAAATAATAGCATTTTTCTTAGTACTATTTTGCAGCAGATCTTAGCAGCCTGAGAAAGCAATGAAGACCACTCAGGTAAATCACATGCAAACATGAGGAGCTTGATTTAAGAGCAACATTCTGTAGGGAAACCCTCCTGGTTCTGTGTGCATGCTCATGATTTCCACTCACTCGATGGTACCAACAAGATACTGCCTGCTTTTCACCCTCCAGCAGCTTCTCACATGATCCCACCTGCACTAACACAACACTGGTCGTGGTGGAGCAGCAGGTGTGCTGCAACCATCTGTGCTGTGCTCTTGTCAAGTAATAACACACAGGACCTCTCCTCGAGCTCCCAAAGACACCTGATCTCCATACACCTAGAGCAGCTTTTGGCAAGGGAAAAAAAAGGCAAAGGTAATCCAGTTTCCTTTGAGAGTAGCAAATTAATACCTGCAACTCCTTAAGAGCATGATCTCATGATTTCTTATTCATCAGGCAAGTCTGAACCTGGATGATGGAACAGCCTCAAAGGAAAACCCAGATGCTGTAAAGATCTAGTAATTAATACAAGATGGTCTTGCTTGTTATTCTGTGCTGAACTAGTGTCCAACACATAGCTGTTTTTTGGATAAGATATAAAATCAAGGTCCTGATAACCCATCCTTTTTTTTCTTTTGTTTGGGGTTTCTTTGTTTTTTGTTTCGGTGGGTTTTTTGTTTGTTTTTGCAAGCACAAAACTTTTAAAATCCAAGATTCTGGACAAATTCCAGTTAAGAAGATTACATTCTGTCTACAAAAAAATACTACCGTTGTTTCTCTCTTTACCTGTTAACAAATTTTATGTAGTTCTTGATGGAGTAGAGTAGTTGCTGTGTTCCACCCCAGAAGTGTTGCAATTCAGCAGGGAGTGAGCAATCTTTTTGTATGCTGTGAGAAAAGCCCTCCGGGATTCTTTCAAATGAAAGGAGTTAAATAAATCTCAGTTATTGCTATTATGACTTTCTCCGGCATTTATCCACAGAATAAATGGATAGGTAAGTTGATTTTCAGGCTGCTCTTCATTATTTCCTGAGCAGAACTACCTGAAAGTGGTTCACTATTACTTATACAAAATTTAATTTGGTGACTAATAGAGCCAGGCAACTAAAGCAGGCAGAACTCTATAATCAACACAAGGAGACTTGAATTTATTAGGTGGTGACTGGTGAATCCCAGGGACACAAAGGTTCTGTGAACTTTCCAAATTGCATACTGGGCTTTTGTAAGGTTCCCAGAACTTATTTGAATTCACTGAACTTTTCTTCTTCTGTAACACATTCACAGAACCAGATCCTAGTCCTTACTTTGGCTGTTTTCAAATACAGGAAGAAATCCACTGCTGGCTTCTCTCCTACCTGTCTGCCCACTCTCACAGCTCTCCCATTGGGAAAAAAGCCTGAAGATATAGCTCATGTGGCCTGGATGTCTTTATGGCCTCTGTTGCTTAGCTACCCGAAAGGTCCTACATGGTTACTGAGCTGGCACAAATATGAGCAGCTTGACACTGCTTTTCTTTACACTGGGAACTTGCTGGATCCATTCTTCATCCTGCTGGTGTTTTATTTATATTTTCTGGGCTTACTCCTCTCCCTGGCTCTATTACTCAAATGAAAGCCAGTACAAAATCAAAGCACAAATAGCCCAGGTCTAGCTGCAGAAGTTTTGATCTTTGAGGTCATCCAGAGGCAAATGAACACAATCCTCCTGCTTAACAGGAGAGGATCTGAGAGCAGCACAACTCAGGGAAGAGACATGTTCACAGAATTTCTCACACCTTGTCGTAGAAAAGTCTACAAGAGGAATATTCTGAAAGCAGAACAATAAGGATTTTATGTAGCAGGATCACATTACTGGAGTTTCAACACTGGCCTAAGGCCAGGCCATGGGTAGTCATCTTCCCAAACTCATTCACATCCCCACTATATTCCTTTCACTGATGCAGCAGGATGCAGCTGACCACAATAACAGAGAAATTGGACTCTTCCAGGCAGGAAGAAGTATATTCTAAACCAAAGGGAAAGGGTGGTAAGAGCAGCTGCTCAGGAGAGTTGCTCTTACATCAGGGTACCTGTGGCACAATCACAAGGTGAACTTCTAAGGAAAAGAGTGTTTCTACTAAATGATAATTCATTAAATACATTCCTAATTCCTGAAGAAAAAAATCCCTGCTGACTGATCCTGGGTCTGCAGATACTCGTTCTCGCATCTTTTGGTGATCCAGAGGTCCCAAGCAAGTGCATGTTAATAATCCATGGACACCCTCCCTGTGTTAGATCCTCAGGTTACCTGGCATGGGGATGGATGAAGGTACACCAGGGCAGCCCTTGTGTATTCATTACGAACAGGCTTTGGACTACTGAAATGCCAGAACGATTCTCAAAGGCCTGGGAGCCTCCTGCACTATAAAGGCTTATACTGCCTCACATAAATCCTTGCCAAGGAAGCAGTACGCTCATATTACAACTCTTACTCTGCAGAGTCTGCCTGCAGCACATTTACTGACTCAGCTCAGGTAGTTACCTATATTGATTAAAGAGTCTGTGCAAGTTCACAAATTAATTTTCATAATTAGCAGCTACCTTTTTAAAGTTTAACTTTATGGCTATGCATCTCCCTAAACAGGTAATGGAGGGTGGAGGTATCAAGCTTCTACGGAATAGGGCATCTTTTAAAACCTTATCTAGACTAAGCAGGTGGAAACAGACTGTAAAAGACCCATGTAAAACTTCCCCTTAAGTGTGGTGATAAATTATTTGCTGCTTAAAGTTCTTTTGCCATACAGTCAACCATAATTCTTCGCATAACTAAACTTTTGAAGACATCTTCCCCTAGGACTGGGAGGTCAGAAGTGCCCAGCGCATCCCTCCTCCCCGTAGGATTTGATGTCGAGCTGTTCAGGAGAAATGAGGACTTGTGCTGCCAGGATCAGGTAGAGATGTAGATCCAGACACAAGAGTAAGAGAACATGGGCCAGAAGAGAAAGAGGTGGGAGCCTGGGCACAGGGATCCACCGTGACTCTGTGGCAGGTGGGCAACCGAGCCCAGAGGGGAGGTGTGCACAGAGGGGAGCTTCCTCTGTGTGTACTGAGCCAGGCACAGGGAAAAAAATCACACAATATGAACTATTAATCTACTGCTCAAAACTGAAATGGAGAAGTCTGTGCATTTAATGACTAGACACCAGCTTCTATCACAGGTACTAAAATGACAGCCAGTAGATGGAAGAGGTCATAGTTTAATCAATTCTCCCTCTTTTTGTTTTACATAACTGAGGGTGATAGGCAGCTAATACATTTCACAGCCATGTGATAAATTGCACTGTCACCTGCACTTTGCCTGGTACTCCTTCTTTGTCAAGGCTATTTCCACCATCCCTAACTCCCACTCCGACGCAACTGCACTAAAAGTCAGAAGTGTGTCAACTTTTCCTCTGACAAGCAGATTTTTTTGCATCAGTCTTTCTAGTGCACAAGTTCTAGGATGGGGAACCTGTAGGGTTAAAACAGTGAGAATTTCCATGGCCCCAATCAGAAGCTCTATGTTGCTGCATAAAAAAATGTCTCAACTTTGCCATGTGGCTGACTCTGTTTCTTGTTGCAGAAGGGACAAAGAAGCAGAGTTTACAGTCATGAAATTTTCAAGTGAAAGTAAAAATATTTGTGTCTTTTCAGTGGTTATTTTCTCATTTCCAAAATCTTGTCTAAGCCAGACTCTTGGTGACCAAATCATTCATTTTTATAGGCTATGTGACAAAAGAGCTCCCTGGCACTTGGAAGAATGACTTTCCACACTCATTCATGCCTTTGCCATGCACTATAAAGCAGCTATCCCAAAAGCAGAACTGAAATAATTTCAGATTATTGATACTCTCCTTTAAGCCCTAACAGCATAAGTTGTAGGGAGTTGCATGGCTGGTGCACTGCCTGTAGTCCATCCGTCACTCTTGAGGGACATGGTTCCTTTCTGGCCATTACTCATGGATTTATGGAAACACAAGAGTGTGGTACATGCAAGCACTGAACTGGTACATTGCCAGGGTCCTGAAATTTAGACATATCCATATACAACAAGATGCAAACAGGACCAAATTCTCATTCCACTAAGGGCAATATTCTACTTATGTACTTGGCCAAATCATTACCTTTGGCACTGAAGTAATAAATCTCAACTGCCTCCATAAAATAAAATTCCCAGGCACTGAATTGAGCTTGGTTCAAATTGTGGATGAGTGCTGCACTATTTTTCTGCTCTCTGGATTCAGCCATCCTGAGTAAATATAGCAGCAGCATGATTGGAAAATTGCCCTCAAAAGTGATAAAATACAGGAATCATCAGATTTTGATATGTCCCTGAAAATGGATAGTTGTCCTTTCTCACTTGACAGCCTGGGAGAATCAGAACTTGGAAAAACACAGCAGGAAGGAGAATGCATTCCTAGAAGAGCCAGACTTCACCCCTACTTTTCCACAGCCATCTTTCTCTGACTTCCTATTTATCTCTTTCCTTCTCTGATGTGACACTTCCCTTTTTTGCTTTTTGCTGCTCCAAAGAGGACTCCAAAGGAGGTGTTTTGCATTGCAGCTTTGATATAGTTAGAAGCCAAGGTACTATGACCTCATCTCACACCAATATGTTCAGAGTGAGAGCAAAATGCAGAGCCAGAGAAGGCCTCCATCAGTCTAGGGCAATGCTGTGTAGGATGAAGGCAAGCAGTTCCTATGTCTTTGCTTCTGTTTTCACACTTCCCCCTTCACCTTCCTTGGGAAATAATGGCAGAAAGGGAAAAAAAAAAGGCTTTTTACTGTACTTGGATTTTACTTTAGTGAAGTTCCACGTGGTGGGAACAAGAAAGCTCCAGGATGGCTGACTAGATGTCAAGTGCTTCCTACTTCAGAGAGGTATTCAGACTAACTTTAACAAATTGTTTTGCTTCACATTTTTTTTCCTAGAAAAATACATATTTTTAATGCTTCTGGATCTGACTCTTTGCTGAAAGAAAAGACATTAACAAATATGATGGTAGATGGATGTAGGGGAAGGTCCCTTTCATTAGTCTGCTTCTCCTAATTGCACTAATCTTTCACCTGTGAAGCTCAGGTTAGAAACATTCCTGATCTTCATTCATCCCAGCCCATCTGCACAAGAGAGGATGTCCCTCCCCAGCATTCTCCAAGAGAGCCCAGCTATGAACACATAACTAAATCTGCTGCCTGAGATGTGCTGAGTTATTTCAGTGCACTTGCACATGCAAACACTCTACTGGAATAAAGTCTGATTTAGCCAAATTGGAACATCAATTAATTAGCTAATTTAGTTTTCATCACTGTTATTGATGAACCCAAATTGTGCCAAAATCCCCAAATGGGCTATAAACCAAAGAGCTATTTTGTTGTTGTTGTTTCTTTTTTTTTAACTTCTGACTTAGGGCATGGACATACTTCTGTGAAGATGTAGCTAAACTTTATGACAGGTTAAGGTAAAGAAAATTAAATTGCACTTTCAGAACCTCAGGAAAGGCAGAAAATCATAGTTTCATTTGTGACTCAGAAATGGGAACAATTCATTAATACATCGCTTCTCAGGACACTGGACACAGGCTGTTATCAAGTCCCATCACCATTCAACACTTAAATCATTCCTTCAGAAACAATTACTTCTATACCTAGAAAAATTACAATGAGTAAGTTTATTTTGCAACCTTTGCCTCTCTTCCATTTATGAAAATCTGGACACAAGACTATGATTTTTCTCCACTGTTTTGCCATATGCACTGAAGTCATGGACTGTGTTTCCGTTTTGTTGCTGGAAAAGCTCAACTTTCAAATCAACAATACACACCACTGCAAACTCTGCATGTCCTTTCCAGGACTGTTTTACAATCTGTTCTTCCACCTCCCCTTGTCCCAGATCACCCCTAGCCCCAGGATGCTGGCAGAAAGCAACACAGAAGGAATGCAACTGGGACCAAAACAAGCACAAAACCTCACATTTGTTGGAGACATTTTGTATTATTTAGCTGTCTTTTCTCTCATGACACAAAGCCCTGGACACTGGGCAGATAAATACTAGGCATGATGACATTAACAGCATCAAAATAGTGGAGAAATATTCTTTGGTTGTAGTTCTTTACACCAAAAGCTCCAAGGCATATTCTGTTTCCTTTGTGTCATGCAGTACAGAAGAAGGAAAAAGATAATTAGACATTGAATTTTGTTGGAGCTACCACAATACTGTTATATAAGTAAAACAGTTACTTCACAAAAACAGACAGTTCTGTTCAGAGGTTTTTGTTTCCACATTCTCTGCCAGTGCAGCAGCTAAGAAGGCAGCCAGTTTGTCTGGGAGATCTCAGGTAGTACATCTGGTGCCAGCATGCTCATGTGACAGGGGTGGGGAGAAAATATCCCTTGATTGGACTTGGACATCACTGACAGAGATTGAACATGACACCCACAAGCTACTCTTTGCTGCCACTTTTCTGAACTGTAACTGCATTTCAGTGCTGGAGTAAAAGGGAAGCAGAAGTCAATGGAATAACCAGGACTCCGAAGAGTACAGCACTGTTCTGGCTTTGTCTCAGGCTCATCTGAGGGAGCCAGGTACCATTTTCTAGTCTCATTTTGAAACTAATCTCCTCTTGGATATGTGTTACAAATGCAGATTAGAAAGCCTTGGCTTCGTATAAATATGGCTGGAACAGAGAGAAAAGCAAAGGCCAAAACCATAAATGATGAAACCATTAGAAATAGAAGTTGCTTATATGGGATAAAGAAAGCAAAAGAAAACAGAAACAAATGGTCTAGGAACTTCCAAGTCATGTTCTCCAGGGTTTTCAAAAAATTTTTGTTTCAGAGTTTTTCAAAAATACATGTGCTGGGTAAAGGCAGGTCCTCACATACACAGTAATTCAGCTCAACAATTAAGGCCTTGTTTCTCAGCACTGTTGGATTTATTCTTTGCTTTACAACACTGTACTTGCAAATGTGTCTACTCCTTCCTTGAAGGTGTAAAGAATAAGAACCTAAGAAATTTTTTTGTCTTTCCCCTGTTATCTTTTCTTCCTTCTTAACATTCAGCTAAAAGGCTGAATAATTATTATTCTCCAGATTGCAAGCAGGACATCAGAGCACATTTTGCTCAAAAAAAAAACCCAAAAAACAAAAACATGATTAGAAACAAATGTGCTGAAAAAAATAAATGAAAAGATTGAAATTTTCTTGCAGACTGCATTCTCTCACACACTGACTGGGGTCAAATTCAAAGCTGACTTAGTTCAATAGAAGAACTCACACTATATGTATGGTGCTCTGATTCAGCCTCCTTCACCTCATGTCCACCTCAGACTAAGGCCATATTCAGAGAACAGTTTTCATCTCTTCAGAAGCATAATGGCATTTAGAAATGATGGAAGCTCATATTTTCATTCTTTCCACTACTGCAGGTGAGGTGCAGTTCCACTGAACACAGGTAAACTCACCTGGAATGGACAATTCCCTGAGTGACACCACTCCATACCCTCTAAGTGAAGGTTATTTAGCAAACAGTTGGTCCTTTAAACCCTCCTCTGAAAACCTCTGGTCTAGAAGACCAAAATACTTCAGAGCAAAGGGAAAGAGGTATGGTCAACATATATTGTCACATTTCCTTTTCTTTTCAATTTCTCCCTTTGGTTCCTCTGTATTTTTTCCAGTTCAGATAAAGTTGGTCTTCATTTTTCATTGGTATCTGTCCCGCCATATAAAACTGCACATCATGCTTTCTGTCCTATGGGATACATGCTTTTCAGCAAGCTATAAATCAGGATGAGGTAGAAGACACTGCAATTAGAGGAGACACAAACCCAACAGAGTGCAGCTACAGATTTCAATCTTCAGATAATAAGCACTGGGAAAAATTGATAATACACTCCAAAACACTGAGGGAAGCACATTCTAGCACCTAAACCCACCCACCCCCGTATATACACTCAGAAATGCTGTCTGTTCTATACCAGTAAGCCTACAGCCTTTGTAAATGAAGTTATAGAAGTATAATATTCTGGAGTGCTCTGTGAAACAGAGGATTATCACAGGGAGCCAAGAAGCCTTTACTGGAGAGAATAAACCTACTTCATGAACATGAAGACTCTTGTATCAAAACAGGCTGGGGCTGTTCAGCCTGGAGAGGAGAAGGCTTCATGGAAACTTCATTGTGGCCTTCCAGAATCCTCACTCCAGCACAAAGTAGGAGATGGCCAGTAACAAATGAAACAGAGAATTACATACACTTAAGTCAGAAGGAAAAAAAAAAAAGTGAAAATTGCTGACCCTGACCAGTGTCAAGGCTATCAAACTTCCTGGATTTCCCCTCATTCCACAAGGTAGACCAAGGGTACCCAGCGAGAGCTGAAAGCAAATCTCCCTGGGTTTACATTCATCAGGCACCCAGCCAATATAATCAGATGATTTGTAGGCCAGTTCTGGGCTATTATAGAGCATCACCCAGACTAAAGGAGTAGCAATACACTGGAGTCTAACTCCAATCTACTTTTAACACCTTCAATCGATCAAAAACTCCTGACAATCCCTTCAAAGAATGAAGGGACCTTGGGAAACAGAACTTGCAGAATAAGAGATAAAGCCAAGGTCTTTAGATAAAATGAGCAAAGGTTTTGCATGTCGCTTTGCAACAACAATCGTGTGATGAAATTTGCAATCTTTGTTTGAGCTACACTTTAACAGAATAATGTGGGTTTATTCATCTTGTAACTTTGTCTGACTGTGAATATGATTTCCAGGCAAAGGTGACTCTGAACATAGTTTCCTTCACAAGCAATGAACCCTGATATTGAGCAGATTTTCTCACTTTTAAAGACCTTGTCAACCCAGCATAAAGCATGAAGTTTTCTAGCATTAAAGCAAAAACTTACATTTTCCTTGCAAGCAGTGCCGTAAGAGAAAGACAACAAAAGCCCCAGAACCATGAAAGGTTCTTCCATGAAAGAACTCCACCAAAGCTTAGTGAAACAGTAAGATCAAGCAGCCAAGGTTTTATGTAAATCTTTCACAGCCAACAATTCAATGGAGGTGGGTGGATGCATGGGGGAGGAACCTTAAGAATTTTCTTTCTTTAAGAGACTGAAAAAACCCTGTACATTTCTGAGAAAAATGACAAAGTTAAGCTATTTTACTACAAAAAAGGTAGTCAGACCAGCTTGGTCATACCAAAAGGTCTTAACTGACTTCAAATACATGGCAAAAGTACAAAGTTAAAAAAAAAAAAAAGCCTAATGAGTGTAAATGTACAAAAAGAACAGCTAAGAAAAGCATGAAATATGGAAGTACAAAGTGAGGTGAGACTAGCAAAAAACATCTCACAGCAAAGGATAGAATTCTTTAAGTTTATTACTAGTAAAATGCAGCATAATTATTAGTCTACTTTTCATAGAAGGAAAACTTATTGACAATAAGGCTGAGAAGAGTGATTTTTACATCACAGCTTTCATAAAAGATCAGCTGTGGTGAATTAACATTGCTAAGAACTAACAAAGGAGGCCCAGAAGACAAAAGGGATTGGTTAGAGAAGTTAAATTGCTCAGATTTTCCAAATGATCTGAATTTACTGTATTCCTTCTGCAGCTCTGAGGAACTGTCTCAATCAAGCTCAAAGCTGTTAATGATTACTTTTTTTTGAATTTAGGAAGGACTGGTGATGAACCAGATAACTGACACAACAGAGTAGCTGTCTTTTGAAGACAGGAAAAAGGAGAAGACAGCAAACGATAGACCTGTCAGGTTAGCTCCAGTTCCTCAGAGCAAAGAAACAATTTGGAAGCACTTAGAAGAAAAGAAGTGGGAATCAGTCAACACAGCTTTGTCAGGAACAAATTATGATGGCCCGTTCTAATTTGCTTCTCTGAGAAGGTACCAGGGGAATACCCCATGGACAAGATATCACATAGGAAAGTTTTCTGAAATCTTTTCAAGTTCTTGCAGAAAATAAGCAGCAGGGTCTAGGTGAACCACAGCAGAGTAATTATATAAACTGTATAGAAAATTGTACTCAGAGCAGTTCTCAGTATTTTATTGTCAAAATGAGTGTGTTGAACGAGCTTCTGCAGGACTCAGACATGTATTTGGTACAATTCAATATTTTCATTAAAGATTTAGACAAAATGCAAAGTATGTTAATTCAATTTGTAGATGAAACCAAAGTAAGACAAAAATTGCATTAAAATTCAAAGTAATTTTGACAAACTAGAGATGTAACCTGAAAAAAAAGTTGCAATTCAATAGGGTCAAGTACAAGTTACTTCAATTAGACAGGAATAATCAATGGTACAAACACAGAAAATGAGGAGCAATGACAAGGTAGTATTTCTACTGAGAAAAAAAATACTGATTTGCCTTATTGAAAACTACAAGCTGAACATGAGCCACCCATTCCTTTCTTTTACAAAAATGCAAACAGAATACTGTGTGCGTACAAAGAATTTAGGCTAACACATAAATTAATCTGCTCTTTCTTGATCCAGCACTACTAAGATCTCTGCTACAGATCTGTTTCCCATTTGGGAAAACCAGGGAGGACTTGGTTCAACTGAAAATGGTGCAGAAGACACATTGAAATAATTAATTCTCTATGTCTAGGCTGGATAGGCAAGAAAATGACTGTCCAGGACTTCCTGTGGCAAGACAGGGCTCAAGCTAGATACCTGGAAAATATCAGGGTGGTAGGAGCTAAAATACATTATTTGGAGAAAGTCTGGTAATTCCATTATTAAAACTCTCCTAGAAAAGATTAAATTAACACAGCAAGAGTGGTACAGGTAAAGTTTATCCTGGCTGCAGGAAGCTGATGTCCTGTGGAGATCCCTGCCAGCCCTTAACTCCTCCAACTTTATACAAACACAAATGAAGTTCAAAGTTCATTCCCCACAACGATAATATAGGAGGAATAATTTCCATACCAGCTGTCAGAGCAGAGGTAAAGGAGCAGCAGGGCTGTAAGATCTCAGGCTGGCCAGAGCACAGCAGGGTGATTGCCATCCTTTTCCACCAACCATAGCAGGCATCGGTGCATATCAGAAATGGGAGGCAGGGAAAAGACTGCACATGCTCACAACCAGGAAAATCAGTCTCTACTGGAGACAACAGCATCAAAAGCCAATCACTGTCAGGTCAAAAGACAGGAAGATGAGCAGGTACAAGTCTACATCAACATGCCCCGATTAAACTGTGTGGTGTTAAAGGAAAGCTTGAATAAAATTTGCTCAAGCTACACCAAGAGAGCATCGCAGGTCACTCCTCTCTTCCAACCTCACTCCTGCTCCTCAGAAGTCCATAGCAGATCAGAAGGAGGGGAATTAGAAGGAGCTTTCACTGATGAGCTTCTGGGCACAAATAGATTAATGAAAGCTGTGTACAATACATCAGCAGCAACCAAGCTTGGCAGGGCTGTTATCACTGGGTATTAGTTTACAGCAGCAGAGATGAAGGAGAGGCCACTCTGAGCAGAGCTGCCAAGTGAATCATGAGCAAAGGGCTTCCCTTCAGAAGACAGCTGGGGACATGGCACTGGGAATTCTTTTTCCTACAAATTTCATCTAATCTCTTCTCTCTAAATCCCTTTTCTTTTCTAGGCTTTGTTCCTCTGGAGCCACTTCCAATATTCCTTTGTTGTGCCTGAAGGAAGGAAACCAAAGAGGCAGCAAAGCATTTTGCTGTATTAAAAGCACAAAGAAGAAATATTTTCCTCCCTAAATGTGTACTCTGCATTCTTAACTGTTCCAAAAGCACAGAGAAGTCTTCAACTGCCTTGTGTCACATCCACAGAACAAGCTGATGTTTTATCAGCCTGGTGTGGATTACACACTGAACTATCACATTGTGAACTCTGGACTGAATTCTGTAGAATTGTATAATCCATGGACCTCACATTTATTTTCCCACCTGCATTTTAGCAAGGGCTGATAGAGTGTGTTTTTCGACTGGGTCTGAGGAGGTGCATTTCCAGCCTTCACACTCTGATATGAAGAGGTTTAGACTTCAAAACAGAAAGGAGAAGAGTCTTCAACCCAAGACTATGCCTTCTCTTCTCTTTTCATTTTTTTCCTCTCCTGCTGGTAAGACAGCATTCCCCAGTTAGTCACTCTGCTACTACTGGAACTTATGGAAGGTGTGTAAGACAGATGGGATGAATTGCAAAGAAAGTGCTTGAAAACTGGCTTTGTCAGACACAAAACTTTTAGTTGGTTAATAAAGTTAATGAATCCATTTGGCAGGCCTGCAGGACTTGGGTAGTTGGGTTTTTCTTTGTGTAAATGTATTTGCCCCTATTCCATCAATTCCTGTATTAAGTGGAATAAACTTTACTGTGACAAGCTGCAGGTTGGCATAAAAATCCAAAACCCTGTGCCTCATCTTTTCTAAAATTGAATTAGTTTTGATGCTATAAAATCTTTATCATGTTGATTTCAAAGGCAAGCTCCTCTAACAGTTTATGCACTGCTGCTGCTGCTGGGAGATTTATTCACATCACAACCAAAGTACTTCACGTGTCCAGGAAGACTAAGTCCTTTGGCTTTTACCTCTTGTGACATCCTCAATGCATTAGTTTTCCCATCTACGGGCAAGAGTATATTACGGATTAATACGGCTCAGCAACTCAAAACACACAGATTGTCAGTCTCAGTAATCAGCCTCAAGAATTTTGAGGACAGTTGTTATTTACAGAAGGTGAGAAGATACCCAGCAGAACACTTAGCTCTAAATAAACAATGTGGAAACTTCACTACCCAGGAAGTCCTAAGTGGCAAATAGGCAGCTCAGATGTTCCCAGCGCGGTTTGATTGCGTTCCTGCTGAGACTCAGCGAAAGCAGGAGACAGGAAAGGGTAAATGAGAAAGCAGGGGGCCTTTCTCACATGGATTCACTCCCATTTCAACCAGTGTTTAGCTCTGGTTTGTTAGTTCAGTAAGAAGGTGCTGCAGAAACCAACCTCAACACACTAATCCCAGCCCAGCAGCAGGGCCTCGCTCCAGCCCAGGGACAGGGACCTTGTGGCATGTGGCAGCAGCAGGTCTCACCGCAAGGACTGGCACCTGGCACATTCTGCAGCACAGAGCAGACAGCAACAGCAGAGTTCTGATCCTTTCTCCTGCGTTCCCCTCACCAGAGTATCCGTACTTGGCAACACAAAAGGAGACTTTCACCTGCACAGCAAGCAGGCTGGTGCTAAAGTGCAGCAAGCAAGACAGGCAGCATAAATCTTGATTCAACAAGAACAGGGCTGTGTGGGTCCTAAATTAACCCCGAGTTCAAGCTACAGCCTAAGAAAGATTCATGGGGACAACCTTCCCATTAGAACAATTAGAATTAGAGTCCAGCCAAACCCCATCTTCTTGGAAACAAGGCAGGAATTTACCTCCATCGTACCCTGCCACTGAGAACTGGAACAAAGAGGATGTGCTGGGGGTCCTGGGAAGTGCCACAAGGAGGATGGTGCTGGAGCATGTTTTTACCTCACTTAAATCTGCATGTGGTTTCTGCTCACCCTCATGCTGGCAAGAAAACTCACCAGCAAGCAGCTGCTATTCACTGGAGGATTTGCAATCAAGCTCTAAATTTAGCAAGGTGCCATAACAGAGAGGGCTCCCACACTGCTCTTAACACCAGGAACCAGAGTTTAGTGATGTGAAGGGCTGATAATAGCTTCTGTCCTCACACTTTGTGGTTAGATGATGCCAGCTGCTGAATGCCTTCCTGCAGCTTTTCTGATATACCATTATAACCAGCCAAATGCTGGGCTAAAATAAAACCTTGGCAGAGTTCTGATATAAAATTATGTGTACCCCAAGATCAACTCTTGCTGAACTTTGAACTCGGTTGTTATCTTGAAGAAAACCCTTTTCTGAGTTTTGGTATGAACCTAATTAATGAGTTAATTCCCTGATAATCTGTTCTCTTCTTTGTGCCTGTTTCATGATTAATTTAGTTCCAGTGAATTTCCTTTACTGACTGCAGAGTAGAAATAAATTTCCTGTCTTATTAATTTCCACTTTTGACCCATCATCAGGGACTAAACAAGGGCATATGTCCCCATGTCTTAATTTTCTTAATTGTTACAGAGCACAGGGAAGTTCTAGAAAAACAAGGTGCAAAAAAGGGAAATTCTCCAGCTTTTGCTATGACCACAGAGAAGATGGAGGTAGGCTGAACACTCAGAAGGTGTAGAGGCTGTGAAGTAGTTCAAAACCCTGCCTGATTACATTACTCACAGATCCAGCTGAGAGGACAGTCCTGTAAGGCTGCAGAGTGCACAGGAGCATAATTCAGTGACAACTCCCCCCCAAACTAAACAAGAGAAATCCCAAAACAAAATAATAAAAGAGCCCACCAGAAACTACAGGGATGGAAAAGTCACCTTCCTGGGATCATAGCCCTATCCTCACAGCTGTCATATGCCCTTTGGGGAAACTCTAAAAAAAAAAAAGAAAGAAGTAGCACAACCAAGCCAGCCTCCCTCTCTCAAAATTAAAACAAAATGTACTAGAGGATGTCTGTGTAACATCCATGCTAGAACAGTGCTGCCAGCAATTAGCATCACAAGCCTTCCTCCTGATGCCACAGTGTGTTAAGGACATTTTTAATGACAGATCAAGGGCACTGCTCTCTGTGAGGTGTTTGAGCTGTGTGAACAGCAGCCTCCCTGGCATACAAATCCAGTGTCCCACAAGGGAGGCAGTAAAGGCAGGAAGGCATCACAGGGCAGGAGAGATCTCCATGCAAACAGGTATGCTGCTTTCATGGCTGTTCCTGTCACACCTGCAGGGCAGCAGCTCTGAGGTTTCACTGAACATCCTTCTGTTGCTTCTTTCCCAATAGCTGGTTGCTATTAGAGTCTCTCCATGAGTGGATGGAAATGCCAGAAGCGAGACATGAGGAAAAATACACTGAAAAGGGCAAAGACCTCAACTGTCCCTATCCATTATCCCTTCTCAGATAAATTCCAGCCTCCACACCAGAGTATTCAATTCCTGAGAAAATTCAGGAAATCAGATGTTGTGTTATAGAAGACCTTACAGAAAACCTGACCCTGGTGAGGGCAAACTCCTGAGGGATCATGGCCTCCAGAGGGAGCTGGGCTGGCAAAGGATGAAAAGTCAGGGAAGGACATGGGGTACACTGCTCCCACTTCACTGGATCAGTAGGTGCTGGGTCATGCATGACTGGATTTCCCAAACAGACTGAGATACAGCCAGCTGCACTGCAGGCTTAGCCTTCAGGCCTTGCTCTCCAGGGACTTTCTCTGCTCCGAGATAAGGCTTTGATCATGAGCAGCACATTTGCACAATAAGAGTTTGGATATGATTTGAAAACGTGAGAGAGAAAAGTGAACAAAAGCCATGTTTCTGCATCTCATGTCTCCAATCTGTTTCTCCTTGAAAGGGGCAAAGACACCTCAGAGACATTGTCAAAGTGCCTAAACCAATTTTTCAGCCTAATCCATTATTTATATTTCCACTCAACCCTTTTTTTAATCCTGAGCTCCTGAAATTAGGTTCTGTAATATTGAGAATCACTCCCACGAGGTGAGGGGAAGGCAGGGACAGGGCTTAAGTCTTGTCCTGCCCTTACCCTTCCAAATCCACCTCTGACAGGGACTGTCCATCTTTTTCTCTCTGTCCTGTACCTCTCACAAACTACCAACATCACATCCTCATCCACTTCTTTGTCTATTTTCTGCTCAGTCCTTTCTCTCAGGGATATTTAGGTAAGAATGAGCACTATCTTCAGGCCAGACACATTAACACTGAAATCTGAAAGGTCTAAAAAAAGGCATCACTTTTTATGGGCATGCACATCAGAGACGTCCTTCAACCCCATTTGTGGCCAGTAATCCTCCAAGAAAACTGCTTAACAGTAAAAGGGTTTCTCCAATACAGTTCATCAGACCAAGTGAGGATAGAGCTGATTAATCCAGGAAAACACCATCCCTCTTGAAAATAATAAACCCCAATGGCAAGGCCATAGACAATACTAAAAATACTACAAAACTGTTACTTTAAAAAATGCTACACTTTCCCTAGAAAACCCATTCTGAATTCTTGGTTTTCTATATCTTAAATATACTACATAAATAAGCAGGGCCCATAGTAGGTGATAAAAGCAGTTAGAGGCATAAGATTAAAAAAAAAAAAAAATTATCCTCTTTGATGACTAGATGCATGAGAAGGAAGGTGATAGTTGTTTACAAAATGCCTGGCAATTTAGGCACTCCCAATTATTCTGTTACAGTGGAGGAAAAAGGTGCATTTGCAAAGGTGAAAGAGCAGCAGATGAAAGGAAATATTTTCTTGCCTCACAACATGCAGCTAATCTATAAAACTCAGAAGATAGCAGGGTGCAGCGAGGAGCAATGCAAAATTCAAAAAGCATTAGTAACTTATACAGAAAATGAGAGCACTGGAACATTTCATTAGATAAAATTATTGTTATTACAATTATTCAGAAACGTTACAAATTCTCGTGTTCCCAGGTATGAATAAATCACTGTCTGAAGATAGAGAATCATTCCCCCAGGGGATAGGGGCATTCTGTACTTGTCCACTACGGCAAGTGGTTGCATCCCACTTTGAAATCTGCAATGCTGAACACTGTCAGGAAGGACACTTGACTACATTAAAGTACTAAAGTGCATCCTCTCTTATGATTCACTTTTTCATAGATGAAAACACAAGTTGTGTACTAGAACAAAAAGTAAGTATTAATTCCAGGAAAAAGCCTGACAAGATAAATCCGGGTAGCAACACTTTACCCAAATTCTTGGCTGCCCCCTGCAGCTCAATGAAGATGAGGCACAGCTCTACAACTTGGAATGGGTATTTGCTTTTGCTTTGAATTGCATGGGACTTTTATCTTTTAATGAGATGCTGGTGCTTTTTTGGAGAGTGCTATAAAATGGCATCTTCAGAAAAAAAATTCTCAAGTACAGAGTGTGATGTAAAAACATGTTGGGTAGACTAGACAGAACAAACAGATTAGACAGAGAAAGAAAGAACAGATGCTTTCTATTCTTCCCCTTATTCCTAATTTCTGATCATACTAGCCTGATAGCAGAATCTTGTTCTGGCATTCAGCTGCTTTTATTGCTTATTCTTCCTTCCAAATCCTCAAATTCATGTTTAAATAGGGATTTAAGGTAGTAAGTAACTGTTAACACTTAAAAGGAAGCCATTATGGATTAAATGGTGAATAATGGGCCATAGATAAAGCTGCTGATTAAGTATTTTTAAATGGTTAGGGGTATATTTGAAAGTCTAACCAGAAATCAAGATACTGTTACTGTAAAAATGAAATCTGACCTTCCAGAAATTTCATTTTTCCTCCAGTTAAAAACAGGTTTTAAGAGGAACAAGTAGAAATAGGAATGGAAGATGGCCCAGGAGGTAGAAACAGAGAAAATACCCCCGGAGACAAAGGGCATGCTTTTTCTCTCCTCTTACACTGTTCTGAGTCAGTCTCTCCCTGCTGCTCTGACAGCAGCCCTTGCCCTGGCTTGATGATTCCTCTAGCAGTCATGGTCCAGGCAGCAGCAGCCTACACCCTCAGCATCTTCCCAGAGACACAAGAGCAGAAGGAAGTGACAATCTTTCCTTAAGAAAGGAAAGTTCACAAGAAACAAGTGTGGTTTCCACTTGGAAAATTTCCACTTTTGGCCATTATATCCCAGTGCAGTACTTGCAGAGTCACAATTTTCCAAAGAGTTCTGCTGATGAATCTTGGCTTCCTTTCCCACTATCCCAATCATCCCCATGTGCACACTGAGCCCTTCCAGCACATCACAGGTCCATCTGCACTGTTCCAGCCTGGAATCAGCCCCACACCTCTCACACTGTGACACCAGTATGAATGTGGCAGTGCTCTGTCCTGGACTTGTGGATATCCCTTCAGCTGGGCTGCATTGCTGAGTGCTGAGTGACCAGAGCCAGATGGGGCTCCATGCTGCACCTGAAAGAGAATTTTCCCTACATTCATAAGAATGGGATCTGGGATGTTAAGCTTGAGTACATTTCTGCTCTGCAGACAAAAAAAACAAAACAAAACAAAACAAAAAAAAAAAAACAAACCAAAAACCAACGTATTAATTCCATGTGCATCTTCCCCCTCACATCCTTCTACTCTCAACTCCAGTCTAATTCTCATAAGTTCCTTTTACCAACATCACGTTAAACATACACATCCTAATAAATCTATATGGTTTCTGAGAGAATACAATGAACTATCAGGGGCTGGAGGGATTGGCTTTCACACTTGCACCTCTGTGCATAAGCACTCACCCACTCTGGTGCACTTGTGTGCTGGGGCCTGGAACAACAACCTGCACTATTTATCTCCTGTCTCACACAATACCCCTGCCTGTCTCTCTGCACAGTATCTAGTGAGGCAGCAAGAGCTCTGTGTGTGAGTCACAGCCACAATACACTGAGCAGCCAGAGCCTCTGAGAGAATACACAGAGCAGCTGAGATGTCAGTGGAGGTGGCTTTGGAGTGCTTTAAAACGCTGTTCAAGTGCCAGCTTTCACCTGCAAATATGACACTTTGCTCGCCCACCCGCTTTCCTTCCAGGCTATGCGCTCCTTTTGCTGCAACTTGACAGCTTTAATTATGAATTTCTCTGCCTTCTCTATCCCTTTAATCGTTTAGTCACATTTGTCTTGCTAAGTTTTTGATATGCTCCTAGATAGCAGCTGTACACTGTCACCACAGTAGAGGAGACCTGGTCAGACTCTCATTTGCAGGCTGGGCACCAGACCAAAAGGAGTTGCAACACGGCATTTACCTCGAAAGCAGAAATCTCTGCTCCTGTTTTCTCTTTGCAGAGAAAGGAGGCAGCAATGGGGACACAGTGAGACTGTGAACGCTGTTAAATCAAATCCATTTGGGACTCTGTAGCTCTTATTGTCTGAATAATTTATACAGGTACAAACTTCTGGTGAAGAACTGGATCCCACTAGTGGTTTTACAGGGGATTTGGCTCCTTCTAGCCCTGTATTTCACCCATGACAGGAAAACCTACTTCAGACAGTGGCAATATATACACTGCTACTGTCAGCACCACATCCTGCTCTGCAGGACTGGAGCCTCTGATGCTGCTGGTGCGTGGGGAGACATTCTGCTCTACAGAGGCTCACAGACCACTGGCATTCATTCTGGTTTGCCTCTAAGTTCTGTGATACTTGGACATCTAAGCCACTGTGCTGGATTCAAGGGGTGAGAACACCACATGGTGAAGCCTTTGATCCAGATAATCCAGATATAAGTCTCTTGTTCCTGTGTTCTATGCCACATGATTAACTCTCCAACACATGGAATAGAAAAGTCTATTTTGATCCTCAGCCAGTCTAATTTTCACCTACATGACTGTGTTCCTCAAAAAGCTCTGGTGGGAGCTGTGGACAGATTAGGTAGAGGTCAGCTGAAGTGACAATTTCAATGAGAAGGGGAAAAATACACAAGTTCCCAAAAAACGTGCTTACTTCTAAAGGGTTGGAAGTGCATTTCTACTACCATCCTACTCGCTCCTTCCGTTGCTTTGCCTGCCTGAAAGAAACTACTGTAGCGTGTACTGGTGTGAAAAATCTGACTGTTCTCTGGTTTTCACAAGTCTCAAGTTATTTTGGGACTCTGGGAACACCATTTGGAGAAGTTCCACAAGGAAACACTAAATAACCAAGGTCCTTGAAACAACCTTAATTTAAATTTAATTTAAACCTTAATTTAAATTTTCATTTAAACACCACAGTGTTTATCTATGGTTCACCCCCACACGAAGACACCAGGACTCCCACTACAGTTATGCCTTGTGCATCCACACCCTCTGAGTAATGTCAAGCAGATGAAAACAAAGGACAGGGATCACCAGCAGAGTTGCACTGACAAAGTTTTCTCCTCCTGATCTTGTGCCAAAACACTAAATCTAATGCAACTGGTGTTCAGCTGCTGCTGCAGTATAGATATATTCCATATAAAGGCTACACATACTGCTCTGAACCTGCTCTTCAGCACTAGACCTGTGACACATTCAACCTGAAATCCCACCTCTGCCTGCATTCAAAATGATCAATAGTCTAACCAGACTGATTCTCCCATTACCCTTTGCATCCTCTTAGGAAAAAAAAAACCAATGAAACATCTATTCTGCTCTGGTGTCAGCAGTGTCCTGGGGCCACCTCAGAGAAAAGAGTGCACCCCTCCCAATGCATTGCTTTGGGGAACACTCCATAAACGGGAATCTCAGAGCCCCTGATAGCCCTCGGGTTTATTTTTCTATCTCAGCATGTGAAGGGCCCCAGTGGCTTTCATATTTCAAGTTACATCTTCAGGGAGAAAGACTGCAGCACAGAAATACAGATGCTCCTAATCAATACCAAAATGTCTAATGCCAGACAGCACCATAGCAATATGCCTCACAGAAAGGGCACTGCAGAGCCCATTTGTTCTGCTGGGTATATACAAGTTCATTATCTGTAGTCCAGTCAGATCTGTGTGAGTATGGTAATTTGAATAACCTCAGACAGATACAATAGCAAGCAGTGCTTCTGTGCATGTTTGAAGTTCTTTCTATGATCTCTTTCTCTTCCCATTTGCTCTTTTCCTCTCCTTCCTTTCTGCATCTATTTAAATTGCTATTATTAGCTAAAAAAGGATAAATTAATTACCTCTGAAATGAGCATGAATACTTATACCCAGCCTGGCATAACTGGAGCTGGCATTTGATAACAGTCAACAGAAGCTGAGCAGCTTGCAAGGCATTTCAGAATAATAATAATAATAATAATAAAAATCAATAGGAGGAAAATAGGGACAGCTCTAGAAAGTGTTAATGAAAAGTTGCTGAATTCCAGCGGCTCACCTGTGAACAGCTACATGAAAGCCTTCTGAATACCAAATATATTCATTATAGGATGCATTGCTTGGCTGAGCCTCCAAAGAATTCTCTGGGCTTCTATTCTCTCAATAACAAAGGAGAAGCACAGAAGAGAGAAGGATAAGAAGGATGAAGGGGTTGACAAAAGAAGGTTCACATTTTTATTTTGAAAACAAGATTATCGACACATATAAAAACAATAAAATCTAAAATCTGTAATAGATCCAAACTTTAAATCTGAGTTTTTTCCTCTCAAAGCAGAGGCAGCAATTCTTTAGGTCAGACCCTGGGGGTACAAGGAGGTACCACTTTTGGAACACCAGTGTGAAACATTGCTGGAGAGTGTTATAAAACAGTCAGGAGTTAAAGAATTTCCTGAACTGATCCTAAATGGTTACAGCAACATAAGACTGCTCTGAAGCCAAAGCCCAGCTTCAGCCACTCTCACACCTGTCATCCTGAATTAATGTTAGACTGTGCTCTCACAAGTGTTTTATGAAATGCATTACAGAAACCCCTTTTGCCCCGTGTTCTGCACCAAAGTGACAAAGTAGTTTGGCTTACTTAGGTAAATGCATTCCCACAGCACTTTTCTCTCCAGCATCCAAATACAAAAATACCTCACCCAGAAATGCTCATATAACAGTAGAATTTTCAAATTCCTTTACCAGCAATAAAATTTGTGACTAAGCGAAAAATAGAATCAATAAACACCCTCCTCTTCTGAAAGCTGCCACAAGGTATTTAATGTCTACAGATGATCAAGGTTAAAAATGCACCAAATCTTTACTCACAGGAAAATGGAACTCCAGTCAAATAAAAACTTGAATTAAGTCTGGTCAAATAATTCCTGCTGTGGTTAGATTCTCTAAGTGATGAAAGAGCACTTTCACCTTGAGCCCTATGTCAGAGGGCTCCCCAGAGTCCAGCTGTCCAGTCTGCCTCGGGATGGGCACTGTGATTGCTGCTACACCCGAGCTGGGAGGGGATGGTGCAGGGTCTGTCTTGCACCAAAACCCCTGAGCTGTGATTTGTTTCAGTATGTATAACCAAAACAATGTAACACTGGCACCCACACTCACCTGTGGGAATACATCCCACGGGGCAGGGGAACCATTTTCCATCACTGCATGTGGGTGTAACAACACATTTCTGCTGTTCAGAGATGCACTAAGGATGCCCCAAATGAAGTGAGCATGCTTTGCTTCAGCTGCCTTTTTTGTTGTTTGAACTTTCTCTTTTTTTGTTTGCTTCATTTTCACAAAATCACTTTCATTTGATCTGAATCACCTTTTGGCCACACAGTTTAAAAGATGAGTGAAATTGCTTGCATAGCTATAATCAGGGGCAGGTGCATTATAGTGAAAAGATGGGAGATTCAACAGTTCAATACTATCCAGGATCATGATGGTGCATCAATGTGGTGTAGAAGAACAGCACACACATTGCCAAATGATCTGCAAATCCCTCTTGTCAATTCCTGGTTTTGCCATCCATACACTGACCCATCCAATTCTGCTCCCTGTATGGAAGATGAAGAGATTACATCTGGACAAAGAAACAGAGCAATGATTAAGCCTTCTGTTTTTGATTAATAACACAGCTAGGCATATTTACCATCTGGGGTGGAAAGAGATTTGGCTCTGCTCAAGAAAGGTAAGAAATGATGAAGAAACATGGGAGATAAATAATATCTGAGTCAGCAGAAAATGACTGCACAAAAGTCTGCCTCAACACCGGAGATGTCTCACAACAAATGCCTGCAATTGCTGCAGTGTGTGCAAAACATTTCCTAGCACAACTTGGAGGCCTGGGATAAAAAAGAAAATTAAGAAATGTGCCATCAGTTTAAACCACAAGAAAGAAGGGGAGGATGCTGGAGAGGGACAGGATTGCTCCTTGTCTCTCTCAAACTTGCTTTATGTCAACAGTCACTTCCCATTCTCATTGTGGTCATGACAAATGTGAAGCTACCTGGACAGCAGTGACTTAAAACTTAATTACTTTTATAGAAAATGAGGCATGAAAACTATTATCAAAAAACACGATGTCTGAAGTACAAGCCATATTTTGCTTTCCCCACAGAAAGCTTCTGAATGCCAGAATTGACTGTAAGGCACGGTGGGATGCTGGAAACATCAGTAATTCTTTCTAGGGCATGGCAATACAAAATGTCTTATGAGGCCAAGTTTGAGAAAGAGCAGAATAAATTGCTTGTATGAGCACCTGATACATGGCTTTGTTTGCTGAAAGTGGTTGCAAAGCCCAGAAAATTCTCCACATACGTGGCCTTTGATCTTGGCAGAGTGGTCCCTAAGATCAAACCCATTCAATGCTGGTGGAAAAAAAGGCTATTTATTCAACACAGAAAACAACCCAAATATCACTGGTGAAAAGAAAAGGCACAACAACTAAGTCCCTACAGAGGTCTTGTGTAACAGGAGGGTGATAGTGCCTGAATTGAGTCAATATGATGTGTCCCAGAAGCACAGGTTGATAATTAAAAGAACAACTACTGCCTGGAGCAATTTAACCTTTCTTCCTCACCATCACACATTGTAGCTCTAATGCATCTTCTGTGCTGCACCTTGTACTTTCTCCATTTTTGGCAAGTTCCTGAGATAGCTGCCACGTGTTGAAAACAGAGACACAGAGCTGTTAGGCCAACTTCATGGTATCCTGGGACATGATGTGTTTAGGGGAAATACTCTACTGTCCCATTAGCCACACAGCCCCACTGGTGGAAGTTCTCTTGTTTATTCTCAGAGGTAGCACTGCCTCTGCTGTGAACTTACTCCAAGTGTTGCTCCACTCATGCCTGTGAATGATTCCTATTGCAGTAGACAGTTAAGGGGAAAGATAGACTGTGAAGTGGGGACAGGAAGAAATTCCTGTCTGTGCACCAAACCGTGTTTATTTAGGTCTGCTAAAGGCTTCTTTCACCTTTCTTGGGCTCATTAGAGACAGCACACTGAGCACAATGGATTTGACCTGGTGTGAGAAATCCCCCAGTCTCCCAGGATGCCTCCATCAGAGCAGGCACTTCCCTGACAGCTATTACTGCTCCAATTTACTGACCACTGGCTCTGACAGAGCTCTATAAAGT
The DNA here is from genome assembly GCF_049639895.1 of Pseudopodoces humilis. Taxonomy (NCBI): domain Eukaryota; kingdom Metazoa; phylum Chordata; class Aves; order Passeriformes; family Paridae; genus Pseudopodoces; species Pseudopodoces humilis. Next base: position 6,919,317 of record NC_142215.1, on the reverse strand, counting down.
GCACAGCAAATAGTTTATTCCAGGAAAGCAGGGTCCAGCCTGCTCCTTTATCCCTCTCACAGCAGTGGTGAGAGAATAAGGCTGCAGCACACCCAGAGCAGAGAGCCTGAAGAGGAAAATTAAAGGACACAGACAATTATGAACCTTGACAGGTGAAAATGTTTGCTGTTGCAGGGAGATGCTGAGATGCCAAGTCAATGCCACGCACACCAGACACCAGGGCAAAGAGAGACAAATGCAGGACATGAACTGCAGGGATTTCACAACAGAAGAGATCTCTGGTTCCAGAGCTTTTGATCTCTGTACCTTTGCAATGAGACATTTCATCTGGGAGTCAGCTTTATCCAGTGCTGGATTAACTTCTTGTTCCACAGCTTGACCTGTCACCCAGAGTATTACAGAAATGGGCACTCAGAAACCCACACACAGAAAACACATTAGATTGAGATAGATGTATTTAACATCAGCACTGTGCAATACTTCAGACTGCTCACAGCTTAATTTCAGCTTGATTTCCACAAAACAAAACCGTAACAACTAAGAAAAGCTTGCCTTTTCATCCAGGCTGAACAATACTAATCTTTTCTTTTAATATTGGTGAATACTTCTATATAGAAAGCTTCACTCATATTTGTATCTTTTTCTAGACACATCAGCAAGACAGTCTTTTGAGACACATTTTACTGTGAAAACATTAGCTACAGTAAAAGCTACTGCCTCCCACTTAAATATCTGTCATGCATATCATTTCCTGGGACCAGGACACTGCAGACTTCTGGAACAGGGATAGCTTGTAAGCTGTTAAAAAGTCACTGCTGTTCATTATTTAAAGCTTTTAAGAAAAAAAAATAAATCACCAATTGACGACTCAGAGCTTTTCCTGTGTTACACCTGAATGATCCCCAAATCTGATTTTGCTTTGGCAAAGGTACACAGAAATGTGGGTATTTTTATTCACACCTACTCACGCTTTCTGAGGTAAAGTATAGAAAGCATGTAAGGATACTGTGCATTTCTGGTAACCACACAGGAAAACACAGCTAATTTTAAACTACAAACATTTCACTCAAACCCACAAAGGTGGGTCTATCCTAGGAAGCAGTGGAGTATAATTTCCATTGATGTCATGATATACCAGCAGTGAAGCTGCAAGGTTTTGGTGCTACCTTGTAGAACTAGATTAGACTTAATATGTACAGATTAATATTAAACTGTCACCCCTCAGCTTCCTCCAGAGAAATGTTTTGATAAAGAATATTTTTTTATATATATATTTTTTTTTCAAAAAGAACCTGTGAGGAGAAAGAGGGATGTAGAAATAGTTACCCTCCTGTCTGTATCAGTGAGCCCTCTGCATTCTTCCATTGGTTCCAATATTCCCACTAAAACCAAACCATGGAATTCTCTTGGCTAAGCTCAGAGAAACACGGGAGGAAAATATTAACTTTCTGAATCAGAATCAATATGCTGCACAAGCATTTTCCATGAATTATTTTTTCTTAAAGAGAATATGCTAGCGAACACTTTGGTCCCTGTCTCTCCCTTCACCCAGCCTTTTGTAAGCAGCTGCTGCAGTGTGACACCTCTGGGTGGGTTTATCAGTTCAGCTGCTTACCTGGTCTGCAAATGGTAACAAAGTACATCCAAGCTAGTAAAACTTCACAAACCTGCAATTACACCCAGTGAAGTGAAAATTAACAACAACCTATCAATTGCCTTTTAACAATGACATTCATTCCTGGATGCCATGGAGGTGCTCACTACTGCTGGGCAAGCCTGAAGAGGTAGAAGACTTTGCTTTCAGCTACTGAGAACACATGGGAGTTTTATAAAGTAAGAGAACTTTTATCTTTTTTAACTTCTTTAAAAATATTTGTCACTAGAGATCTTCCTTCTGTACTGATCAACTACCACACAGTATTGGATAAATAGCATGAATTCCCATTAATATGAAGTCAGGGAAAGGAAAAAGTAGCAGAAGGCTACAGAGATCAGACAAAATGCTCACTGAGTTACTGTGACCAGATGGCTTTTTGTCAGTGTCTGAGGGAAGTCAGGTTTGATGTTTTTCTTCCCATACAATATTTTCATGCAAACGCCCTTCTAGCTCCAGTTCAAAAGTGAGAGTTTGATTTATATCCCCAAACCATCCACCTAGCCAGGCTCCAGCAGCTCTCTCTAATGACATAGCAATGATTTTCTGGATTGCTGTCCACAACATGGATGGTGTTTAGCATCCACCTTAATTTTTTCATTTATATGTTCACACTAGAAGTGAGCACAGATAATCCAAAGGAATGTCTCCACATTTTATCCCTCCTTTTAAACTATTCCTCATAAACATTTAAAACTGTGAACAAGCTTGCAAGAATGGGTTTTGGCATGAGGAACAGGTGGTGCTAATGTTGGGTAAATGTTCCTGCAGGGGAGAGACTAGAAGTCTGCTATAAATTACAGGGGTATTTCTGCAACTAAAAAACTTGATGTTCATTGATGAAGCTGAGAGAGCTCTTTGATGGCAAAGCCATTGGGGAGCTTCAAATCATGTCACTTCACTAAATCTTCTTTCTCCATTTGTCTTGGAAAAACATTCTTGCAAACATATGTGATGCACATAGCACTAACAAGAGAGGATGGCCTAGAGAAATTACGTATTTCTGCTTCATCACAAATTCAAGCTGAATAATCTCCTACTCAGACACTTTTCCAGGTCAAATTCCTCTTGTATTTATAATGGGGAAAACTCTCTTAAATACCCCCCACTGAACATAGGAAGCAAATAAATTAATTTTGCAATTTGGAAAAGCATGTCCTAAATAAGCAGTGGGACCAAAACTTATTTCTGTCCATCAGAAAGTCATAAATCTATGCTCTAAAGGATTCCATGCAGTGAGGAAAGAATTTATAGGAACATACCTGCAGTATGAGGCCCACAATTTCCTAATCATGCTATCAGTGTCATTTTATAATCTGCAATACTTGTTCCCTACTGTGCAGCACTTAGATGATGCTTTCTTATAAGAGATCCTCTCTGTGGAGGACAGAATCCCATGTCACAGTGCACAGGAAAGTGTTTCCTGCTGATGAGTTTTTCTGGGGCAGTACCATCCCCTTGTTCCAGTAAGCAGTTTTGATAGGAAAATGGAAAATCACTGGAAAATAAAGAACAGGTACTTCTCTTTCACCTTTTTTCTCCACATGGGTGGCTGCAGGGCATGGACCCACCATTTCAGTAGTTTCTTTGGGACACAATTACATCAAAATCCCAATACACTCCATACACTGCAGCTTTCAAGATGCAAATCTCAGCCATAGGGAGAGTACATTTCTGCAGTTTTAAACCCAAAACATACGCCCACCAACTCAATTCCCACAGCAGAGCCCTCTGGACACAACAGTCACTGACCTTTGTGCCCGGTCTGTGATCTCCTCCTCCAGATCCAGCAGGAGCGCTGCCTGAGCCATCAGCTCCTTGCTGCAGGGCAGGGATTTGAGGTGCAGAATTAGCAAACCAAGGCAAAACTTGCTTCCCATCTCCTCCAGCTCCTGTGTCCCCAGCTGCAGGCCCTAATGGAGAGAGGCACAAGGTTTCATGATTCCAACATGTGGAAGTTTCCCCAAAGAATCATCTGTAAATTAACTAACAGCACATGGTCCACAGAAGCTATCCTAAAATAGCCTCTGTTTTACAGCAGGGCAAACAGAGGCAAATAGTTTAAATGTCTCAAATAAATTTTCAGAAGTCATTGTAAGAATTAGACTCGGACCCCAGGAGAATCTGACTGTAAATCCACTTTCACAAATCATCCAGTTTTTTTCTTTTTCTCTGTAGAGGAGCTGTCTACCTAAGTAATGGAAAAAATAAAGTCCTGTGATTATAAACATTAGGTAGTGGCAAAGATAGAAAAGGGAACTGGACAAGGGGAGAAAAGAGAGGAAGAGATCTTTAACAAGTTATGAATTGTTTTTTTAAGAAAATCAATTGCAAAGTAATTGCAAAATAACAAACACCTCTAAGGAATTTCTCAGTCTGTTAAAAGCTGGTGGCACAAACAGGTTTTGGATTATCAACTCCATCTTTTAAGAGAGGAATTCTCCAAGCTGTGGATCCTTGCTGATTGTGAATAGTCTGTGTTTGGTTTTACACCAAGGGCCTGCATCAGAGTAAGTCAGTGCTGTAATTGATGGCATTTCATGCATCTGGTGAGAGGAGGGCAGGAGACAAACAAAGCTCAGATGTAGCAAAAAGAAACTAAAACTGCAAACTCCCTTATCTTTGGCACTTAGAGACCTCATCACCCATTGGGGCTGGACCAGCTCTGCCTCTGCCAATAACAGTCCTGTGTGTTTTTGCATGAAAAATCATCTCTGCAGCCAAGCTTCTGTGAGATTTCCAGCTCCATTCCCAGGCTGTTTCCTTAGCAACTCTCAGGAGTCAGAATAAGCCCTGGCCTTAAGCGTGGTGTGAGCTCCACATCAGCACAGCCTGCACATCTCTCTCCTCTAGATATTTGTTAGTGAGCAGCTCATGGGTACCGAACACATTATAATTTATATTATAAAATATAATGTGTTCAGTAATCCATGACAGGGGACAGAGCTCTGCTCTTTTCCTGTATAAAGTTATATTTGTAAAATGCTTTGGGATCCTCGGGTCTGAGCACCTCTGAATAACTGGAAGATTATTTCTGAGCCAAAACCACACAGGTGGATGGAAGGAAGAAGAGATTTCACACATAAATATCTGCAGCTCTTCTGAGGAGTTGTTTGGTACATTTTTGCAAGAGGACAGAAACTATTGCACTCCAGCACCATAACTTCCTCCCTAGCAGGTCCAGCATATGCAAATATCATCTGGCATTAAAAACTCCCTCTCTGATCACAAGTGCATTTTCCTATGGACAAGATATTGTGATTCAGTTTCTTTCCTGAGGCCCTATGAGCAAAGCAAGAATCCAGAGTTATGATGAACATAATCCAGAACTCAAACATGTTCTGAGCATCTGGACAGGCAAGGACCTACTCAGAAGAGCACACACAATCTGAGGAAACAGCCTCAGTGCTAGGCAGGCTCTAGGGCTGCAGGAAAATTGACTTTTGCCCTCTGAACAGTCTCTTAAGTGTTTTTATCACACTGGGAAAATGTCTTACATCATTTTGACTCTACTTCTATTCACTTCTACACAAACTTTGTCAAGCAAAGTTGCAGCAATAATTTATAAGAAAAACAAAAATGGAGGGAGAAGTTTATGGGAACTGAGGGTCATTAACACAAAACAATGAGAATACTCAGCTATGAAAAAACTCAGATAGTAGAATCTCCAAATAGATTCCTAAATGTTTTATTATTTTACTTTAAAAGACTTAAGATATTTTAGTGTGGCAGAGTTATAACCAGCAGGCAGAAGTGGTGACATTTCAGAGAAAAAAGTTGTCATTTCCACAGCAAGACAGTAATTTTCTTAGGGGCAAAAAATACAAAGAACATCTCAAGGCTTTCCCTGGGGTGTATCTCAAGGTCTTGCTTCTAAGATAGAGGCAACATACTAAACAGCTATCAAGAAGATGCAAACAGTGCCTGAGCTGAAACTCAGACTGTGGCTTTATGACTCCCTAGAGCTTTAGTCAGAATATGGAGAGGCCTTAAGAGATTATGAGCAAAAAATAATAATAATATTAACACTGCAACACACCTCAGAAGGCTAAGATAGTAACTGCTCATGCACTGAACCCAGCTGCTGTACAATGGACCCGTGTTGCTTTGATATTAGACAGCTCAGGAGTAACAGCAAGAAACTCAGCCAGAGGACTGCCTGTTAGCATACTTTATTCACTTCAAACACAGACATTTATTTATTTTAACTCAGGCAATTTTCTCTCTCCTTCCTCCCTCCTCAGTTCTCAGCAGAGGGAGAAGCTGGAGGTGCAGAACACGACTGCTATTAAACTGAAGCTGGGACAGGGCTGACACGTTGAGCTAATGTAATTGATGGCATCTGCCAGCAATGCCAGGACCTGGTGTAGTGCTTAATAATCAGTCCCACCTGCATTACTGAAAGGGAAGCCTGACCCCCAGGCATTCCCATGTGGCACAGCCAGCTGCAAAAATTTTGAGATTGTGCTTGTAACTCTACGAAAATATCCTGTAAGAAACAAAGAAAGAAGAAAGGCAGAAGCGATGCACTCAGCTTTGGTTGAGAAGCTGGTAGGAAGCACAGCTCCATGGCAGGGAAGCTGTCTGGGTGTTACCAAGTGACAATACATGGTCTGTTTGTCACAGCTGTGCAGGAGGAAGCTGCTCTGCCTGCCAGCACCTCCCCTGCAGTGTCCTGCCAGCCTGCATTCTCAGTGAGCCCATCTTCTCTGTCCCCTCCTCTGTCACATCGGTGTGACCAGTGGAGCATGGTGCAAAGTGTCCCACACCAAAAGGAAGGAGGAAGCAGCACCCCTGCACCAGAAAGCTTCAGACAAGCTCATCAGTCTTAATTAGTCCAGCCTCAGAAACATGCTAACTAAACCTACTTTAATGATCAGCTCAAGGCTCCACACAGGTTTTGCTCTCCATTACATCAAAGTACAAGTCTGGACCAGCATTAGCTTCATGCACCACATTCCACTGCACAATGCAAATTGGTCCTTTGGGCCCTGTCATGAAATAATCTTCTGCAGACATCATGTAAAGGGGTAACAGGTTAATTGTTTCCTGGCTATTATAGAGAGTAATGGAGCTGAAAAACTTTTCTTAAACCCTTTTCACATTTTCATACTGCAACAGACAGGATGGGAAGAGGTGATGCCTAATAACAGTCCAAGTTTGAGATATATTTATTTTCCACTCTAATACAAAACAGGGGAACAGGAATAAAAGACTTATCATTTAGCCTCAACACTGTCAATACAAATTTTCCTAAACAAAATTAATCAAATTGTATTGGAGAAACAGTTCATTCATGCTCGGCACTGGTGCATCAAATGAATATCCACAACTAAATGTTTCCAATACCTCTCAGCTTGCCCTCAAAATATTTCCCAGGCTAAATGACAATGCAATGGAAAAACTTTATTATTCATTGCTCATGTGCTTTAAATACTCCAGGAGGCAAAGACAGCGATAGTTTTGTAACACAGATATTGTTGAAGGAGGTGGAAAGACTCCAGAAGTTAAATTAGAGATTTCTCCACAAGGGTAATGAGAATTACAGTAAAATCAGAGCTGGGAGATACTAATAAATACAAGTAGACAGAAAATTTCAGAGGGATCAATTTTTTCCTAAAAGAGATTTTTGACACAGAGCACAGCCACATCAGTGACCTAAAGCTTCTCCTGCTTTAGGTCACTGTTCAGTCCTTGGGGCTACAGCTTTTCCCTGCAAACCCACTTCCAGTCAACACACACACCCACACTTACAGAATACTCCCTGCATCTCAACAGCTCTACACATGCACAATGGCTATGCCCTAAGGCCGGGTATAAATAAATTGACAGTCTGGTTTCTCACTAATTCCATCAGTGAGCTCTCCCTCGGAATACTAATCAAAACCATTTGGAAGCTCTAGAGGACAAATTTAGGGAGCTGAATGAAACATTTGCTGCTTGGTGTCTGCAGCCTTCATTTTAGCTTGAGCCAGCCCTGAAGGTTACTGTACTTTCAACCCCTGTGAATGAAAATACACAGACACCTGCTGGGGAACTGGCTGTTTGGACAACTGGGACAGCAGGGAATAATCCAGGTTTTCTCATTCCCAAAGATCCCTCAGCAGCAGGAATGGCATGCAAAACAGACGAAGTGGAGGGGATGGGAATTGGGGCCAAAACATTTCAAGAGGTTTAAGCAAATGGAAAAGGCTGAAGATGCAAGGAAAAGAAAAGCAGGCTAGCAGGAATTTCTAGAAAGAAAGATGAGAGGGACTGGAGTTAGAGCCAGGAAATAAAAGGATGGGAGAGATAAAAGGATGGGAAAGAAGGAAGGGTTGTTGAGGTCAATGGATGCTGATACAGAGAAATTATAACAAGAAGAAAGCTAATGGCAACCTTGACCAACTTGGCACCCTTGGGGAAGTGTGCCTTGCTCTGCACATCTGTCCTCATTACATCTGGTGCTCTGGCCACATGGTGAGGAGAAAAGGCCTGACTTGCTTTGAATCTCCTCACTAAACTTCTGCTGAGCTCAGCTGGTGTTTTGGCTGAGCAAACTTCAACAGCACAGAAGTAATTATTGTTTTAATCATTCAAATAGGCTCTTTCATTATTAAAAGATATGTATGTCATAGGCAACACTGTTCAGGGAACAGACTGAAAGGGAGGATGAAATACCTTCTCCTTCCAATCTGCTGGAGAAAGAGTCCTGAACAAACTGCTCATTGAAGAACTGGGGATTTAACAAACAAAAACTTGCCGCCAATTTCTCTAGAAAAAACAGTTGTTTAGGTTATGAATTCTCCAGTTCTGTTGTGGGGAAAGGCTTTTTCCTTCTTTCCACTGACTAGCTATGTGTCTGACATTTCCATTTCCACACCTTTCCCCTTTCCTTTGCTGTATTTCCATAGCTGTTTCCTCCATGCTTTTCTCCTTCCTGAACTTCTCCTTCTCTGTTCCTTCCTTAGCATAGTTTCTCCTTTCCTTAATCATCTCCCACGAATGACACAGTATATGTCAAGTTCATCATGTGTCAGAAGAGCCAAATTTTATCAGTGTTGCACCTAAACTCTGTGTTTTCTTGGCCACTCTACCCCAACACTGCTACTTTTATGCCAACAATTTGCTAACTACACAGGATGGCATGTGGATTTAACTTCCCACCTCCTCAAAGACTGCACACACACTGAGGTAGTAGCTGGACAGGCAATAGCACAATAACATTTTTTGGTTTGGGGTATTTTTGTGTGTGTTTTTGTTGTTTGGTTTTGTATTTTTTTGTTATTGTTTTGTTTTTCTGGGTTTTTTTTGTTCAGTTTGATTTTTGGATTTTGTCTGTTTTTTATTTGGGCCATAATTGTGATGGGTGGTCATGTTGGAAACCAAAAGAGAATGACAAATGAGGGTATTTTCCACCGATGCAGACAAACCATGTAGAAAGATGCTATTCTTTACAGAGTTCTTGCTTTCCAATAAAACTGAGCAGTACATCGGTTTTCTGTCTCATTCATTTCCTTGTGACATGCTGGGGACCTATTTTAGGCCCTGGATGAACCTGGACTAAGCTTATCCCTCTCTGCAGACGCTGAACAGCATTTCTCCTTGTCCCACAATGTCTTTTCAAACAGCACAGAAGAGGCTGAGTGAAGGCCAGGCCAGAACTGCACACTTTAGTGGAATCTGCACTGTTTCCCAGCAACAGGATCAGGAGTGCCTCAAGTTCCTATCTGAGGACTGCAGACAGTTTTGGGGAGGAGAAGCCTGCCTGTACCATCCAGTGAAGACATGACAGTCCAGAGAGCAATCTTTTCACAGAAGACCTAACCAATGCCATGGGTGACACCATTATTTCAAATAATAATAAAAAAATAAAACAAAAAAAAACAAAACTAAAACAAACAAAAAACCCCCCAACAAAATAAAGAAAACAAAAATTACAAAAAACACCAAACACCCCAACATGCTAATTCTAAAGAAAAAAAAAATACTGCTCCAGGATACTTAAGCTGCCAAGAAACAGAACTAGGGAGTGTTCAAGTCACACAGGAATTCTGAGGCAGTGCAAGGAAATAAAGCAATTACCAGATATTGGAGGCTATCAAGTGCTTTGTTCAAGAAAGCACCTTTCTTCCCCATGCTCCCAGTATTTCCAACAGGCTAACTGGTATCTGATGGTGCCTTGAAAACCGATCAGTAGTCTCATCATTACCTCCTCTCACACATGTTCCTTTCCCTGCTATCTGAACTCTGTGGAACATGGAACAAGTCACAGACAGGTTACAGGATGAGGTATCTGGAGATCAGGTGTGAGGTGGGGTTGTAAGTATGTCTCAGAATCTGTGTCAAATGAATTAGTTTCTAAAAGCAGTTTGGGAAAGCAAGAAGCTGAAATTTTTCAAATCCTAAATTGGCAGCCTAATCCCTGGATGACTTTTCTTCCCCTCTTCTTCCACTTAAAAGTTTGCCTCCATAAATAATTCTGATGAACAGAAAAGCAAGCAGACTCTTGGCCCACCCCAGCCTTTTCATCAGCTATGAATTTACCCAGTTTGGCCATATTTCATTATGGGTGTAAAATAATTTTCTAAACACGGCTGGTGATCATCACATGCGTTGGCAAAAATGATTTATTATACTTATCTTGGCTAATGTAAACCTAGATGCTTCTCAAAGTGTCAAACCCACTTTAAAAACTCTCAGTAAGGTATTTATCTTCATAATGCCATTCACAGTGGGGATCCCCAGGTTAACTGTGTGTTATACAAATAATCAGCTGTTGCATCTTAACTTCATGGAATGGTGACACACATTTTTATTACATTACACAACACTTTGTTATTTTTTCTGCATTTTTCAAGCATTTAAATTGACAAGTACATTCTATTGTTCCCACCAGATAAAAAATATTTATTGACCAAAATGACAGAGCAAGGTTAGCGTGCTTCAGCTCCCCATCCAAAACGAGACACCAGGATCATGGAACCTTTCACTTTTGCACCAACACAGGGACAGAGGCACTAGAACAGATTTAGTGAAAGCCATCACAGCACGACTCAGAGAACAGCCCAGCTGCTCCAGCACGATACCCCACATTGTCTCCATCCCTCTGCTGCCACATTAGATCACCATGGAGCCTATAAACCACTGAGACTGTGTCTTAGCCTGGCAGCAATGTCAGGCAGAGAACTCAGGTGGGTTCTGCTCCCTGCTGTGTTGCCTCCAAGCATCCCCAGCACTGCAGAGCCTCCCCCAGCCCGGCACTTGCTGTTTCTGCCACACGCTGCTGTGCTCTCTGCACTGCTGAGCTTTACTCCTTCCCTTTATAACTCAGCAGCTCCAGCATCCCCAATGCTTTCCTCGGATTGAAGCTGCCTTCCAGGCCACTAAACACTTTCATCTGTTCCCTCCAGCCCATGTATATCACTGCTTAGTCTCTTACAAAGAAATGACCCATAACACACACAGTACTTCACAGGAGGTGTTACCACTCACGTCTACAGGGATATTAGAACATCTTCCAAGGCTCCCTGTTTCTTCACACACACAGGCATCTTACTCACTTTTTTTCTTTATTGCTGCTGCTGCTGCACATGGCACAGACATCTTTATCAAGCTGTCTTTGTAATAGCTACTTATGTTTTCCTGAACGGTTAGAGCTAATTCAGAGCCCAGCCATGTGTCTGAATGCTTTAAACTATTCCTTCAAACACGCTGCACCCTGCCACTGCCTATGTTTCATCTTCCATTCTAGTACCCACAATCTTTCAGCCCTTCTTCCCACGGTATAATTTGCATCAGCTGCTAGCAGCAGATCTTATTATCTTATTATCTCCTTGTCTTCCAGTCATTCAAATTATAAATACTGACCAGCACCCATTCACATAATGGTAACTGGATTCAACTTACATTTCTTTCCACCCCAGTGTTGCCTTTTCCTACCCACTTTTCCCATGCTTTTAACTTGGTTTTGACTACACACAGACCCTTTTAGTTCTCATTCCATAACTGGCAAAATTTGATTTTTTTTTTCTTCTTGTGGAAGCCTCTTCTTTCACCAGCCATGGCTCATCAGGGATGCCCACTGATATCATTCTGCATGAAAATTAGCCTAGATTCACCCTTGAAAGCCATTAATGAAACTTTATATACTAATTTCTCATTTTTCCTCTAGCTCCTGTATTTAAAAAAAAATAAAAATCATATTATCAATGCCCTATCAATTCTATTAATATTCTCAGTCATTGCATTTCCTTCTGTCGGTGTTAGTCCAGGTCCTGTGGCTGTGTTATTGGTGGTTCTCTCATGACATCAAGTAAGTTTTTAAACATAAAGTATCATAATTATGATTATTTACCTTATTGAACCTGGTTTAGACAGTCAACTGCTGAGTCTGCAGGCCAGTTTTAAAGATTCCTTTTTAGTAGTTCAATTTCTTAATTTCCTTACAACTCCTACAGGAAAAAAAACAAACCTGGGCTTCACCTAATTCTGTGAGTTACAACCTTAATCAAATACCAAATAACAGAGCAGACAATGTGCAAGCACTGATTTCTGTACAAAGCAGCCAGCATGGTCCCACAGCATCCTGCTCTGTTCCCATCCTGGCTGCCTACAAGCTCTGCCAGGGAACCAGTGGCCCTAGAATGCATCCAAATCTCAGCCTACACAAATTCTTATTATTCCAGTCCTTGGAGTCCCTCATTATTTTCCAAATCACACCTTGAAGCACAGAAGCTTATTTCTTTCTTCCAGGTCTGTCTGCTTTCCAGAAAATCCCTCATATCCTTCTGCCAATGGCCTCAGAGCAGAGCTTCTACCTGGGGGTGGCTTTTCTGGGCACATCAGATGGCACACAGCAGCTTCCACGGTGGAATAATTGCATGCAAATGTCCAGAAGAGATTATCCTAAGGCCTTCTGTGTGTCTCCTTAAAAACTTACTTTAAATAGGCCTTCACAAAGACCCTCACAGGTGAGAGGTAGGGACACAGACCAATCCACAGCTCTGCACCTTCCTCTCCCGTTTCAGTTTTCATTACTGTAACCTTTCATGCCTTCTATATCCATCCCCTTATTCTGATACATGTCAAGAGCTACCTGAGACTTTTTACCTAAATTATAAATGGCTCCCCCAGGCTAATTTCTCTTTTCCATATCACAAATTCTCTTTGGTCACCTTCAGCAAACACCATCAAAGCCAGCCTTCCCACCTATCCCTCCCTACAACCTCAGCATCAGTGACAGGAAGCAACTATGATTCTACAATTTATTATATTAGCACTTCTAAAACAACAAAGGAGGCATTTGATTTTCCAAGCCAAAGGCACATGGGAAAGCACAAAAAGCATCTCTGCCCCGCTCAGATCAGAGGAAAGAGACACAGCAGAGGAGAGGGCTTCCCCCAGCCTGGTGCCTGCTCCCTTTGAAGAGGGAGGATGGAAGTACAAGCAAGGAGCTTGCTGGCTGTTCTCTTACAGGTGTCAGTGTAATCATTCTGACACAGGACCCTTCTTGCTGCTTGTCACATTTAACAGAGAAATGGACAATAACAGGGAAAATATGACCCTTTTTTTTCCTTTCTTCTTTTGAATAGTCTATCCTAGTCACCTGGAGAATGGCTGATAACACTGAGGGTAATTCAGGCAAAAATACTGCAGGACCCTCTTTGATGTCTGCTCTGATTTAATACAGGTTCACAAAATGAACATGTAATACAATAACACCATAGAAAGTTACAGAATCCATAAGAAAGCTGTGTCAGAGGGAGATTTCACCAGACAGTCCAAGGGCAAGTTACTAATCATTTCATTCAGCAGCTGGGTTGGGAAGGACATCCTGCAATGAGCCCAGGGATGTGATATCCACAGTCAGAAATCAAAGATCAAGGTCCTTTCAGGTGAACCAAGTGCCATTAGCCACTAACAAGGGTCTGCAGGCCTTCAGAGCCCAAAGGCTCATTTCATCACAGCCCACATGTCCAGTGGCACAAAGGAAGCTGAGAGCCACTAAGATACGGATGCTGGATATTTATACCTTACATTTCACTGGAAGAAATTATTACTAAAAGGAAAGCAAAAATGAGTATCAAAACAAATCTTCTGCTTTATTACAGGAGATAGGAACTTGTGGTGCTTATCCACGAGGAGCTGATGTGGAGCATGAAGATATTTTAGACATCTGGATGTATTTGCCAAGGAGAACATCGGTCAGAACTGGCAGCTGGATGAAAACTTTTGCAAACCACCTGTCAGTATTTCCCCTTCTCTAACACTACCAGCACAGGGTCAGTTTAATTCCTGCACACTCTACGTTTTAGGAGAGACAGAGACAAAGAAAATCTTTGAAGACTGTGAAGAACAGACTGAAGAAAGGGAGACAAGTTCAGAGACACAGAGCTATGGTGAGGAAAGGCAGCTCTCTCAAGTGGGGTAATTGATGTGACCCTCACATAAGCTCACAATGCCCTGTGTTCTGCCATGGACATGTCCACATTGACTTTTTCAGAGATGGAGAAAGCAAATGAAAAATGTTTCACCTCGAGAGAGCATCAGGTGAGAAGCACACAAGACTTGTGAAAACAAAATACAAGCTTCTGAGTCCTTGAAAATCCACTGGCCATTCACAGCAGAGCAGACAAACCTTACCAGCAGAGGAGACGCTGACTCCAGATTACAGGCTCTCAGGATTTTTCATCTTGCAGATGTACTACCTGAGAAAATTTGCATAAGAACATGCTGCCTTTTCTTAGGAGTCCTTTTATGATTTCTACTGAAAATGATAATCCTCTGTTTGTGACATTGCAATCATTTCTGCTACAATCAAGTGTTGTGTCCAAAAGGAGGATTACTGCTTCCGTTTGGAAAGTGTATGGACTTCCAGAGGAACTGAGGAGCCAGTTCTCAAGAAAATAACCTTGGTAATAGAGAACAAAGACAAAGATCTAAAAACAACACTATATATGATCAGAACTGCCTCTTCCAAGAGGCATCTGAAGCCCTTTAAGTTCACAAAAACTGATATTCCTACAGATGAGGAGATGGAGACAATGGAGATAAAAAAAGCGTCAAGGCATTCCTCTTTACTGTGCTATTCCAACATTCACTCAGATTCTTCCTTTGACAAGCTATTAATGTTTTAAAACTAAACATCACAGAGACATATAGAAAACCCAGAGCAGTTTTCAACTCCATCCTTTCAGCAGCGTCCTGTGGGGAGGAGCATCACTGCACGTGGTGCTGAATGTCAAACAACTCGCTTCAACCTGTGCCTCTGGCAGCTGCTCAGAAATCCACAGAACAAACAGTTAAGAAAAGGGGAAAGGAAAAAAGCCTTTGTTTTCATGCCTTTTTCTTCCCAAGAACATAATTTAGCACGACTTTCCACAGAACAATTTGCATGGGATTACCCACCGTGCACTGCATTATGGTAATACATTTCAACCTCTGATGCATATTAGACTGACAGTGCTAAGACTCTGTTAAAGGAAAAATAAATGAAACAGGATAAATGATGATGTAAGACAGGACAGTAAACATTCCACACTTGTGTAATCTGCCAAAATTCAGTCTAAAACTGGCCTAAGAAAGAGAACAAGACTATTGTGCACTCTGAACAGCTTTAGGGAATGTTCCCAACTCAAGCAGAAAACAATACCTGACTGAGACATGGATGTAATCTCAAAGGAATGGAAAGTACAACAAACCAGAACTAAGAGCTGAACAGAAGACAAGGAGAGATTTTCTTCATTTCTTTGATTTCCCAGTGGGTAGCACTGGGGGGAATATTCCTTCTTGCCCATCCAAGGATGGCTCGCTTCACTGCGCTTCGCCACACACGTTCACTCACTCTGCCTTCTGCTCCTCTCCAAGCCCTGCTGCATCTTCTGATGCTGGTAGCGATCCCTAATAGATCCTGGACAGACTCTGTGTTCAAAAACAGCTGTCCCAAAATGCTGAGCCTCGGGGCTATGTGGTCATAGAACCCAAACTACTGACACCTCCTTCCTGCACTCACGGATTGTGACTCAGCCCTTCAGCTGGGGAACAAACACTTCCTCCTAATGTTTTCCAGAATTGGTCTTGCACTTCCCATAGGAAATAGCCACAGGAAAATAGGATAAAATATTAACTCTCCCCCTTCAATCAATTCCACACACAGTTTTCCTAGTAATTGAAGCAATTAGCTATCACTCCTCAGAACCTGAACTGAGTGATAAGTCTCTTCTGGTATGCCATGAAGAACCATTTATCTGGCCAGGGGACTTTCCTGCAAAGCCCTCAGACAAACAGGAGCAAAAGGTAACAAGGAGGGAACAAGTGATAGAGCTGGTCGAGGGGAAGGTATATGCTAAAAAGCAGGATTTTTCCATCAAGGTCTTTTCATTAGTTCTCTCAAAGCTAAGTCACAGAAAAATGAACAAAATAAGGGTTGAGGCCAAATTATATTTGCTGAAGAGGAGTTACAGAGATTAGTGTATTAATTAATTGAGACAACGATGTCAGCAAGGGCCTGACCTTTATTCCTGCCCTAGTAACAGCTTTGTCCCTGGTGACTTTCAGCCTGCATGCTAAAGCCGTTTAGATACATCCCTCAATTAATCTCAGGATACCCTCTGGGAGGTAGCAGAGCAGCACTGCAAGCTTCAAGCAGGGATGCTGAATCAGAGGAGGAGTAACCTAGTCAAAGGCACCTCGTCAAGGGCACTGGCAGAGCTAGGGACAGAGCCCACAATTCTCTTTACCTCTCACACTTCACCTCTCATGGATAAGAGCAAAGCTGTTTGAAGGTATTAATCTGGAATTCTGCCATATTTTATTAAAAAAAAAATAATAAAAAAAATAAAATCAGAGACTAACAAGAAATAAAGATTAGGTTTCAAAAAGCCCCCCACCGCAAAACCACAGTAAAGAATCTGGTTTAAAAAGAACTTGTATCATTTATGTTCTGTAATTAAAAGGCAGCAATACATGAAACTTGAACAAAATGACAGATACTAATGAGGCCGGGACAGCAGGAAGGTCTTCAGTCACATCCTGCTTCTCCCCTTTGCACTGAGACCAAGTCCTTCCCTCAGGCAGGTGAACTCCCTGTCCCCTGAGCCACCGTGACAAAGGATCTCCAGAGTCCACAGGTGCAGCTGGATGGCAGGATACGAGGTAGGATGAAGAGCTGGTGCTGCCCCACACACCAGGAATGGACAGGGGTGCAATCTGGACAGGCTCAAGAAGAAAATGAGCAATCACAGTTTTTCAGAGGCAGTCAGGGGACCAAAAAGCCACATGAGTTGAGGAGAGAGTGGTGATACTCAAGGATGTTTGTAACACTGGAAGGTGCCTGCTGCTATCAGAACAGATGTTATTACAGTGACTGGGAGCCTGAATTTGTTTGGCCTCCTAAGCAAAAGCAGCAGACACATCAGCCCATCGATCTTGCCCACAGACTCCCGTCAGACTGAGTTCCTGGCTTCCCTTGGGAACCCTCCTTGTCACTGCAGACCCACCAGTGATTCCTAGGCTGATCCAGTCACCACCACTGGACCTGATCTGATTCACTGGTTTGCATTCCTGGCTTGACCTGGTTCTGCTTCATCACCACGGACCTGCTTAGTGACCTGGGCTCTGGGTTGAATCTGCCCATCCTTCACAGGCCTGCTCACCCTGTTCAGCTGCAGGCTTGGCTGGCAAGGAGAGACATCTGGAATTAATTTGATTTCTCCCATTGCTAGAACTGCACTTAACTCTTCTCAGTGCAGGCTCTAAATTCTCACCACTCCAGATGAGCAATATTGCCGAAGCTGTAACTTGGACAAGAGAAACTGCTCCCTCAGCATGTCTGTCCATCCCTAGCTGAGCTGAACCTGCCTGTCCCTTCCACTTCAGTTCTACAGTCCTTCACATTCAGTCCTGATGCTGAAGAAAGCTCAGACAAGATCTCTGCTGTGGATGGAGCCTAGACTGGCACATACCCAGCTTTGTTCCATGCTCCTCCATTTAGAGGTTACAACATCCCAAACCACAGCCAAACTTCACTGCATTGCATTGCACTCACTTACCTGGCACCTTCTTGTCCATAAGGAGCCAACACCTGTCACCTCTCCACTGTCATATTTGAATTTGGTCAAAAAAATTTTCCAGTAGAAATAAGCCTTTAACTTGAGGCGTCGAATTAATTTTCATTAAAGCCTGCAGGGTTACCTCATGTTAGAACCCAGTTACAAAAATGGATTTCGTTTTCTTTTCCCTAGCTATTGTTGGCAAACATTAGTAATAGTGAGGGAAGCTATTTTGGGACTTTTATTGGCAAGTCTTATGTTCAGGCACTAAAGGAAATAATTGGCTGACAGTGGGAAAAAAGCGCTAGACATGGCTTTCAAGAAAATACCACTTCTGCCAAGCTCTTTACACACAGCTTCTCTGGGGAAAAACCCCAACACCAAACCCCAAAACAACAGAAAACCAAAAGATTTTATTAACTGCTACTAATAGAAGACATATCAGTGGGGATGAAGGAGAGAAAAGGGCACACATGATAAGTTCTGTCTCAGACTGACAACCACCAATGTTCAAGGACACATTTCTGAGACACAGGTACCACAATTAAAATAACATGTTTGCCATGTACAGACACAGCAGAGCACATTTGCATACTTGGAGGTGTGAGAGAAAGTGTTTTGAACTAGTTCACTCATTTATGTGCCCACATTCAGTCACAGTCTTCAGCAAAGTTTGCACTCACAAACATTTCCTGCACACAAACACTCCACCAGTACAAACACTCACCTCCTGTGAGTCAGGAAAGTACAGGCAGGAGCTAATAGAAGTACACAGATTCATATCTATTTCTCTTGTAAATTGTGCTCACAGTCTTCACTCATTTATTAACACTGTGCTAACAATTTCTAGTGATTAGTGTTAAAAAGGGAAAGCACGATCATGCAGATCTCGGTCCTTCACATGTGAATTAATTACACTCAGCAATACCTGTCACCCCTAATACATACAAAGGAGTGAAACAGACTTGTTTTTTCTATTTCCCAGGCATTTGCTTCAGTGTAACTATGATTTATTCATCAATGACCTAAGAAACAATACAATAAAATTCACTAAATGGAAACATAAAAATTAAGCCCTTTCCCACAAAGCCACGCTGAGCAGTACAATCACTCAGACTCTTTCAGACCCCTAATGAAAATCAAAAATGATTGGCAAACGATTTAGGAAAAATATAACCTGTTCTTTTTCACTTCTTTGTCTGGGTGTGGAGACAGTACATTTGTCAGCAATGGATGATGCATCTGATATCATGCATAATCATAAACTTGTGCTGTCTGGTGCCACTAACCTTGCTGTGCATCCAAAACCCAATTAGGATTACATGCAATCAGTGAAGATAAAGACTTTATTCAGTCCCCAAGTGTTCTTGTACTAGGTTTGCAAGAGCTGTGGGCACAGCTATTCACAGGGACTAAGCACCCACTCACAGACAAATCAGCTCATTACATGGGTTACACCTGGAATTATTCTCTCCATGTACCCTACTACTGATTTTCCCTTCAAGTGGAAAGCAAATTCTCTACAATCCCTATATAGAGAGGCTGAGTTCTGTATATATAACAAATAATTTTGTGCTGTTATACAAAAAATGTGCCATGGGCAATGGAATTAAAAATTCTTAAGGCTTTATTTTTTTCTTTTTATTTTTTTTTCTCTTTTCCTTTTAAATTCAAGAACATATACATAAATGAGATGAATTTTGAGATTATGCCAAGGCTCAATAATATTGACACAGAAATATAGGTAAAACATTTCTGGTTGTCTTGGGAGCATTCTGGCTGTCTTAAAGGAGAAGGCCTTCAATTACTGACTCTGCCTTTTTGGAAGCTCTTTAAGGTTTAGATTCCGGGTGAGGAGTTATGAGAGCTCACATTTAATTCAGTTTATCATAGCTGTACACTCTCAAATGAAATCAGTGGAACTGACTGGAAAGAGAGGATATTTAATGAAGCACCTTGGGGCTTGAAATATCTGTTATTCAGTCTTCATGAAATAAGCCTCTCTTCAGAATTTTACATTCCCTTATTTCAACAAGTCAGGATCTCCAGCAAAGCCAGCCTGACCTTAAATGCCATCTGGACTGTAGTTATGTATTCCAAACACACCAAGAAGAGCCACATGCTTCTCATTCTTGGGCTATATGAGCAGATAATAAGCCAAATCTCTACCACAATAATTTGATCCCTCTTCAGGCTGTTCCTCTTTTAAGAACTTTTTCACATGGATTCATAAATCTACCCAAGCATTTTCTTTCTCAGAGAACGTAGCAAAAATGTTTCCAAAAAAAAGATGAGAAATTCTGATAAGAGTTCTCCTTTCTAGCAATGGACCCACAAAAGGTCCCATCCACGCTCCACCAGTCAACAGCACATTCACTACAGCAAGGTCTAGCCTTGTAATTAGGAACAAGGGCATGAACCAGCACCATTTACACCTCTGCGGGATGCTGAGCACCTCTGCATCATCAGACCTTCAGTAGGGTCTGACTCCACATCTCCATCTCCCATCTGAAATGGTCTTGCTGTGCCCTATATTCCCCTGCCACTAAATCTATCCACGCAATTTTAAATCCCACAATGTTTGTGCTGAGAAAGAAGAAGACATGTTATTTCATGTTAAGAAGACATGAAAGTTCCTTTCTACCTTTTAATAAACATCATATGAGCAGTAAGGAGGAAACATTACAAGGGACAAGCTGTTCTCCCTTGCCCTGCAAGCAGCAGGTAACAGCTCAAAGCAGCAGATGTGACAGGCACTGCCTGTGCTGGTTTGCTTTCCACCACCCCTCACATGTGGAATGTGTTATTGAACAGGATTGTTCAGTGTGAGGGGACTGCCCCACCCTTCTGCTCCCATCCTGGGTGGAGAAAGGGATGGGACAGGACCTCACAAGGCATTCATCTCCTTTGCTGTGCTGTGGGCTCCACAGGCAAGCAAGAAGTGCACAAATGGCGGTGTTGTGAGCATGCTGTCCTTCAGAGGCTCTGCTGCAGTCCTGTGCACTGCACACCTCCACTCCAATTAGTTACAAATGGAAGAGAACTGAGAGACAGAATTCCCCCCCAGCTTTGCATTTATTAAAAGGTCACCAAGGAAATGTGTTTTTTTTTTCCTGTGAACAGAGATATCAGAAGCTAATGAAATCTGAACTCAGTCACTGCTGCGTGCATTTTCTTTTCAGTCTTTAGAACTGAGCTTCCTTTCCCTTTCACAGGCTACTACAGACTCCCATATGTGCTATGGCAGGAAAGATTTAACAGGAAGGCTGAGGTTATTCACCTCTGCCTTCTTCCCACCCTACCTGCACTAGCAGGTGTGACAGTGTCACCTGGCAGCAGAATGACACAGAGCTCATCATAATTTTAGTTGCACCTTTCCTGGTAGGGACCCACAAGGAACATCTATGTGCATTCCACATACCCACACAAGGTACATGCACTCATGTAGTAGAATTATAAAACCATTTAGGTTGGGGAAGAGCTCCAAGATCAAGTTCCATCTTTGTGTTAGACTCGGGCAATGCTGCTATCAATTACCTGTGTTTCATGTTCTGTCTATAAGCAGAGATAAATGTACACTCACACACGTACACACAACCTTGTGCACACCTTCTTCCAAGCACAATCTCTCGTTTGCACACAGCCAGAATAAGCAAATCCAGGGGAAAGTCATAATCATGTACATCCTGTCACTCACCCGTGCTAAAACCCCTACAAACCTGCATGCTCTGTCCCCAAGCACACACCCTTCCCGACCCCCTTCTCTAGGAATGCAAGAGGTCTGGGAATCAATAACCATTTACAGACCTTCAATCCACCACTGTCAAGTTTGTTCTCCCCTGTTTGCAGTGACAGACAAGCAGAGTAAAGATGCAGGCCATCAGTATGCAGAGGAGGAGAGGTGGGCACTGCGTCAGCATAAAAAGCAGGAAGACACAGCTAAATCCAGTTGAGGTTGTTCTTGCCTCCTGCAAGCAACTGAGCAGAGCTGCCCCTGTCCCAGAAATCTCCTGCTTTATTCCCAGGACATCAATGCAGAACAGAACAGGGCAATAACCACAGGCCATTTTCCAGAAATAACATAACTGTACATTGGAAAATTCAGACAGAATCCCATTCACCTGTTTCCAAAGCCTGAGCAATGACCTTACCCACATAAAATGTGCTACATGTTCAATATAATACAAAAATGACTTGATGCCATATCCTACAGAGGAGACAGTGTGAAACTAAGCACACTTCAGGAACAGCAGAACCTTTAGAACTCTCAGGATGCTTTGCTGATATCTTGAAAAGAATGAACATGCAAATGCAGTGCACCTGAAAGCAGTCAATACCAGTGGATTTCAACCAACTTTGCAGCATCCAGAATAACCAAAAATCTGACAGCATTCCCAGAGTTTGATATGAGCTCTAACCATGTGCCTCTGTCACAGCCCACAGCCTCAGCTGCAGAGCCAGCATCCGAACATCCCAGAGCTACTCAAGCTCAGCCCACAACATGGCCCAAAGCCCTGAGTTTATCACTGTATCTATATTCAGAGATCTCAATTCTGCATTACAAACAAATCCTATTATGCCAGGCCTGAATCTCTCTTGGGCAGAGACTGGCATTAATATAAATATAATTATGGTTGTTTAATAAATGGACAATGTCTGCTGATCTATCTCGTTAAATTAACCACAAGAGTGAATTTTGTATTAGTCCTGACAAGGCCTGCTTTCAAAGCTGACATTTAATACCAGGCCCCAGTACAAATCATACTTCAGGGCACAAAAATCAATTGATTTGGTGAGAACTAAATGTGTGAAACGATAGAAGCAGTTTTGGTGGCTTGTTGAAGGTACCCAGCCTGTGCAACACCTTTACCTAGAGCTGATCAGTCAGATAACAAAATCAAGGCATTTCTGTGCATGTGGAGTTAGCAGGGATGCTCCTGACCCAGAAAAATCTTCAATGCTCTGACCCCTGGAAGTCCTTCCAATCACTGAACATACTGGCCTGATCAGAAAAGCGACCTTTCTGTCGTTCTTTCCAAGCCAGCCTGAGCTCCACTTTCAGATCCCATTTATTTCATTCTCCCTCACTGGAAGAGACAGAAGGGCTGCTCTTAAAAGGTCATTACAAAATTGGTGTCCAGCTGCCTACTGCACATTCACAGTTTTCATCTTTCTTTGGTGGAATGGATCTGGTAGCACAGGAAACAGGGCTGCCTTGAGGTGCCAATTCACCTGGGCACAGGAGAGCTGAGGGTTGTGAACAAGTCACCAAGCAACTCAGGCTTGTTTGTTTATGTTGTGTTCCAGGGTTGTCTCTCTTCCTCCCCATCACTGCCAGCCAGTGAGGCATTCATGCTCTGGGCCATCATGACATGGTTATGCAGCCCTTCTCCCTAACTCACACTACAGATCCAAGCCCATTCCTCCTCAAGGCTAGAAAGAAAAATATGAGAAAGGCAGTAAAAATAGAATTGAAAGTATAATATAATTTAAAAAAAAAAAAAAGAAGGCTAAAGTAAACATCAACAGAAATGCTAGATTCATACTCCATTGTTTTCATGTAGAGAGAGCAATTCAAACCAAATAATCTCACTCAACTCTCAATTATCTTGCAAGATAAAATTATTTTATCAACTATCACCTTTCTCTCCAAACCAGAACTAGTCTCTGCACAATCTGCTGAGCAGTACCTTTTAAACAAATGACCACTTAAAAAAAAAGAAACTATGAGCAAATGCAAAACTGTCCTTATGGATCCTGTGGCAAAACGAAATCTATATATCTACTTTAAATTATATTTTATCAAATAAGTGATCTCCAGCAGGATTAAGGTACTGTAAACTGGACAAAATTTCTAGGCTTTTTTTAGCCCTGGTAGTACACAGCTGTACATCTCTCCCAGAATAATTTTACAGTATCTTCCTCAAACTCATAATATCTTTTTTTATTGCTGCATTGTATGAATCTCTGATTCAATTTCATTGTAGAATTCAGTCATTACTTCCAGCACCCCAAAGGAAACTTCCTGCTTTATATATAAAGCTAAGAGGAGGTAGAAAACAGGAAGAGATTTGGTGAGAGATGTTTTGAGAAAGATGCTTTTTCTGAGACAAGACTTCCTTGTGAGACTGTGACAGACTACAGGTGACCTTTCTCAGGAAGAGCTGCTCAGCTCTTGGCTGATGGTTTTGATCAGACCCCACAATAAAAATATCTTTGCAAGATGAGTCCCCTCTGCCCTACAGGGGATGGGGGCTGTTCTATTTTAGGTGAGTACCACTGCTCCTGGGTTGTGCAATTAAGCCTCTTTCTGGCTCAAGGAACCTCTCATTATTTACACAAAATATTACATCTCTTACATGAGAAGCAGGGACAAGTTCAACAAAAGACCTTCTAGCAATCTAAATCCTTGCTTTGAAGCAGGCAGACTGGAATCTGAGTTTTCTTCAGCCAAAAGAGTGTAGTGACCTGCTCTGTGATCAGCTGTGTTCAATTTCTGCAAGTTATTTTAAAAGGCTGTGTTTTCACCCAAGTGCAAAATGGGAACATTGGCTTGAAATATCAGAAGTTTTCAAAGACAACACCTACTTTCCCCAACTACATATCAATATTTTTATCTTCTGTGGCAAAAGGTGCTGAGAAAGTGTTGACTGTGGTGATGATGACGACAATAGAAAACGAGGCAAAGCACCTTCAGAGGCATAAGTCCTAGCACCAGCCTAGTGAGAATTTGGTCTCTTTAAATCCCTAAAGCAAAAATGTTGTCCTAGGACTAACTACACAGTCAACAGAGTAGAAAGTTTCCCATTTCTGGGTCAGAAGAAACAAACTGAATAACTCTGTCTTACAGATGTCAATCCATGGTAAATAGAAAAGGTTGTGAAAGGAAACAGTTTATTCCCGTTGCTCTTAGCCCAGTGACCTAATAAATCCCAGAGGAAGAAATGATAAGGGCTAAGATAATCAGCATTTAGTATCATCATTATTGAAAACACCCAGACAAGAACCATAATCTTTGAAAAGATTAACATGGTAATGGGTAGAAAAAGAAAGTACTCTAACAAATTAAAGGCACTACTTTAATTAAGGCATCTGTTTAAAAATCTTATCCATGCAGTAATTTCTATAGTAGTGTTCCAGAACTTATTTTTTGGTGATGGTCACAAATGCTTCCTTACTGTTCTAAGGACTGACTGCCATGAATTTTTACTCTTTATCTTCTTATATCCAACATTACAATGGCTTGTGTCTATCTTCCCTTTTTTCTTTGTTCAGGGACAATAAATCTGTGCTATCATTCTTCACAAGATTATTTTCACGAGCCACATTTAGGGAAATGACCTCTACTGTTGTTTACTCATTACATTCAGAAGTACTAGTAAACAATTAGTGCTAACAAACAAGAAACTGAGACTGAAATAACAGAGACCTGTCTCACTATAATCAATCACGTAGATTTTTCATCAGTATTATGAGTCACTGTCCTCTACATTAATTATTACTTTCTTTTTGCTACTCAACCAGCATCATTTTTAACCGAACATGTCCTCAATTCTTGATTAGAGAATTGTGCCTTTTTGGACATGTAGCAAAATCCTTTTTGGAAAAGGACTCAATTTCTATTCATAATACTTCTATTTTTTTCCCCCTCTTGTGGTCTGCTTTAATTCTAATATTTCTTCAGCTCTGAAAAATCACCCTTATTAAGGAAAAAATATACAAGCAAACATGTTAATAGGAACACTGTCCCCTGCCCACATTAAATGTAATTGGGTCATGATCACTGGTGTCTAGGTAACCACAAACTCCCACAACAAAGATTAATTCATCATTTCCTGTTACAAAGTAGTCCAAAATAGAACTGCAGTGGATACTACATCTTTTGTGCTACAAATTAGTCATCTGTAACGTTTGGAATCTTTAATAGTATTTACTGCTGCCACATGGAATCTCAAGTAGATCTCACCCAAACTGAAGCCCATGGCTACACATTTATTTTTCCTGCATGGAACACAAGTGCTTCTGAGGTAGCTTATCCCATTTTCTGCTTTAATTCAGTGTACCAAGGAGGATCATTTCCTAGCCTTTGTCATCCTACCTGCAGTATGTAGACCTGAATTATCAGTAAATGAAGATGCAGCACACTGGTATTCCCCCCACCCCAGCCAAACACCCCTACTGCCTTTTCTGTCCTCCCCATGCAGGGAGCAGACCAGGAGCTGGCTGTGTTTAAATTCAAGAATTTCTAAAGTTTTCCTAGCAGGTTCTAGTACAGCCAAATAAATTACAGCTTATCAACAGAGATGATCTCTCAATTAGTCTTGCTCATCATTCTTTAGCAATAGTGTGGAGACATTTAAAAAATTATTGCATCTGCAGTTTTTCCTGCACTGGTTCAGTTTATTTATGACAAGCTGTTTGAGTTTGAACTGCATTTTTTTCCCTTTACCATTTCATGAAAGGTTAGTTCTCTTCCTCCAAAGTGCAAGGGACCCTCATCCATGTTCTAAGCACTGGAATATGGCTCACTTCTCCAAAAAAGGTCTGCTTCAGATCAGTTTATGCAACCAATAATCATCTTTCATTCCTCCCTTGATTTACACCTTTAAAAAGTCTCTGGTAAAATCAGGATTTTTGTCCTTCCTTTTCATCAAAAAGGAAGAATCCTATCATATAGAACTCCACGTATTTCTCTGCCATCTGTTCCCAAAGTGAATCATCCAAACATGCCTCTGCATCTCATACTTCTGGCCTAGACAGACAGTGCAGGGTCACGTTGTACTTGTGTTTACTCCTCTGTCCACTCTTGCTAAGTGAGGCTCATTTATGACTACTTGGTTGAAAATATCCCAGTGCTTGTTTATTTTATAGCAAAAGATGTTGAAAGATATCCTTCTAATTCTCTGTAGAGAAGAGTATCACACATCATCAGTGTTGAATGTCTCTACATTCTCTTTCTTCTCTTGGCTGTAAGTAACCAACCTAACAGTAGAAATAATATCTTCAGCCTCATCAGGTCTGAGCCTTCCCTGTTTATGACAAGTATGCAAATGATTTCTGAATTGTCCCCAATATCTGCATCTCTGTATGATGCATGCTGTGCCAAAATGTCTCTTTCTAGACCACGTATCTTCACTTGTAGATCTCCCACCATCTGGCAGCACAAGTATTCCTTAGACAAAAATTAGAATATAACACATCCAAGGCAGATCACAGCAGTTTTTTGGGTTTTATTTCATCATCCGTATGCAGTATGCAGTGCAGGGTCTTACTAAAGATAAGCCATAAAACTTCAAATTCCACCCCAAACTCTCCTGCTAGGATTATCAACTTCTGTGTCTGAGTTCATCTGGCATAAGAATACCCCCACTTTACAAGTTTATCACACACAGAAGAACATATTTCTGCTCTGGTATTCAAAATGAAAGTGTTTACAATTTAGTTTGGTTTAATTTACTTTAGAAATGAGTTAAGCCAAATTTAATTAAGGCCACCTTAATTCTGCTTCAGAGTGTTGACATGTAGCTTAATGTGGTTTAGCACAAGAATTTCCACTTGCTCCTTTAGCTAATTCAGAGGCACTTTCCTGCATGTTCTGATATAGACAAACTATTAAAGAATTAAGCATGTTTAATTAATTATCAAAAAAGACTGAAAGGTTGCTTAGGTTGCATTGTGTAAGTACCTTCAGGAGAACAAACTCTAAGTAACTAAAGGTCTCTCTAAACGAGCAGAGAAAAATAGCACAAATACAGCTAAAACATCAGGCAGATGAATTCAAATGAGAATAAGGCAATAATATTTAACAATTACTGACACCTAGAAAATACCAAGGGACCAGACAGATTTCCAATGCTGTGATATTCTCAAATCCAGCCTGGATATTTTTCTGTTTACACAAACACAAGTTAACGGGCTTTGTACAAAGCTGCCTGGGTGAAGCCCAAGGGCTTATGATGTACAAGAGGTCAAACCAGAAGAACTAACAGTCTAATCTAAGCATCAAAGCTTCATGAATTTGTTATCAAAATTCTGTTTTCAGTGCTTAATGCCTTTCCCAGCAACTGCAGCCTTCCCAGCTACAGGACAGGCTGCACCTGGACATGGCAGAGGAGGGCAGGAGCACAGTGCTCCCTTTGCTCTTGCTGTGACTCCGGAATATTTGTCAAGTCTTCAGACTTGAGACAGAGTTACAGAAAGGCAGAGAGGCTGTGGAGCTGCACAGGACACTGTTATCACGCCCAAGGAGCTGCAGTAGGAGCAGAATTTCCAGATGTGGTCTCGTGCAACGCCCACCTTCTCTGGCTGGCAGACCTGAGTCTTACTCGAGGACAAGCCCACCACCCAGCACAGTCTGCAGACACACAGGCATTATTTATGATGTCTAAAGTACCAGGCAAGGACCCACATTCTGATTCAAGCAAAAAAATATGACAGCACCAGGTCAGTAAGGATTTAGTACAGTAAAATTTAGTACTGTCAGTGCAGAGAAATTATAATCAGATCTTCTCTACTGGACAACTGGAAACCATTTGTGTGGTAGAAGAAAAATAGAGAAAAGGTAACAATTAGTAAAAGCACACCTAGAAAGCAAATAAATCTGAGTTGAAAACAAAACAGGGAAATGAACCAAACAGACAAGAGGTGGGTAGAACAAGGATGTATCTGCAGATCTGGAGACTGAAGAGAATGAACAGACCCTCTAGTGTGATTTTAGGGGAGACCAGACCAGGGGACCTGGATAACACAGTAGGTAACAGAGGCATGAGGATGGCAGTGGGTGTAGATACAGAGCTGACTGACAAGCAAACTGGGAACTACTGCAGCTATGGGAAGCACATTTTACAAGGACACAGAAACCAGCAAAAGGAAAATTAGATTTAAAAATATAGTTTATGCTTAATAACAGACAGCATATACATATTATGGGCATCTGGTAGAATGTGCTGCTGCAGGAAGCCCTATCTGATAGAAGATTACAAAAGAGAATGAAAAAGTGACATAATTATTGACAGGGAACATAGCTCGTTATTCCAAGTTTTGAAAATAATAATCAGGGCTCATGGTAAAGTGTATGAAGCAGAGGAGAGGCAGGTCAGGCTGGTAGGATTATTTCCTTTCTGTGTCTTAGTGTAATTGAATCAGTTGCCTTACAGGCAGGTTTTGTTTTCTTCAGAGCTGTGAGGAAACAGTGTCTGCATGAGGCAGGGTACCTGATTATATGGACCAGTGATCTGATCCAGCATGGCAAATGTTATGATCCTAAGAGGAGAGAAATTCATCTTTACAGAAAATCCTGTAATCAAAATCTTTGAACTTTAGATGCTTCTAAAAATCCATGTGCAGTCAAAGGCAAACATGGCTCTTTCAGCCTGTGCTTTTCCACCTACCCATTCTTATTTTCCATGCCTGAGGAGTTCATGATGAGACTAGGAGCTTCATCAAAGGGTAATTTTCAGCTGCCAAATAGATTTGTACAATAAATCCACACGGGGCCAGATTAACAAGCAAGAGAGACATCAGAAATCAAAAAGCTAGCTGCTGTAATTCCCAAGAAAACTTGAAAGGATGATGTGCAATGATATTTGGGCTTTTAAAGGGGCACCACCGAAATGCTGCGGGGTTAGTTTTCATTAGGAATGTTGCTTTTCTGTTCCTTACCCTTCCCAAGAGGTTTTTCTTTAGAAGACTGAGATCCCACGGACATTCAAGGTCATGCCACACCAAATTTCTTAGAGGATTTCAAATAAAACAGTAGCATTTCATCAAGAAAAATCACATGTGTGTGTGTGACTGCAGTTGTCTGATTTGTCAGTGTAATATTTTAAACAGAAAATGAAAAAAATACCTTTAAACATTGAGTTTGCCCTGTTGTTATAGTTTTTATGTTTGTTCTAATAATCTGTACTGTGAATGTAGTTAAGGCTCTAACATCTGAAGTCAAACCAGGTCCTCAGCTATGCCCATAAACTGAATAAATACAATTCAGAGATTAGCCTGACCATAAATTGCTAGGCATTTTCAGCCTTCTGGCACTACAAAAGACTGTTTGACTTCTGAGTATGACAGCACAGATTTTAATACTAGGAGAGCTTGTTCCTCCTTACAGCACATGGCCAAACCTACTCCCTCAATCACGAGGTGACAGCATTTGTTGTTTTTATGTCTCCACATGGCTACACTGGTTTTGTTCATTTTCAAATGGGGACACAATAGCAGTCACTTGTCAGCAGGGTGAAAATACAGAGGTGAGCCATTGATTCATGTCTTGTTCCCTCACAAAAGGCAATTTCTTCTCCATGCAACCCCAAGTGCAATAGCAAATAGCTTTTTTTTGCTTCAAGTGCCTGGGCTGCCCAGATTGGTACTGTCAAAACCTGGGATTCTTCCATCTAGTCCTGTTCTCTCAAATGCTGGAAGATGGATATGACAGGACACTTGCACTTCTATGCAGTCTTGTTGCTCATCCACTTTGTAGAGAAACAGTTTGATAGCCCCTGTCAGTACCTATGAACTCCTTTGTGCAGTACAGCTTTGGAATATGGGAAGTGCAAAAGCAGCTGAGGGGGAAAAAAAGGAAATATAAAGGAAGATAAACATTCAAGACAAGCATTATTCAAGATGATGCCTGTTTTCCGCTCCCCAGCCCCATGGAGGTTGCTATGTCCCTAGGTTTAACAAAAAGCCAACTCCCAGCTAGGACACACCATTAACATTGCTAACATCATAAGCAAGTGAAAGGAATGCAGGAGATTTTCAGGATTTGTTAGAATAAGCTGTGCAAGGTTGAGTCCCAAGCAGAAGGGGTTAGCAGCAGAGCAAATACAACTGTATGACAGTGGAAAAGGGTGGGCCAAGAAAAAGGTACATGACAGCTCTGCTTTTCTATTCTACATGCCATCCATGTCCACCGAATCTCAACAGGGCTGGACAACTCTCAGCTTTGCAGAGTCAAATCTATTATGAACTCACTTCTGTTGTTGTATTTTATTGTGGTGTAATTTAACCATATGGCATGGCATGTCTTCTCAAGGTCATAGCAAGTCAGGGATACAGCTGGCTCAACATCTCAGGAGAAAGAATTATCAAAATCAGAGGTGAAAAATTAATTTAGTATCTTCATTCATGATCCGGTTAGCACCACTGACCATCTTGTGTCATATATGCAAAAGGAAATTAATTCCAATATATCTTTCCTTGGGTGCTCAGCAATAATGAGAAGAAATAAAATACTGTTTCCCAGTGCCCCTGATAATTCTTGCGTTGGGGTTTAATTCTTCCTGGGTGCTTTGGGGACAGGGAGGCTAAAGAAAGCTCTGTGCTCTTCTTCTCCAGCGTCTTTCTCCCCTGTTCTGAGTAACAGCGCGAGTTCAAGCACAGTGGAACAATGCTGCATCCCCCAACACTCAGATCCTGCAGCTCAGAAATAGCAAAGCAGATGGCCTGAGCAACAGCTGAAACCCACTGCAGCAGGTGCTGGGAAGGACTTTTTCCAAAATGTCTTTCAAGGCAGCATCTGTGGGACACCTCACCAGATGGAGCAGTGCAGGCAGCCACCCCTGTACTGACTTGAAAGAGTTAATGAATCATTCAGTCATGGTAGGGAAATGTTTGTTTGTACAGCAGCAAACTCTGCCTGCTGGACTAAGGGCCCACAGCTTTTTCCAGAGTCATTCACAAAACACCAACGTTTGGCAAACGTGGAAAGAAGGGCTGAGTGTTGTCAGCAGAAACTTTAATACAGTTACACTAATGCCAGAAAATGGGTTCTAACCTTATATTAGGTTAGAAATCCCCAAACCAACTCCCCAGTCAAAAAACAAAAGCAAAACAAACAACAAAAAAGACCAAAAAACAACGGAAAAACAAACAAAAAAAACCAAACAGAAAAACAAAACAAAACAAAAAAAAAAAAACAGAAATAAGCCTTCTTCAGCTGTGATAATAAGAAAAATTACCCTACTCAGTGGCTGATCTTTTCCAAAACAGCAAGGTTAAACTGATTCTGGAATGGATCAGGAAATGGGAAAACAGAGTATGGAGACCAGTGTTACCTTCTTGCAAACTTTACAGACTGATTTAAATGCATATAAATAGCCCTCCCATATGGCAACATTGAGCATCCTCAACAAAAATTAGCAGATGGCAAAGGCATTCATGACTTTTGGAAACAGAGATGATATTTACACCTCATGTAGTATTTGTCACATCTGCCTTAACACAACTGTCTTATTCCCCATCAAGAAAGATGGGATCTGCTGGGGTGGTCCTACATGTAAACTCTGGTTTTCATGTAGATATAAGGCCCAAAGAATCCCTACAATGTTCTGTAATTTGCTTTTTCCAAACAATCAGAGAGCCAAAATCAACACACCTTCAAACATATCTGAGCACAGTTGTGATTTCTTAGTTAGCATCCTGTCAAATAATAAAACAAACAAATCTATAAAAAACACTTAACAAGGGGAAGTATTCCAGCAGTTCATGTAAAAATTCCATATAAGAACTTCATGTAAGAACCTTGTAGATTTAAGTGTCTAGAAGAAGGACGAACACCCACCATCTCCCTTTGCTCAGAAGCTCCTTCTCTCTTCTTCCCCACTTCCTAAATACCATTAGTCCCTATAAAGCTCTATGAAGTGAGGTCTAAAAGCCTAAAAGGTACAATTACAATATCTTACAAAATGAATCATCAATCAATTAGCACAAGGGGTGGGAGGAAATAATGGAGGCAGGAAAATAAAGCAAATAAGAGGCAAACTTTTGCTTTGGGTAACAACTTAAGAAAAGGGAAAAAACCAACACCCTTAATTTGAAACATCTGTCCTTAGATTAATATTAGATAACTATTTTTTTTATACTTTCCTTGCTGTTACATCTGCTTCCAATTTGAGCCACTTCGGAGCAGAACTGGAAGCAGACCTATCAGAAGGAAAAAAATATTCTTTCTTATTCTCAGCATCTGCTTTAGAATGAGATCTCTAGAGCA
Organism: Pseudopodoces humilis; assembly: GCF_049639895.1. Taxonomy (NCBI): domain Eukaryota; kingdom Metazoa; phylum Chordata; class Aves; order Passeriformes; family Paridae; genus Pseudopodoces; species Pseudopodoces humilis. The sequence continues at coordinate 6,886,643 of NC_142215.1, read as the reverse complement.
CTGAGGGTCAGCTAAAACCACACATTTTAGAGATGATTTTTTCTTCTTTAAAAAGAAGCTTTTGAATGCTTTTGAGACTTACTCATACTCAGGAAAAGTATAAGCTCTGGGGCACAAAAGAAATCAGAATTGGGAAAGAGTCTGTAAGACTTGCAAAGATGATCTAATCATTTTCCAGAAATGTATGCCAGAAAGCATAGAATATATCCCATTTTCTTTATTTTTTCTGTCTTCAACTATTTATCAAACATGCTTTATGGCAAGAATATTGCTGAAATCATTTTTGTTGGTGGCTGAATACTGGCAACAAGCCAAATTAAAATTATTTGCAAGTTTCTGCACCAGACTTCCAATTACAAGAACAATATAGATTTTATGGGAGAACAGAAGCAACATCATGTGACCTGCAAACTCCATCAAAACAACTCAATTTCTGACTATTAACTGTAATAAACTGCTTATGAATAAAACATACATAAAAATTCCGCACAGAAATTTGGTAAGTAATCTTCAAAAGTAAGGAAGATAAAGAAAATATTTAATTGTGTACTGATAATTATGAAGAAATAGTGTTGCAATCCAGTGGTCAATCATACATGGGTAACAATTTGGCTTATCTAGCAGAAAGAGATCAAACCAGAGCAGGCCTCTTCTGAAGGATGAGAAAGAGGGGAGGCTTTCACCTTGGCATATTGCTTTATTTCAGCCACTCTTCCATGGAAAATCACTGATTCATCACTCATTTAAATATGTCAGCCCATGCTGGCCAGGCTAAAGGGGATGGATAATATTAGATCTTATAATTAGACTAACTCTCACCACTTCTGTCCAGCAATGATTTTTTGAATTAAAAATATCAAGAGTGTCTTATGAACTGTATGACCACACTGCTCAGTGCTGAGGTCTCCAGCTCCAGTGTCTCTGCAGAGGGATGCCTTTTTCCTCTAATTGAGCCATAAGAGAAAATTTGGGTTATTCAATTCCTCTGACTTAGAAGAATTAAAAAAGAAAAATCTTATTTCTCAGCTCTTCCAAAAGCTTCCTTCAAAGAGGGATCCATACCAGCAGTAAAATCTCCTTCATAGGATATTGTCAAGACACCTGCTATAATTTGAAAACTCATTTGTTACTCCTTGTTGTTTATAATCCGTTTGAAGCAAAAAAGCTAAAATCTATTTCCATTAGTACTCCAACTCCTCCATCAGGCACACCATGCCAAGGAAACTGCTTTTCCAACATAACATGTACACACAGAGCATGAAGCCAAATTTTTTAGCTGTATTACCAAGACATATGGTTTGGAACTCAGCTGTACACCCAGGTACTAAAGGTATTAACTTGGAGGATAATGGATGCAATAATGAATGGAACAGCACAATGGAATATGCTACAGAAGGGTCCTAATTAGCAGGCGAGGTAACAAGGAACCAGGAAGAATGGTGAAAGAGTGAGACATGACAGAACAGTGATTCTTCCAGGGTCATGGCTGTACCTGTAGTCAGAACTCCTCACAGCACAGCCTCGTATTCAGACTTTTCAAAACCGAAGATGAGAAGAGGGCTCTGCATCCCACAAAAGGGAGGCAGCAAATGAAATCAATTTGAGCTGGAGGGGTAAAATCTTCAATGAGGGACCAATGCAGACAGTCATCACATGAGCAAAAATGATAAGGGGGTTATTATTTTACTATTGATATTTTCTGGTTTGACCACCAGGCTGCAAACCAGCAGAAACAGGAGGGAAAATTCCATGTGAAACTTCATTACTTTGTTTTTAGCAACTTTCAAATGGAGATAAGGCTCCTCGAAGAGTGATTTGGGTAATCCAGACAAGATGAAAAAGAGTTTGGATATTTTATCACCTTCTTTTCTTGTTCCTAGGTTGAACAAAACCTTAGATAAGATCAATAGTTTCTTTAGTTTTATGTTTCACTTCCTTAAGGGTAGTTGGCTTATTGCATTTCCATTGATCACACAGACAAGGAGATTCGTCAGACAAACCATCTCTTTTCTCCTTTCATTTCCACCCTCCTCTCCATTTGAAATCAAATGACTTTTAAAGGAAGCCGAGGTCACTACTGTTTCTCATTTACATATCAATAGTACCCAATTCCTGCCTCATCTTTCAGCCACTAAAGTATTTTAAGATTTTAGTCTAAGAGAGGAGGGGGAACACATTCCAGGAGAAAAACTCACAGCTTTTCTTTTAGAAAAACGAAGTTCTGGTTTACCTCAGCCCTTCATCAACCTGTGGTGAGATGAAGTACACTCACCAGCCTTGTGCAATTAATATTTTAACCTCTTGTAGCCTCTCTACAGTTTTCTTGTTCTTCCTAAATCCTTTGGACAATCCCCATCAGATGCCTCTGTGCAGCTCCAAGTGCTGTACCTGTGCACACAGCCAGCAAAGCAGCTGCTTCAATTAATTCCTTGCTTGAGTTGAAAAGGAAAAAAAAAAGCTTGAAAGCTGGAAAAAAACCCAAAGACCAGGTTTGCTGCTCTCTGATAGAAGTCTGACCACTGATTCACTGAATGATACTGGATGTGGGAGCCTCTGATGCATTTAACAAGATGTTTTAAATCCTAGCTGCTGTTTCTACTGTACTTCAAGGTGTAAAAGTAAGAAAAAAATTAAGGTTGTGCCTGTCTAGGGGAAATTCTGGATGTATCTGTACAGGGAGATCAGTCATATGCAATTAAAAAACTGACTCGATGATCCACAGTTAAACAAATCTTCCAAACCAAATGTCAGAAAACCCCAAAGTTGATATCTTCTGCCTGAGCATTAGTTTCATTCTACTGCTTAGACACACATCCAACTTCAGGGTCCAAGAGTGAAGAACTCATGTTGAAGCCACTGGAAAAACATGACCTCTTATGTGATTAATTTCCAGTTTATAAGAATGATTTTAGGGCTCCAAGATACCGATGAATTAGCTTTGGTTTGATAGATAGAAGCTGAGGATTAAATTGTATTTATGCAACAAAATCTTCAGTTCAGTCTGTCAATTCCACACTCCTACTAATCCACTTGTAAGAGCAAGCAAATAGGACCAACTCTAAAGACCACTAAAAAGAAGAGGAAATAGCTTACAAATATCTATTTTCTGGAAGAGATACTGGATGTATTTATATGCAGCTCCAGTATAATCAACATAAAAGATTATATTCTATTTCGAGACTAACAAGTTGGGTACTGAAGGCATTAGGAAAAAAATAGTGGGAATACTTTAAATCTGCCTAAATCACAGAAGCTGCAATAAGGGTTTGTATTATCCTTATGATAGAGAAATGGTGAAGGAATTCTTCGTAATGGGAATATTCAGGTATCCTCCATCTTTGAAATAAATCATAATCTTAAACAGAAAAACCCTCAAAAAACCAGACAAGAATATGTGACCTCATGAACACAACCAGGTGATCCAATTAAGATTCAGATTTTCAATGCATTCATAATGGAAATTTTAGAGCTGCTTTACAGCTTTCAGACTTCCTTGAGAGTCATGGGAGCACTGAATTCTCTCACCAGTCACAAGCCCTCATATGTGAACTTGCTTTTGTCCTCAGTGCCTGGTGGTGGCTCTGATCTGTGTCAATAAAGAGGACAAGAAAGAACATAGAAAATAATTTCACACATTTTAAGAGATTTCTCTTCCTACTATTTTAAGTGTCTAATGACACACATGAAGCAAGTTTGCTTAAAGACCTCACAGATGCTGATGGAGAACCAGTCATTAGATATCAATAAAATCTGATGTGCCACTGGTTTTAGATCTTACTCTGGTTATCTAAGAAATCAGTGAAATTCTCCTCTACAGAAATCATTTGGAGCTCTGTCATTGATTTCAGTCAAAGTAGATTTCCCCCCACTGTCTAAAAAGATTCAAACCCACTGTCTTGACCTGTGGTGCCTATTAAAAAGCCATTAGCACTTCTCAGGAGTAGAGAGTGTTAGATATAATTGCCCTGGGCATTACACTCTCTTGATTTTAACTGTCTGTCGTTTTTTAATTCTGCCTTTCCTGTCCTGGAATTGATGTGTGTATAGCAGAGCATGGTTAAAACAGCAGCTGAATACTGCCTGCTACATTCTACAGAGAGGTAAAAGGATTAGTATAGAGCTTACAAAGATAATAATTTGAATGTCTTATTAATTAATTGTTATTTGTAATAATGGCTCTTTCCTTAAGGGTCTTTCAGGATCCTTAACTGCTTATTAATGTTGTACAGATAAGGATTGCTCCCTAGTGGAAGAAATGAGGTGGAATATAGAAGCCTTTCAAATAAAAGCAACAGGTTTGGAATAAGAAAAAGCAAAAAAAATTAATCATTTGAAGGAATGGAGAATTATGATCACTCAAATACAATTATCAGACTTTATCCTATATTAAAAATTGCCAGGAGATCTCTCAGACTGATGCCTGGTACAAGTACAGCCCTTCCTACCAACCTCATTTGAGGTGGAATTTGGGCCTGTCTAGATCACAGTCTCAGCCATAGCTTAAATTCATTGACATCTGTCAAAATTACCCTTAGATTGGCTTCCTCTGCCTGTCAGAACAGGAAACTCCAAATGCAGGATTCTCAGTGGAGGCTCTTAAATGTAGCCATTTAGGTGAATGCTCAGGCAGTGAGCCTGTACCAACGAGTATTACAGTTAATTACCTTAGAATTAGGTTCAAAAATGTCCATATGACCTGCCAGAACTTTTACTACATGACTGTGAAAGAAAGCCCTTGTAAGGGTAAGTCCCTATATATATGTGTATATATATATCCCCAAAACACTCCTTTCTTCAGCTCAGTGCTTTTGGCTGCAGACTGGAGTTTCCTTTTATTTCCCTGTTGAATGAAACCTCACAGAGGGACTCTACTTTCTTGGCATGGAAGCTAAAAGAATGATGGGTAAAAGAATGAGATTCCCCTGAAAACAAATTCTGGCCTACATGGGTCTGGAGATAGCACACAGTGCTCAGCAATGGCCATCTCCTCCACCCAAGCTCATGAGATGTGCATCAGGAGGGTGGCAGAGGGTTTTTTGGAAGGTTTACTCACTCTGTAGAGTCCGTGGCTGCAGCTGCAGTAGGTGCTTTCCATGGTGTAGCTCCTCAGCACCCCCATTTCCTTCCACACCACCACACGGGCTGTGGATGCCCGGGACTTCTCCACCAGGAAGCTGCAGCTGTTCATGACAAATGCTGGGGCCACTTTATCCAGGATTTTGGGAAGAGTCTGTGAGAAAATGAATTGCACAGATGTGGACATGTTGGTATCATACACACACGTAGAGAGAGACTTGTGTTTTAGTGAGTCAATAATCAAATTTATCCATGGATACTGAGAGCTCCAACCGGTGCATTACCCCTAGCCCATGTGAAACCCTCAGATTCTAACATTTGTTTCATTCCAAAGACTAAAATGCAATGATTCTGTAGAATTGACATATCTAACTCAAAACCAAACATTTGTACACCCAATAGTTCGGGTGAAGTGCTGAAATCAGTTTTGTTCTCAAGCTGCTTCAACCAACCTACACCTTCCTGTTGAGCTGCCAAGAGCCTCAGCTCAGTATCTGACATCCCAATTCTCCCCTCCACAGTTCTATTTTATCTCCTCCCACCATAAATCCAGGGTCTGACAAGGGTTGAGCCATGGGAGGAATTTTGTCTGAAGCTGGTATAGAGCAGAGAAAGGGGATCTGTTCTTGTAGAGCATCACACATAATTATGTGAAAACAGAGCTTAACATTTACCTAATGTGCACTGTGAAACAAACCAAAATATTCTCTTCCAGGTCAAAACAATTTATTTTATACAGTTCACTTAAAGAATCAAAGAGTAATAAAAATACAGACAATAAAAAGTAATAATAAAACAAGTAAATATTACATCTTAGCCCTGAGTGGTTTTCTTACTCTCAAAATCACATTTCCCAACAAAGTCTATAAGCACGCCTGAAGAATCAAATGTTCCATCAATGAAGAGGCAACAATTACTTAGTCATTACAGAGGGCTAAATGTGTTATTTTTACACTCTATAAAAATAGGTAACAGCTACATAGGGCACACCTAGTGCTAAAGAATAGGCTGGACTGTTAGATTCACACACACACGCATGTGGGTTATGTCTGTGTGTGGTTTAACTTCAGTGCTGCTACACCAAGCACATGTGCCAAAACACCGTCTGATCCACCTAGAGGAGTCTGAGCAAAATTAGAATGTTGGTTATTTCTTTTATGACAGTTTTCTTTAACACCTGAACTGAATGAAATCCTAGCAAAGGCATTCCCACATATTGCTAGTGGCATTTACCCTTCAATTTCATTCAGTCTGGGTAGTGAGAACTAACCAGCTACTTTACTTTCCAGTAACCATCAGCTTCACCAACTAATTCTGAGGAATTGCAGTTCTGTTCTTTTGAGCTTTACTTCACATCTCTGTATAGGAATATTTGGTTTGAAAGTTTTCTCCTAAAACATGCTTGTTATGAGTGATACATATTTGGGCTAAAGTACTTTGCAATATCTCTTGCAAACTACTTAACCATACATATTTTTCATTTATACACATTTCATTTTTCAGTATATTTTGGCTGCAGCCATCACTGGTCTCCTCCAGTTCCATAAGGTCCATTTTCAGATGAAAAAACTGAGATAGAGAAAACTAGAACAAAGCAAGAAACTTCACTTTAAGTCTGAGACCACCTCGAGACTCAATCTTAAGTAAAGATCTCCCATGTTTTACTAAGAGCTGCAGCACTATCTTTTCTGTGGGCACACTGAACAGAGAAACCTTGAAAATTCACTTCTTGCCTTTGATAAAGCATCCAACATTTCTGCACTGCCTTCAGCCTGCTACTTGCTGCACAGACTTAACAAAATTGTATGGCTTCATGCACAGCTTCCAGGTTTTCCTGGATTTTGACTAAGAAGGAAGTAAAAAAACCTGCAGCAGAATCATATAGCTCAGGTATTTATAAGCCTTAGCACAACCATGAGACCCAGTTAAAGTATGTGTGAATGGTACATGCTTTTATCTGAACCCACACACAAAATTTTGTAAACTTATCACACCAAATACAGGAATCAGAACCCTAATCCAGTTTCACTTTTTAGAGCAATTCAAATTATATGCATAATCAATCTTTTCCTTTTAATTAAATAACAATACTGGCAGGTAATATTAATGTCTCTGTACACAGCACTCATTTAGAAGCATTAGCAACCCCAAATTTAATATTCTTTTCATTTTACCAGCTTTCACTGGTTTTCACACTAATGGCTCTTTCTTTTTTATTGGTTCTTCTCATTAATTATCTTTCAATAATATATTTTGCGTGAAAACACGTCCCTTAAAAGGATGCTTTTATGATCGTGCAGCAGTGTGACTGCTGGATTTATCATGTGTGACAGCAAAGGAAGCTGCTCCACTTACACTGGACCCTGTCCATAAACCTCCAATCCCATTCAAAAATAATGGAATTATATTTCTTTACTAATGTCCCTACAGAGATTGCTGTCAAAGGGGCCTGGAATGTTTATCAAAAGGTTGGGATTACAATGCCAATGCTGTGCAAGTCACCCAAGGCCACCAAATATTGAAGGCGAGGAGGACTCTGACTGTACATTGCCAAGGGCTACAGCTGCATCTATAACATATGAGGCAAAGGCTCTCCCAAAGCCCATAATTTTCTTGAGGTATTTGGTTTCTGTTCCTGTGGAGAAAAATCAATCATGGAGGCCAGATTAATTCCCATTACCTAGAGGAGGCAGGAGAGAAACCTGTGCAAACAGTGGAAGGCAGCAAGTCTGAGGCAGGGCTGGGGACCTGCCAGTTGGAATTGTGGATGTGTCCTCATTTCCCAGCTAAGCAGGGAGACTGTGACCCATAGGCTGGATCTGCAGCAGGCACCCACCTCTCATTTTGTGCAAAAACAAGGATTTGAGCCACAAAAGCCTTTCTTCTGGGCCACTGCAGAGTGTTCTTGGATAGCCTTGGAGCCTTTCTTCATTGCAGATTCAGGTCAGGCTCCAAATGCTGACAGGAACATTTGAATTCTGTCTGTGCAGCAGCGAGCCCTCCTCAGCCTTTGCAAGCCCCCAGAATTCAAACACAGCCAAAAATGCCCTGGCTGTGGGAACCCTCCCTGCTCTCCTCAGGAATTGATGTTTGCCACGGGGACCCCTCACAACCAACGCTTTTTCCTCCTGTAAAGTTTCAGTTTTTTTCTGTGCAGCTCCATAAGATGAGCATGGAAAACATGACAATCTCATGGAAGAATATTGAATATTTATGCTGAAGTAGAAAAAAATATACAGAGGCATAAACTGACAAAGACTTTTCAACCTCTTTGAGGTTTGAGTGATCCAAGCTGTAACTCCATAATCAGTTCGATTGGACCTTATAAAATTCTCTTTTTTCCCTGAAAAATCTTATTTAATAGGAAAATATAATTTAAACCAATTAAAAAAAAAAGATAGATGAGCAGGAAATCCAAAGAAGAGTCTGATGAACAAGACATTCCCATGAAACAGAAATAAAACAGATTTTAGAATTTGTTCTAATTAAAAAAAAAAAATAAAAAAATAAGGTTCCTAGGTATGACACCAAACATTTGTTCTGCAGACAGCTTCACTATGACAGGTTTTTTTGGCATCCATTGAATTATCTCATTTTTTCAGTAGGACCAGGAGCATTTTGTGATGAGCACATTCAATTGAGTAGGACTGTGGGACACCATCTCCTTCTCAGTTAACATTACATAATTCCCATTTATTTTCATATTATGGGTAGGATGGTGAGGACAAAATTGTATGCATATTTAGAAATTATAAAACACACAAAAATATGTCTGTCCTATTAGCTTGTGGCCAAATATTATAGCACATCATTTTACTGAAATTAAATAAATAGCAAATATACCATCAGTGGATTGGTCCCTAACATCTGGTGCATTAAGATATTACATGTGACTCGAAATTCTCTGGACCATTATTCCACTAGAACAAGGAAAGTTTGTACCCTATCACCAGAATTTCTGAGGTGACCTTATCTTAAATATTTTAAATATATTAGCACATACAGGCTGCTAATTAAGGAAGGAACCAGGTAGACCTACCCTGTAGCCAACATCTTCTGTGACAACTGCTGTGTCAACCATGCAGCCTGCCTGCCACAAGGTCTCTTTAATGCTGCAGCCATAGAGAAACACATTCTTTTTCTGGGAGTGCCCATGGTAGTCACAGAACACCTAAAGAGAGGAAAAAACAAGGCAAAATGTTGAACACTGGAAAGGTTTCTTGGTTCTTTACAATAAGCAGTATTAGACTATGGCAGGGAGGTGTAAATCTGATTTTTTTTTTCTGGTCTCTTCAGAGTAGCTTAGACTCTGGGCCGTGCCTTTGACCTGTGTCAGACTTCATTAGTCTCTTGTATCTTGCTTTATTTATTTGATCTGACATGATCTCAGGGGTTCAGAGTCAAGCCTAGTGCACTTCTGTCTGCAGCAGAAGTAAACATGACACCTGTGCAAGAATCCATGGCAACTCAGGAACCTAAGGGTTCATGAGAACTCCTAATACCACAACAGAGCAATTTGTCAGGCTCTTTCTACTTCTAAACTCCTAAACTCCAGCTTTATCCTCATGAGATTTGAAATCTATGCCTTCCCAAGCGATTAATCATTGCTTTGTCATCTTTAAATTAAAAACCCATGCTACATAATTTTCAGGAAACTATAATTGTGCAATTGTATTGTCAGATCTTTGCATGAATTCCTGCAAGTCAAGCACAGAAAATGACCCATATTCAAGGCAAATAAACTCATTCCACACTAATCTACCTGTCTATCCAATCCATCTCCCAAGCCAGCTGTCATATAAACGAGGTACAAGGCACATTCCCAGTTTTAGCGGAAGTTTTGATTGCCTTTATAGGCAGATATTGATTCCCATGGAAATGAAAATCACAATTTAATGACCTGAGAGGTAAATATTGACCCAGGTCTTAAAGAATAATCAATCTCAGTGCCCTCTGAGATATGAAGTCGATGTACACATGGCTGTTACATATATTCTCCATGTCTTCATCAGGAATATTCAGAAATCTGTCAATGAAAAGATACAAACCTCTAAAGAGAAGGTATTATTTCACTTTAAACCAACAGCATGCACCATGAAGTAGAAAGGAGCTTCAAGATTTCATTGAAATGGTTTTCCAGGACTTATGCTGGAGATGAATGTGTGTGGGAAGGCAGAGAAAAATGATGGATCCACACAGAGATGGGGGAGAAATATGGGGTGCAAAAAAATAGAATCATAGAATCGTTTAGGCTGGAAGATATCTCTAAAATCATCAGGTCCAATTATTAACCCAGCACTGCCAAATCCACCACTACACCCTGTCCCCAAGTGCCACAACTGCACATCTTTTAAATACCTGCAGGATGGCGACTCCACCACTGCTCAGGGCAGCCTTTTCCAATGCTTGATAACCCTTCAGAGAAGGAATTTCTTCCTCATATCCAACCTAAACCTCCCCTGGAACAACTTGAGGCCTTTTCCTCTTCTCCTGTCAATTGTTGCTTGGGAGAAGAGACTGACATCCACTCACTGTCAGCCTGTCCCTCTGCAGAGCCCTCCTACCCTCCAGCAGATCAACACTCCCACCCATATTCTTACCTAAATACATGCACAAGAGGGGAGAAACAGATGGAGAACATGAGCTTCTTCCACCAACTGTTAGGGCAAGACTCACCCTAGTTTGCTTATTTACCACAGGAACTAAGTTTAGCTGCAGCACGTCAGGGAGTTTATTTATCTGGAAATTGAGCACGTACATTCCTTCAGCTCCTCTGACACCAGAGAGGCTGAGGCACAGAATAACCAGTCAGATGGACAAGTGTACACATCCCATATCTTACATGCTGCTGCTTCCTTTGCTTTCTGACCTGTCAACTTCCCTTCCCACACCACCACTCATCTCCAGATCTTTGTGTGGGGCTGCAGGTTCCACACCTGGAGCACGTGAACAGCCACCCACCCAGAAACAACTCTGATCCACACACAATTATCCAGGAATGCCTCCTTCCAAAGAGCTGCATTGGTTAATTCTCTTAATGACAGACATTTTTCCAGCTAGTTTTTCATCTAAGCTATCAGCAATACACAGTCACATCTTAGGTTAACCACAGTCACCACCTAGAATGTATTTCTATGAATATCAAAGAGGATTTTACATCTTTTGTCTGATTTCAAGGCAGAGAACTCAGCTCAACTGGGTATCAATTACCTGCCAATTTACAGAATTACAACACACAAAAGACAATATATTATCTGCCTAAAATATTATTTATCATAAAGCACACAGGGATGATCAGTGAGTGGGGCTGCCTGATAAGTAGCAGGTCTATAATTCTGCACCTCAAGAAGCCTGCAGACAGGTCCTTAGTGACAGATCTGGATTGAGACTTCTTTATTGGTAAAGGATTACCAAAGCCAGGTTCTGTAATTTGGCAGCTGCTTCAGGCCACGGAATCTTTCAGAGTGTCACCAGCTTCCACAGTAGAAGCATCAGTGCCACCAAAATCACTTTCTTTCCATTTGCAAGTTGCAGAGTGCTACATTTTAATTAATTTAACTGGATACTGCAGTCACTCCCAATGTTTATACCAAATTATTCTCTATAGCACATCCTTCTGCCTGATTTTCACACCACAGGGTAGCTTATGTCTCACCATTCAGCCAAGGCTAAGAGATATCTTGAAGTCTGAGCACTCAACACAGAATTCTTCCTGGGATATGTCTGGGCAAACACTGAGCAAACATGGCATCTCCTGTGCTTTTTCTTCAGCCTGTCCTTCCATATGGCTGGGACACTGAGACACACAAACCAGTCAGACTCCCAAGCTTGCACTCACTGGGATATGACTCAAAGACATGAACAGTTTTTAAATCTATTTAAAGTTATTTGCCAGCACTGATCTGAAAGGTAAGGACTGCCTTCTAGCTCAAAAACAACCCTCCTTATGAGTCACAGAACCAGGTACCTTTTAAAATAAAAGAAAAGCAATTTATAAAGTGGAAAGCAAGAAAAGCTGTTGGAAAACAGAACTTTTTGAAATTTCTTCTCTTTTTTGTGTCAACTCTCTGTCTTAATAACATTGTGACAGGACATTAAATGCCAGTTTTGAGGTAGACATGCTTCTAACCATGTTTTTTTCCTCTCAATGACTACATTCTTGCAGGCTGTACTAGTTTCCAAGCTTGATTTAATGCCTTTGAGAGGCAGCAAACTCTGCTCAGAGCCTTCTGGTCCACTGGAAGTTCCTTTCCTCTTTTGGAGCATTAGAGATGAGATTCTCTGCAATGTCCCAGTGCCCCAGTCCCTTGGTCTCATTAGGGTTCCCACAGCCAACAAGGTAAGCAAAAAACACCCATCATTTAACAGGCTGCTTTCATTTTAACAAAAGAATTAAAGTGGCCTTGCTTTAAAGTGGCTAAAGTTCTTTTCTATTCTCCTTCAAGCTTTTCAAGATTTTCCTTGCTTCAAAGAAACTGCTTGCACATCCCTAGGATAAATTAAACCAAAACAGTTCACAGAAATCATTTGGTTATCAGTGAACTTGGCTCCATGGGATCTTAGTGCTTAAAAGAAAACCCAATAAAAACAAACAAACAAAAAAAAATCCAAAACCCAAACCCTCTTCTGAAGGAGGGAAAAGACATTTTCAATGTATTCTTCAAAGGAAAAGTAAAATCAGTTTATGCAGTCTGTGAGTGAGGGAGATGGCAGGATCAATAGTCTCCCTTCACTCAACAAGGATGAAAACTTGCACTGTGTATTTGACTTTATGCACCTGAATATGACAAGGAGGGTCAGGTATTAAAGGAGGCCAGACAGCAAATTACAGGGTAAAGCAGGACATCCTACCCTGCTCTGAACCAAAGGAAAATGTTGGTGATGCAATTTGCAACTCTGAGCTGAGTTTTAACAATACTTCTCAGCCTACAGAGATACATTTCAGGGCTTAGACAAAAATTAAATTACTTCAAGAATTCTTTTAGAGAAGTTCACAGACATTTTCACCTTGTCTGGGGCTTTTCTCACCAAACCCAGAGGGACTCTGGAGCACTTGGACATTTCCTGCCTGGTTGTAGCTATCACCAACAAACCTGCCAGTCCATGTATCCCCATCTGTTTGTCAATTTTGAAGTTCCTTGTGTTTCTCCTCCTGGGGTCTCAGAACTATCTTTTCCTTCTGCTAGGCTACTGAGCAGATGGGATGGATCCCAGAATTTCTGGTAGCCCCCAAACCCAGTCCTTTTCTTCCCATTACCAAAGCAGCAGGGAAGTTCACATACCCTGTTTTTGTGATTGCATGGCCTTTAGCACAGTCTATTTAGACTAAATCTTCTAGGAATTTCTCCTAATGCTTCCATGAAGATAGCAATAATCTGCTAATATTTAGCTTAGTTAGAGTATTTTGAGGATATAAAGAGCTTTAAGAAATTAATTTTCTCATTTTTATTACAGGTATACAGAGATTCTGAAATTTGGAGTTGCTGGTTAGAAGATTCAATAAGTGATAAATACTCAAATGTTCCAAAACAATTCCACAAGATGAAAGTGTAACAGCACATGATGCTCCCAAACCACTCCAGCTCTGCAGCAAGACTCTTCACAAAAGTAAAACAATCAATCCATTCACAGAATCACACAAAAAACCTGGAAGAGACTCACCAGAGGAGCCCGGCCAATGCTGCTCAGGTAATAGAGGAGACCTTTGGCATGGTAAATCGTTGGATGCAGCTGGGAACTGGGTGTCAGCCACTGCCTGTTGAGGTCATCTCCGCTCAGTGAACAACGAAGGCTGAAATCAGGAAGCAACACATCAAAAATTGGCAAAACAACAGCTGATTCCAAAGCATTTCCAGTCCTGGCAAGCCGTGGCACAAGGACAGGGAATGTCCATAGAACACAGATATAATGGTTTTGAACACTGGGTTGGAATGGATCGCTAATCCATATTATACTTTTCAGGTTCTTATAGTATATTAATTTTACAATTTCCTTCTAAGGTTCATATAATTGTTGTCATGCAAATAAATGCAGTTTTTCACTTACCTAAGAAGGCACAAATCAAAAGACCACATAGAAAAAAAGTCTCCTGAAACATTCTAAATTCTGTGCTATGAAATTCACGCAGCTTGCATAGAGCACAAGCTTCTCAAAGCCCCCAGAGCAAACAAGCACATCCAGCTTCTACTCATTCTAATTGAAGACATGCACTAAAATCTCATTGACCAGTGTGAAAAATGAATGCACTTAAATGAGATGTGCTGGGTGTCTCATTTAAGCTTCTCTACTCACAAGAAATGTCTCTATCTAAAGCCCATCAAGGAGATCATGATGCCTGCTAGAGCATTATGTAGAACAATTACCCAGCTTCACTGCAAAGGCTAGATAAAAAGCTGAATAAGAATCCCAGGTTTGCACTGAGGAAACGCTACCCTTAGTTAGTTAAGACATATTCTGTTACTGACTCAGTGATCAGTGGAAGATTGTGCAGATACTTGACCATGTGGAGCAGTACAGCACTGTGCAATTTTGAAAAATTCAACTAATCTCCCTTGTTAGTGACTGTGTAGATCAGAGCCTTACACTCTTCAAAGGATTTGCTGGAATTTGGTTGATAATTTTCAACTCACAGTGTGGTGATAAAATCCAGGAATCCACCCTCCAGCATATGAGATATTGTGGTAGGTCCTCATCATCTCCAAACTATCCACTAGAATGCCTCCAGTGGCACTGTAAAATTGGGGTTCATCTTCTTCAGAAAAGTTTAAATATCCTCTATGTTGGATGAATTTCTAGCTACAGAGTTGCATCCAGCTTGCCTGCATCAACCTCTTAGAACAAATTAAAATGTACTAATAAGAGATGGGTTCTGCTGTTGTATTGACAGAGGTTAGGGTGTGCTGCATGTGGCATCTTGGGCATTATCAATGCCTTGCAAAATGCTTTAAGGAAAAGGGCCGTAAAGCAGGAATGTTTTGGGTTTTTTTAATAGGTGGGAATAATGGAGAACTGGTTAAAAACAGAAGACAAAGAAATAATGAGTTACTAAGAATATTTCATTTATCTTTAATGCAGAAAAAATAGGTCTTTAATGACATCTTGGGGTTTCTGGCAACACAAGATCCATTCCAGATTTACTCTAGTTTCAGTTATCTGAATTCCCTTATTTCCTCATAATCCATACTCCCCATGTTACTCAGCAAATCAGAAAACACTAGCAATAGCTAACACTTGGGAAATCAGCAAATGCTGCTGGGAGGCTTCTGCCAAAAATTCTGCATGAAAACATGACATCTTCTGTTGTGTTTTTTAAGGGCTCTTTGGATCAAGTTACCTTTAGGCTCACCTCTCCTGATCTTCAGGACAACAGCTGCTCAGCTGAGATTAGGAGCTGTATTTCTGCCAAGAATTTGTGTGCCTACAGATTTTCCCTTCGACAGGTACAATGCCACAGAAGGAGTCACTGAATTGCATAAAGAAACTCATATTTCTCCAATATGACCAGCAAAAATATAAAATCAAACGCTTCCTTGTCATCAGGCTGTGATGTCTTCCTCCATCACAGTTATACATACCAGGGAGAAAAACTAATTGAGAAAAACAACAGAATTTCCATTCTGAAGGAAAGAATGATAGCTGGGCTTGTATTTCCATGTTTAATTTAATATCAAGAAGAAAAAATGTGAGTCTTTTTGTTTCAGACCTACAGAACTAGTTTTTCAACATTGTCATTGGTCACACCCCAAATCTCTATACCCCCTTTCCTGTGGGAATTGACATTAGTATATGCCTGCTCACACCATCCACATTTCCCTCTGCTAAAAAAATGCCTAGGTACACACTGGACAAGTTCAACATAAAGAGAGAAACAAGCAGGGGAATAGAAACATGACAGCTGAAAATTACTGCTGAAAGGATTCAGTAAATACAGAGACTAATACTAAATCACTGCCAAACTCATTTTTTATTTTTTAGACTGAACTAAAAGCTTCTAAAGATGTTCATTATTTCTTCAGCAATTATATGGAAAACCCATGATCTGTCACATAAGAAAAACTCCTAATCAAGTCCATAATGCAATTTGCCAATTGTGTTGCTCTGACTTTTTTTGTGACTTCCTTCAGAGGTGACTATGACAAGACAATCCTCAGCTCTGCAGTTCACAGGTGCTGCTGTGCCTAGTATTAGTTTAAGAAGTGTAATCCAACTCTAAAACAATAATTTGGAAGTTCTTACGAACTGTTTGGGAAGCAGTTAACATCTCTACATAAAGCCAAGAGCCAGGAGACAAAGTTCAGCTTTGTCCCCTCAAAGATTAACATCTCTGCTCATTTAAAGGTTTAAATATTAGCCCTCAGCTTGGCTGTATCCACAGCTCTTCAGGACATGCAGAATTTGAATTTAATTACATGAGGATGATTTTTTCCACCTTGCTCTGTCTTTCCTTCATTCTCCTGAAATCTGTTTACTTTTGAACATGCCAATTCCCTGCCAGTCCTGTTTCTCCTTATGCCTTCATTCCTTCTCTCTCTTTCCTAACAGTGATAACATGCACAGATAATGGTTTTGCCTATTATGCTCTGCAGCCAAGGGTGCAGGTAAAATATTAAGCTGATTTTAAATGCTGATAGCAAATAAAGGGACTGAAGAGCTGAGGCTGGCTTTGAATGTTTGGCAGGATTTAATGAAATTCACTACTCAAATCAAAGGCCTTTCTTATAACACAGTTCCAAGCTGTTATATTTCCTTTAAATGCTTTACATGTCTTTTGTCTTTTGCAGCATTAGCAAGACTACATGCCACCTTGGATGGGACTAGTGGCAGCAAAAACCCTTGCCAGAAAAAATTCCAATAAAAAACACCACTTCTGTGGCTCTATATACAGTACCTGAAATTCTGCTAGTTGTTACATACCTTCAACCCAAGTGCATTGCCCAGAGATATCTCAAATAATTAAACTGTGACTCTATTGTTAAAAAACCTGTTCTGTTTGTTATAGTCCTTCCCCTTCCTCTACTTTTATATAGCCAAGACATTTTGGCTTTAAGGGCAAAGTAACCTCAGATAGTGCACAAAACTCAGCACAAGCCATGTGTATGGATGGAGAGATCCTGCCTGGTCCTAGCATGAGGCTTGATAAGGCCAACAGAACATTTCAGTTGACTGCAGTAAGTCTGTGTCCCATGAAGGTACAAAAATGGCAGGGGATGAGAAGCACAGAAACACTGGAAAAACAAAACTGAACAGGGTTTTGTAGTAAAGAGATTGGGGATAAGAATAATACACAAGATATTAGACAAGAAACAATGAAATGGACAGAGAGAAAAGTCACTTTTTAAAGAAAATATGTTGCTGTGCTTGGAAGATAAAATGTTTCCCAGTCTCCTGTCCATAATAGATAAAAGGAAAGACAGGAACCATCATATTGAATGAATGATGTCAGGACTGATAATAACAGCACCTGGGGCACAGGGAAATATAAAATCTAAAGGGATGCATCATGTTTGATATGTAGGGAAAAGCATCACCATTCACTGTGCATCTTAAAAGCAGACAGCAGTACCAGTGTAGGATGAGAGTAGCTGTATAAAAGGCAGCAGGCACAAGTAAAGATCAAGATGCCATTGAGCAGCAAGAGGCAGCTTCAACCAGACACAGCATGCTGGACTTTATAAATAACAGCAGCCTAGGATGAAAACTGAAATATTTGTATTAAGGTGTTTTGGTCCTGCCATTCAGAGAACTCAGAGCAACAGGGAGGGGAAATAAAAACAAAACAAAAAAACAAAAAGCATAGAAAATCCTTTATTTCTCTTCATTTTAAATCTTTCCTGAGATTAAGATTTGGTGATATTAGGAAGCAGCAGCAGCAGTAAAGCCCTCCTTCACACTGTAATGGAGCGTGTCAGAAATATAACCATTATTTTCTGGCTTTGTTCAAGTCCATGGGCTGAAATCATAATGACTACACTGCATTCCTGATATGGCCCTGTGATGCCAATGATTGTTCTAGAAATGGAATATCACCAGAACAATGTAAAATTTGGAGGCTTTACAATGAAACAGTTGTCATCAGCATTATTGCAGCAAACAATTTATTTCCCATCCTTCTGACTGCAACACGAATGCTAAAATGTGTACAATAGAACCAGGCTCAAGAGCAGTTTACCTTCCCAACATAACCAAAACATCTGGGAGTCCAGGAGCTACAATCCCTATTCCATCTCTCTTTTCTTCAAGCATCTATTTCATTAATCCCTAATCACATTCCCATCCTTACTTACGCATGACCTACTGCAATGTTAATTGTCCTCAAACCTCATTTGCACCACACATCTAACTGCCAAACTGTTTTTTATCAAGATTGTAGATCACAGTAAGCACTGGAACACCATGGCAGGCTGGCCCTGTTTAACTGACCAGATGATAAAAAACAAGGCCAAAACGTCAGCTTCTCCTAAGAGATCCCCATAAAGTACCAAACAGTGGTGATTTTTCAATTGCACTGTGAAATGTTGCCTATTTATTTTATCACCAAGCCTTTAAGAGGAAAATTTTTACTACTCTCTTCTCTTTTATTTTGTGGCACCTTACACACACACAATGCCAGACTCACATCCTGAGTGACACTTGTGCTACCTGGGTGCCGACCAATTTAAGGGTGCCAACGAAACGTCGCGTCCCATTTCAGCCCGCGGCTGCTGCACCACCCTCCCCTCCCAGGGCTGATAAATCCATGATGCACCATTGGACAAACACTATCCTGAGATATCACCCTGCCAGTTTTCTCCTGCCTCCCGACAGCTGAGCACTGATACTAATTAGCGTAATGAACCTTCAGCGTTTGACTCGCTGCATCTGACTGATTTTGGCACAATGGACAATTCCTTGCTTCCCAAGATAAATGATGCAATCTGTGCTCTTCCTGCTCTGTGCATGTACCGTATCTCCATCCTTGCTCAGCTGCCTCTGATGGAAGGGCTCCTTTTCTCTCTGTGGACACATTCCATTAAGTCACACTTGGTCACAAATCACTTGGAGATGCAGAACGAGACCCGCCTCACCCCAGCTAATGCTGCCAATGTCATCATCAAATAAGACAAGGAGTTCACCTGATCTGCTGGAAAGGTGAGCAAACAGGATTGTCAGGGAAGAGCCAACCTCCCTCCCAGTTCCACACCAAAGGATGCCCAGCTCATTTCTATTTCTTCTATTTGTAATAGCAGTAATTATTAAATACCAGACAATTCATTCACCTGCGGTTGCCCACACTTTGCACTGGCCTCTATGAGAAAAGTTCAAGTAATAAAAGTTTTGTGTTATTTATGAGAGAGCAAATAAGGACTCAGGGAACAAATAAAAACTAGGTTCTCATCCACGACATGGGGTCATCTCAAATCTCTTCTGAGGATCTTCAAATACTTTATTCAGTAAAATAAAGCCTTAGAACAGCATTTCTTAGACACTGGGTTTGGGTGGAAATTTCACTTTCCAGTTCTTATAACAAGTGTCGACTTTTTGCAGAAAATATTGACTTTTCTTCACTAATCCAACACCAATTCCCCAGAAAACTGAATTTTCTGTCAAAACTCCAAATTTTACTATCCAAAACATCAGAACTGGTTACGGAGATGTCTCAGAAAACCTGAATTTGAGGTTTCTTAAGCACCTGTTCCTCTCTTTCAGAGCATGTCCTTGAGGGGAGCACATTTTCTCTAAATGCAACATCAAGACTCTGTGACAGCACTCAGTGAGATGCAGAATCATGACACAACATGGGAGCTGTAGTTTGGCTGGAGGAGCCTGGACAAGGGCAGCCAAACAACTCCCAAAGGGCACCGTGATGACACTTCCAAATAGAAGTACTGTTCTTAAATGGGAAGGTTTGGCTCCGGTTTTGATTATCCATTATTCATAGAAAAGCTTAAGCTTTCCATGGGGGGAAAAAAATAAACAAAAAATCCTGAAAAATATTTTCCCAAACAGCCCCACTTATATCCTCCTACAAGCCATGTCAGCAAATCCTAATTTTGCAAGCAGGGATATTGAGAAGTGAAGCCACTCATGCAGCAAAGCTGTAAATCAATGAAAAACTAGGAATAGAACCTGACAGCTGATGAAAGCATATCACATCAACTAAAACTTTACTTTTAAATTTATGTCCCTTAGCCTGTTTCTAATTCCTGTACCCTTTCTTATTTTAAATATGGCTTGTATCCATAGAGCTGAAGAGGATTCTTAACTGACTTAAGCTAATTGCACACATATGGGTTGCATCGAATTAACTGAGTTGATTTAAAAATCTGTTAAATCAGTGCAATCTCTGCATATAAACGAGCACTAAGAATTGCAATTTGCAGATGATTGTTCTAACACTTAAACCAAAACAAACAATGCATAAGGGCAAAGCACTGCATCATAGAATTAAGTGATAATAACAGGCAAGGTGTGTGGAGGCCCGGGGCGGGGGGGAAAAAAAGGAAAAGAATGTACTCTGGTGGCTTCAGACCTCCAATAGTTTTTTCTATGATCCACCCCAGCCAAACACTCCAGGAGGTGGTACCTTGGCACCTGCAAAGTTTTGTATGGGAATCAGGCTTGTTTCAGCCAGCTGACACACCTCACAGCAAAGCAGGACAGTCAGCTGGCAAGGAAGAAAGACAAAAAGAAAAGTGAGAAAGAAGCCAAGAAGACCTCAGAGAGATGAAGGTGAGGAAGCATGAAGCCACTCCTCCCCAGCTGAGGTGCAGTATGTCCCATTCTCCATCACCTCAGCCATCTTCAATAAAAACAAGCAGCAGGGATAAATCTCTGCAAGTCACACCTGCATAACAATGAGGTGGTGGTGTTCCAAAATGAGATACTTTCGAGCACATATATTTTTGGCCCTGTAGGAGGCTGAAAGGTTGTTTTGCCAAATTTGTTCTGTTGATTTCTGAAGAGAGGTTAATAATAAACTTTACAAAAAAAGTGTTTAAAACACGGCTGATCCAGATTAGGCAGTGTTGGCTGTCCCCTGTAATGCTAAGTAGGCTCACATAATAATTCTTCGGTATTAAATCTCATTTGTCAAAAAAGATTCTGTTTCTCTTTTCTAAGAAAAACCTGGCATGGGATGGGTTTACCGTGTCACCAAGTCACTTCACCAAGTCACTCATTTCAGTGTAGGAGCACAAAAAGGAACCTCAGTGCACAAGAGGCTGCTGTGATTTATGGTGGAATTTGCCACAGGCTGACATAATTCCTCCATTAGTAAATTATAGTTCTGGAAAAGCAGAATTAACTGAAATATGCTGATTTGTAGCTTACAAAATAACACAAACCCAATTACGAAGTTTGCTAACTCTTTCCTTTGCAAGGCAGTGGGCTGGCTAAGGAAGATCACAATGGACTGTGTTGCTCATCCTAGAAGGGTTTCTCCTCTTTTTTCCACCTCCACTCCACCTTTTCTTTCAGTTCAATCAATATGATTATGAAGGCATTACAGCTACATCTTTAACATCACTGGAAACCCCTACTATAGGAGGCTACAGCATTTTAGGACTTGATCCCTACTAACTTCACAGGCTGCCTGCACAGCAAATATCTCTCTGCAATATAGTGATATTTCCTCACAGGTTACTCAGTGATGATACATATGAATCCAGGCTTTTTATACTTCTCCTCTGTGACATGGGATTTCTAACTCTGCCTGTGAATTCCACTGAGGAGCCAGGAGCTCCTTTGAAACACTGTTTGCTTTCTTTTCAATAAATGTTCCCCTCTGTGCAGATGAACAAAAATTATGGATCAGACCTATTTGCAATCCAGATTCCATTTCAGAAAAGGCAAGTTGGAAATAGATGACTTTTAAGGTCCATTCCAACCCAAGCCATTCTATAAGAACAAAAAAAGCCTCAAAACAACCAACATACATCACACCACCAGAAAAAAAAATCAACCCCCACAAAAACCTAATGAAATTTTTTTGTTATACATTCCACCTGCCTTTGAAAGGATGTGGTTATTTTCCATTTTACTGGGCATATATCCTTGAATTCTTTCTTTGCCAGCACATTGTATCTTCCTTGCTGATGTTCTACTCCTGCACAATACTTCTCTCCAGTGTTGTGAACTCTTGGCTAACGCTGTGTCTGGCTCCCTCACGTATTCCTGGAGACCATTAAAGCTTTGAGGGACTGGAGCTGTGAGTTAAAAATACTATCACTACCACAACTGGAGACTGCTTCTTGCATCAGCTAAAAAATGATGCCTTGCAAGTGGTTTAATAAGTCACTGCAGTTACTGAAAAAAAAGAATTAATAATAATAATAATAAAAAAGAAAATCCCCCAAATGCCACTCTCTTGTGGAACCTCCTGCTCAAAAATGTGTGCACCATCTCCCCTAGCACATCCCTTCTGTGTCTTGGGTAAAGCAACAGAGGAAAGACTGAGCTCCTCCAGTACCCAGGTGAAGGAAATCATGTGTTTTAGGAATGCCAGACAAATGATGACTTTGAATTGTCCCTGTATGAAATCTGGCAACCACCACAAGGGCCACACACTCAGCCTGTAGACAACAAAGTGTTACCAATAAAACATCCGTTCACCAGGGCGGGCACACAAGCAATAATTATTGAATAATGATAATGGCAAGGAGACACAAAGAGATAACAGTTCTGCATCTGGAATTCTCTGCAAAACAAATTCAGCCTTCTGCTGGCATCAATCTACTCCTTGAGTGAAACCTCAGACATCAGTGCAGCAGTGCTGGAAGGGCATTTGGGGGACTGATGAGCAGCGAGCAGAGCAGCACAGGGAAGAAAACCCACACACGCAGGATTATGTGTGTAGATGCAGTAAACTCTCCTTTACTTGCTTGCTTTCCCCCACAAACATGCACTGCGAGCCTTCAAACCTCAGTTGAATCCTAATTCTGATACTAAAAAAAACACAACAAATTGCACTTACATAACTGCTCATCCAAGCATGGTGTCTCTGGGCACTTCAAAACAGAGAAGTTAAACGAAGCATTCAATACACACTTATTAAAATAAAGTATCCACTAGAGAAACCTGATGGGCTTGCAGAACACTGCAAAACACTCAGGAAAAAAAAAAATTAAATGTACACATATAAGAAGCAGCAGCAGGTAGAATTCCTGTCAGAGAAAAAAACAAAATAAAATGCTTCAGAAAGCTTCACAAACCCTTTCAAGATTTGGACAAAGTTTTAAGAGACCTCATTTAAGGGCTAAGTAAAGCTGGCACTGAGAATTCAGGATGCACAGAAAGATTTAAAATTCCTAAGAGGTGCTATCACAATCTCAGGGAGCTGAGAGACTTGCAATGGGTACCTTGCTGAACGTATTAACAGTCCAGGCCTTGCTGGAAGTTTCTAGTAAAGAAAAACTAGGGCACTAGATAGGAACAAATGCATGCAAGTGGTTCATATATACTCATGTGAGCAAAAAATCTAAGCTGCTTTTGCATAGCAATTGACAAATTTTAATTGGGGACTAGTACGATCAAAAAATTCCCTCTTGAAACAGATTTGTAAAGTGAAGTTACTTGAATACTGAAATAAATGACCTGATTTTTCAAAATATGGAGCTATTCATCATAGCCTATTGAAGTTCAATGGAGTTGCAAGCACTCAGCATCTTCCAAAGTCAGGAAATTCTTAACTGGCTTCCTGAAAAAAAAAAAATTAGATTGGGTCAACTAATTTATGGTCCTTAGCATTCATTTTTAACTCTCTCCTTAATATGAATCAGGAAGCTTGAAGCATCAGAAGATATCAGCAGAATTTTCCAGAATGGAGGACATGGTGCTTTATCCAAACATTTTGGGCTGTTTTCCCATAGCTCTTCCCTGCCAACCCCTCTACACACTTGTTTTTAATGTAACATAATGGAAGAATCGTCTTTTAAAGAGGTACAAATTGTGTATATGTGAATATATGGGGACAGATGGATAATCATGAAGACACTCATGAAGAAAACTGATGATCAGCCTTCCCATTTTGGTAACAAAATATTTAAAAATCTTTCAGATAAGTGGCACTGCCCTTTTTCAGTGAGTTAAGAATATCAGGTCCTGATCAAAAATTGAAATATTTCATTGGAAAACAGATGACAAAATACCAGGCTGACAGAGCCCCTTATTTAGACAAGGAGAAAAGGAAAAGAGAGGAAAGCTGTAATGTAACCTCTATATCACTTATTATAAGACACAGAGAAGGGTAATCTACAGCTATAGCTCTCCTACTTGGACAGCCCATGGACAGAAATTGACACAGTGTCACTAAAAGCAGTTTATATCTCCTGGCTGATCCAACTCAGCACACTCAAATAGCAACCAAAGAATAGGCCCATGTTGTTTTTCTTTATAGAAATCAACAGCCGAGGGCTACAAGTTTTTTTCTGTCTGTCTAAGAAAACTCATTTTAACCTCCTCATAGAGAAAAAAAAATATTTAGCATATCCATGTAGAGGAACTGAATGCATTTTAGCTGTTAATACACAATTAGGCCCAACAGGTGGATGACAGCACTGATGTACTGCATTTACAGGGCAGCACAACATCTGCCTCTAAGAGAAACAGTGCTGAGATCCAGCTTGGAGCCAAGAGGTCTTCAAAATTCTCTGCCAAAAATACAATATTCTGTCACTGCTAGGAAACTTCAAAATATTGTTTTCCGTGCAGATGTAACTATAGTGTCTCTCTCAGTAGAATCACATTAAAACAGCAGAGGAATAAAATTTTCTCAATTTCAAGACGGAGTTGAAAGAGAAACGGGCACAGTGCTTGCTTAAAATAACAACAAAAGCCTAACAAAGTCTCTAGAATCATTCTGATTATACCCAATAGTGTTTTTCCTTTTTTAATTTCTTCAGCATTCCTTGTTCTTTGAGCTAATTCTACCACTCAGACCCAAGAGAGAATAAAGACTCAGCTGCATAACATTTAGTCAATACAGATAAGCTCACAGAAATATCCCCTGCAAAAATCAATGTGCAAATTCAAGCAAGCCATTCTGATCAGGTGGAATAAAGGTTGTACAAGGTTGCCAATTATTTTGGCTTCTCTTGTATTTCTGGAATATTTATAAGCAAGGGAAGTCACAGCCTAGAAGAAAGGATCTAGTTAAAACTCTGACCACTGTTCTACCCTTCTTGACCACCTTTATTCCAAAAACAGTGTATAATTAATAATGCCATAGATAGGAACAAATGCATGGAAGTGACTCATATATACTCATGTGAGCAAAAAAAAAAAAAAAAAAATCTAAGCTGCTTTTACACCTCAATTAATAAATTTTAATACTTTTAATAGCTGTAATTTTTGTTAAGATATAGCAATGTTTAGAACCAGAGAAAAGTACAAATAGTTTTCCAAAAAGTTGACTTTTCTGAGCAGTTGGCAAGTTTGATCACAAAAATTCACTAGTGAGGGGAAAAAAGTACACCAAACCAGTCATATTTTTTGCCATTTTGAATGCCCAAAATAAAATCTACCCTCTTTAAAAAAATTAAGCATCCCTATCCTCCCTCTGAGTGCAGTGAATGTACTTTCAGTGTGAAATCTCCATTTCAATAGGACCATCTCTTTTCAGACTATCACTGGGACATTTCAAACAATTATATAATCATTAAATTAAGCCCAAAAAGCTTCTTTAAGGTATTACTGCCATCACTGTATAGATGGCTAAAGTAACTACAAAACAGTTTAATGACTTGCTGGAGATTGCACAGTAAACATTTGAGAAAAATGGAAAAATGATGATTCAAAGAGAGAAAAACATTCATAGGTTTTTTTTTAAGCTGTTCACAGCCTGAAAAGCAATTACTTAGTGGTCCTCAAAGGATGCCATGAAGGATGCTTATCTCTATTCCTGAGCACTGAAAATTACCAGTGACAGACAGCAAAAAGGGATTGCAACCAGGAAAAGAACAAAAAAAAATATTTTTTTTTTTTTTTAAAATAGGCCTATAGAGCTCATTTCTCTCCAGCTCACAAGGCAAATTTGTTGGCCTGAAAAGCACGCTCACTGAATTGCAGCTTTGAGTGTATTTCTCATGGTGTGACTCCACAGCTGCAAAATCCCAGCTGCAATTAGGAAAGCGTAGGGCTGGATCTTGTATCATCCCACACGCGCTGCGCTCCAGCGGCGGCGGTGGCAGGCTGCAGCTGGCCTGCCACCAGCCCCAGCTGCTGTCGAGCAGCAAGGCAGGAGCTGCAACTGTGTGCAAACAGTAGTAAAACACCAATTTCACAGGTGTGGAAATGGGCTCAGTGTGGTTTCAGTCCAGCACTCCCGTCAGGTGAATACGACTTCCTCAGGAGAAGTCACGGAACGGGTTTTACACCACCAGACAGGGAGGGCTGATGAGCTGAGTGCTAAGTCTTCAAACAGCCAAAAACATAATCACTGAATTTCAAAGTAAAATCACTTTAGAGCCAAAAAAAAACCCAAAAACTCCTCATGATTCCAGCCGTTCTCCAAAGGTTAAAGATTAGGGTGGTGCCCTTCTCTCACATTTGTCTGAGAGGATTCTCCTGTCTTCTGCAGCATGATTGCTCTTAAGAAAAACACTGCATCAAATGGTTCACAGAGGCCAAGGATAAATTAACAGCATGATAGTTTACATCCAAACCCACAAATTCATTCCTTCCTCAATATTCAAGTTGACCCTAAATGATCCATTTTGGTGAATCCTTCTGAGTCCAGCCTCTAAAAGGTACAAGTAAAGCTCTCACTCAGCTGGTGTAAATCTAAGATAATTGCACCACTAGAAGACACTGGCAAAATTGAAAGGACTTAGTGCTTAACATCCACTCAAACAATCATTTACTGCTTAGTTTTGTTTGACCTGTGGTATG
This sequence comes from Pseudopodoces humilis, assembly GCF_049639895.1. NCBI lineage: Eukaryota > Metazoa > Chordata > Aves > Passeriformes > Paridae > Pseudopodoces > Pseudopodoces humilis. Next base: position 6,859,703 of record NC_142215.1, on the reverse strand, counting down.
TGGGTATCCCATCTCCCTCCCTGGGTCCCCCAATAAAGCCCATTTGACACTTTAGAGAAGAAAAAGGCATTGAGAATCAAAATAGATCTCATGGGCAACAACACACCAACACAGCACACATCTCTCCTCTGCAGGGTTTCATTTCAAGCTTCCAATGCTGCTCAGGAATTTCACATTTCATCCTTATGCAGAGAAAACCATCTCTCCACCTCTCCAAGAGTTAAGCAAGCCTTGAAAGAAAAGAAAAAACCAAACCAACAGTACCCAAAATGTTGAAAGCTGTCACATCAAAGACAAGACAAAAAATAGTCTACCAACCATCCTCTGCAGATACACCTCCTCTCTTCCAGTTTGTTCCAAGTGTAAAGCTCCAGAAGAAGAGGAGCTGCTCTACTATAAACTGTTGTCTAAGTAACATAAAGACATTGACTAGGCCAGGAGGTCTCTTGTAGATAAAGATGAGGGTAGTTGAGGAGCTGCCAGTTCCCTTCCTGCCTCTTAAAGGTCTTTACTTGCCTAATTGGCAAAGCATTGAGGAAAAGTTTCCCTTGGAAAGGGTTTCCCTGCTCTGACACAGTGCTGGCACACATGGCACGAGAGGCATTGCCTACTGCTGCAACAGTTGGGAAGGAATGCCAGCCCCATCATTGTGAGCAGATTGTTTATCACTGACACCAGAAAGCTGCTGGAATGGGAGGACTTGGGCCCAGCACTGCCAAAAGGGGATGTTTGGCCTGGCAGTGGGAAGAAAAAGGGATGCCACAGGGCTGTCCTAACTTATGCTACTGGCACTACTCCTTGGGTAGAACTCACTGTCTTGAATTGGCAGAAAGACCTCAGAGTTCAATCCTTCTCTCCCCAAACAATTCTTTAATCTGTCACAAAGCACAACTAATGGACATTGAAAGGAAGTAGGTGATTTTTTTTTTTTTTTTTTTTCACATGCTAGGGAGATTCTCCCATATAAATTTTAAATTTCCCCTTTGGAAGAGAAAAGGAATCAGCCTAATTTAAAGATCTCTGTTGTTGGCCTACAAAAGGAACAGGATCATTCTGTAGTCAGAGACTGATTTGCTGTCACCATATATTCCAAGATCCCTGTTTACTCTAATAAATCCTTATGCTCTTGCCTTACTCCAGAGGACAAATAATCACCAGGTCTTCCTCATCTAACAGGGTCAGGAAGATAAATGCCCCAAAGCCACTCAGCCTTGCAGACAGCAACAGCTTTGGGCTTTCATGGTGCTCCTTCACAGCTATTTCTGTTCATGCTATGGGGTCCTCCAGGGATGATTTGTCATAGCCCATTTCAAGTTGCCTAACAGTTCCCCACATAATTCAGTGACAGGTTACATCATTGTTTCTCCTGGAGTGCCTCGGGGGGTCTCCTCCTTCTTGCTTTTCCTTTGCCAACTTCCACTCACATCCACCATCTCAGCAGGGATGTTATTTGAAGCAATGACAATGTTTTGGAACAGGTTCCAAGGTAAATTAGTTTGCATCCGCTATGAATTCTGCTGTAAACTATACTTGCATCCCATAAAAAAATCTCCAGGACAAAAAACTTTTAAAGACAGTGGAGGCTCAAAGATCCCAGTGTTTTATTATTGACCTAATCAATCCCTTAAGAAGCTAAAGTAATCTTGCTGCTGCAGCAGTTTGGGAGATACCATTTGAATAAAATAATAATAGGAATAAACTCAGAAAAATCCCTTTTCTTACAGGTTATTAAATCCTCCTGAAGCAGGGGAAGTGTCAAGAATAAAGCTTAGGAAAAATGGCTGGATACATTTTTTTTACTTTCATATGTGTAAAGTAACTCAAGTGCCTTGAAGGAAAGAATCACTTCCTTGGGTATTCTGATTCAGCAAGCTAAGTTGAAAATCATTCCAAAACATGTTTTCCATCATTACAAAGGGGCATTTGAGTCAACTATGTTCTCAAAGTATTATTTACATTTACTTCTCAAGATTTCATCAAATGCAAAGTGACTATGCTGATTGAATGGACACAGCTTCTTAATCGCATTCAGATAAGAGAGCTGCCTGAATTTTATTTATTTACTTACTGATTTATTATTATAATTTAGCTGTCTGCTTCCAAATGTAAGTATGTCTTTGCTGCTCCATTAACCTGATCACATACCTGTGTTTCAAACTCAGCCCAGAATGTCCACACAGGAAATACCTCTGCAACACTTGGGGAAGCCATGCCCTGCATTTTATGGCCAAATCGTGGGTTACATTTTTAATGAACACCTGTCCAGGTTTCCTACACAGTAAATAGATATTCTCCAAGAGATTGTATGTGCACATTTAACATCAGGTCTTAGCAAGAGCTGCAATGGCAGGGGAGCATCAACACATATCTTCCTTTTATCTCCTCTTTTAATTTTTCCCCAAATAAAGGTTTCCTTTCCATCACAATCCTAACACAGTGTTTGCTGCTTGTTACATTCCTCTACCAGATGTTACATTCCTGTTTGAGCCAGATGTTTCACTGCCAATTTCTGATTGGTTCACTAAGCAGACAGCTTGTTCTTAAGACAGAGGGATCAAAACCAAAAACAACAACAAAACCAAAAACCACAGGAGACATTTACACAGCACGATTGGGTTAGGCTTCCAGTTACCAGCAGAATAATTGTGAATTTCCAGGTGGGTGTAGGAAAACAAGATCCAGTCATAAGATACCTACGTTGACCAATTTGCCCTTCAAGCTAAAGGCTGTAGAAATGCTTCACACAATAATACTCAGAAGACCATCTAGACAGCTATTTACCATTTCCTGAAACAAGAAAATTAATCAAACCACTGTTTTCCTATTCTGTATGCCTGGCCAGAAGAACATGCATTTTCAGAACATTCACAGGCTCATATTCCAATGCCAAAGATAGCCCTGTTAGAATTCAGGGCATTATGCTACACATTAAAATAAGCTCTTTAGAACAAGGTAATAACAATTGCTATTCCTTCTGCTCCTGGGCATTACCTCAGCAAACTTAAAAAGCTTTTTCCTTACCATCACACCATCATTAGAATGGCCTGCTCAGAATTCAGTACTGACACTTGGTGTCCCCTATTTGATCTGATGATGACTACAAATGTCAGGCTTTGTCTACTTGGACCAGGTTGCCATGTGATGCCTGTCAATTCTTTACTATGCTTTCTTACCTTCCTTTCATCTGCTATTACACTGCATGGTGAAAAATAAAAGATGTTTTCTTTCTGTTGCCTATAAACATCTTCATTGCACTTCAGAATAGCAGGGGGGAAATAATTACAAATGGTGAAAAACAGCACAAAACAAAAAAAAAAGAGAGGAGAAAAGTGAACCCTGCTCCTCAGTGAATTGATGCATCAATACATATATTTGATACATGGCCTTTCTATACCCACATACACTGCAGATATGTCACAGATCATTTTGAATAAATAAGTGATCTTCCTCCCAAATGTATCACTAGCAAGTCTGACACAATATTTTTTTTAAAAATTAAGAAATTATACACAACACTCATTTCTGTTCCCTACTAGACACTTATCATTTTTTACCTCCAGGTAGGACAGTTTATAAAGGCAGCTCCTTTCCCAAATCCCTACTGGAAGCAAAAGGAATAGTATGCTACAATCAGCTCCACACAGACAAATGTTTTATTCATAGCACAGAGCTAAAAATAAAAAAATATACCAGTTAATCGTATCTAAATAAAAACCACAGTGTGGCTTTTAAATTATTTTAAATTCTTTTCTTAACCTGCTGAGGTATTTTTTTAATTATTTGGGACCAGTGGCACCAAATGCAGACACAGAGAGTGGAAACCCAGAGATGTTTACAGTAAGTCATGGAATCCTGGGGCCCTTCCATATATGCTACAGATAAATGGATTATTACTAACACAATTTTTAAAACAAGTGATTAAAGCCAATTTAATTTCACTTAGCCAAAATAATTTCAAGGAGGAGAAATGGAGAAAACTGCTTCCATTTTCAAGTTTGATGGCTACTCTTCTCTTGTAATTCTTCCCCACAACCACCTGTTTCATACTTGTCATTAATATCATAATTACTGAACTGTTAGTCAGAGAATTTACAAGCACCACTTATTTCCTGGAGATTAAGGGAAATTGCCATCGAAATGAAAGCTGTGGTTTGGAAGATATAAACCCAGGAATCTTTTTCCTGGGATTTGAGCTCGTTACTGATCTGAGGAAAGTTTAAGCTACACTAAAGATTCTGAATGCTATTAATTTGACCATATAAGACTCTCTCTTATTTAATATAAAACAGTCTACATAAGTAATAGGGGGAAATATTGTAATAGCACAGGCCAACAGGGAGCAAAGCTACTTAATGAATTGAAATGGAAGAATTATTTTAAAAATTCAGAACTACTAGTTTCCCCAGATTGAGGTATATTGTCAGAGCAGCAGAGGGAGGCCAGAAAGGGAAATGTGACATAATACCCATCAGAACAGGGTAAACAGAATAGCTGACATAAGACACACCCTTTTTCAACAAGTACTACAGCTCCTAAAACACACAGAACCCTAAATTACTCCTGGGATCTTGGATACCAAGTCTAGGTAATAATTAGTCTACCTAATTATTAATAATTAGAACAGCTCCAGAACAGCTGGAGAAACCTTCCTACATACTGTGTGGAACCTGCCCTCTCTGAGCTACAGTGTTTTGTGATCATAGAATGGTTTGGGTTTGGAAGGGACCTTCAAGGTCATCTTGCCACAGGCAGAGACACTCTCCACTAGAGCAGGTGGTTCCAAGCCCCATCCAGCCTGGCCTTGAACACTTCCAGGGATGGGGCATCCACAGTTTCTCTAGGCAGCATGTTCCACTGCCTCACCACCCTCATTTTTTCCTAACATCTATTCTAAACTTATTTTCTATGAGTTTGATGCCATTCCCTTTTGTCCTGTCACTCCAGGCCTTGTAAATAATCTCTCTCTTCTTGGCTTCCTTCAGGTACTGAAAGGCCACAATTAGATCATCCCAAAGCCTTCTCTTTCCCATTTTTCTTAACCTTTCCTCATAGCAGAGCTGTTCCAACCCTCTAATCCTCTTGGTGGCCTCCTCTGGGCTCCAGCAGGCTGATCTTCCTGTGCTGGCCCAGAGCTGGAGGCAGCTCTGCAGGTGGGCTCTCACCTGAGTGGAGCAGAGGGCACAATCCCCTCTCTCCCGTGCTGCCCACGCTGCTCTGGACCCAGCCCAGGATGTGTTTGGCTTTGTGGGCTGCCTGAGCACATGGCCGGGTCATGTCCAGCCCCTCAGCCACCAGCACTTGTTCTTGTCAAAACTCATGTGATTTCCCATGGGCCACTGCTCAAGTCTGCCCTGCTCAATGTCCTCTTTTGAACCCATCTGACAAAAATGAACTATTTTCAAGCAGTCTCTCTACTACCAGGAAACAACAGTCAACAGTTCTCTGAGCAGCCCTCACCAGCAATGATAAGCAATGAGTGTGGAGCTTCCAATGTCCTAGGTCCACATCATGCTAAAGAGGAATTTTAAAAAAATCCCAGTGGATTACCAAAGCAAAAATAAATAAAAATGAAAAGTGTGAGATTGGGAGACAAAAGCCAGAAGGAGAACTGCATGGGGAGAGAGACATTCACAGAGAAGGAAAGGGCAAAAGTGTAAGACAAAGAGAGACAGATTCTGAACCGAAAAAAAATTAGGATCTAATTCCCTGTGGGGGTAAAGCAAGGGAAAAAACACCATATGCTGGGATAACAAGGAAAAACAAGCAAAATATTTACATTTCTTTTCACATAACTGAAAAGGTATAAAGCTTAAGAGAAACCAGCTTGGTACTCTGGAGGTTTCTCAGTATTGTTTTGTTTACACACAGAGACCCAGGACTTTGCGTAGAGCATCTTGCATTAGCCCCACAGAGCAGAATTACAAATGAGAAACCAGGTCATTCTCTGGAAATGTTGCTAATATCAGTCTCCTATGGTTAATAAGCTTCTGCACTGTGGAGGTTTTGGCTGAAAGTTCATGCTGCAAATCCAAATAGCACTGAGCAAACATCAGACTGGAATCCTGGAAAAAATGCCAAACACTTGCACCAAAAACCCAGAAAGATGAGAAAAACAACACTCTCATCATCTCATCATCAACAACGTTGCTTTTCCTTCCCTGTCTCCTGCAAATACTGAAAATAATCTAATTTTCAACACACTCCTTGTTACCAAAAACTCTAATACAACACAACTTGTAGACTATAATTATAAACCAGACAGTGAAACATGAAGAAACTGAAGACAACAGCTGTTCTCCAATCCAGAGCTAAGAATACAACACCATCAGTCTGAAAAAGTGATTACAGCCTATAGGACTTTTAAACCAGAAAAAAAGTAAAAATCAAAGGCTGAGTTTCACTACCCAGCCTGAGATGCCAGTCCATCATTTGTGACTGTAAGCTAATCTGTTGATAGATTGCTCCATCAGGTTACAAGATACTGGCATCATTTATCTGTTACTGAAATGCAGTTAAAACATTCAAATACAATAAAGTGACACCTCTACATCATGTTGGAAGGTAAGCAAGAAACAGTTATCAACAAAAATTAGTGCTCCAAGGGAGGGAACAGCAAAAGTGTTTGATACATCATCAAGGATTACTGCCCTATTTAACAAGATTCCTCTGATGACAGGTAATGACAGAAGTGATGGCTCATAGCCTGGGCTATAGATTTTGCAGACCAAAGCAGAAGATGCCACATGGCCTTGCTCCTCTTCTGAAGGCAGTGCACAGGGCTCACACTTTCAAGGGTTGTCTGAGTTTAGAGAGAATTCAACATCCAGAACAGAACAACCCAAAAGGTGCCATAACTGGAGTAAACATTAACCTTCACAATATCTGGAAAAGTATGTTCTTGTCATAGCTGCTCTGGATTTTATTTAATTGTTGTGTGGTGTTTTGTAACCTATTTTGTGTCAAGCATGCACACTGAAAGCAGAATACACTACAGCATTCTACCAGTGCTCACTGCAGTGAGTTAAAGGATCATGGAGAGATGCATGGAGGGTACAGAGATGCTTTTCTTCACTATTGTTTCTTATGACTTCTTATATTAAGTGAAACTGGAATTTACAATTTCTCCCTGCTTTGCTTGTTCACCTTTCTCCCAGCTTAACTTTTCTTTTTCAGCCTTACCCTTTAGATTTCTTAACCCTGGCTATGCCATTCCAAGCACTTCTTTTCTCTGTACTCAGCCAGGTCTGCCTCACTGTGACTTCAGCTATAGGAGTTAGCAAAATTGGCTGCTTTGATTAGAAATGTGTGAGTGGAAGGCAGATAATAGCCTGGTTCTCTACACCTGATCTCCCAGTGAGGGGTCATTGATAGGGGTCAACATCTGAAATAAGTGTCTCATCACATGAAGAGTTTGTGAAGGAAAATCTGTACTGTCAAACGAAGTGGAGCACAGCAGCACTGGGAGCTAGAGGGGCCTGACTTATCTATGTATTTGGGTTGGTTTGTGTTTAGCAAATTTTATTCTAGGAAGGAGCTTCCAGGAACTGTAGAACCTGAAGTCCTGCACTGAACTGCAGCACAGATGCACCTGAGGGACTGACAACTCCATCCTCCCAGAGATGGATTTGCCAAAGGGCTAAGGAGCCACCCTTCTCCAAGTTTATGCTTTCATCCCATATGCAGTCAGGCTACTCTAATAATCTGGAAGCAAGGGGATTTCCTTAAACCAGTACACTGATGGGCTCTGATTAAATTATCTCCAGACTAATTAATTTGTTGATTGACACTTGTAACATGAAGACCATGCCAGATAATTTGACACTGGCCATTGGTGAATCATCAAGTTAAAGCCTTTCCTTTAAATGTAACTGTTATGAATGAAATGTCACATGGTGACATTTGATATTTTGCAGCAATTACTACTGTGCATGTGGACACATAAGTACCATTTAAGCAGAGTCAGACTCAGGCTTTTAGGAGTTCAGGGATCAAAAGAGACAGACGTCTTGTCTAGGTTTATAGACTACATAGCTATTGAGAGTCCATTAATCATGTAGAGGAAAAAACAGCCATTATGGCTAATGAAAAAAGAGATATGGACTCAAGGAGGTTGAAATGGACAGGTGCCTGTTATGCCACACATCCTTTGATCCTCCTGAGCAGCCACTGGTCCGTCTTGCAGTCTGAAATTAATTTTAAAAGATAAAGACCTACTGTTGGACTAAAAGTGACACAGAGAGAAGAAGTCTGAGATCAAGTCACACACTTTCCAACAGTGGGAGACACAGAGCTGCAAAAGCTTGCCCCTTTACTGCTGAACTTGAATGGTCAGAACAAGTAGGAAGTGTCCTACAGACAATGTTCCTGTGTCAGATGTGTTGAGAGTCAAAGCCCTGTTCCTTCCCTCAAGACTCTTTTATCACCCTTACCTTCATAATAGCACTTGTGCCTGTGTTTCCCATGTCCCATACATTTAGGAAATCACAGATCAGGACTTCCATTCCACTGCATTTCAGACTCAAACTACCAAACAGAGCTGAAAGGAAAAAAAGAGAGGAAATCTGAGGAAAGAGGGCAAGTTTGAAGATGTATCAGGGGACAGAACCTTGCTTCCAGTCCAAAACATGGTTCTAAACAGGCTTTCTTTACAGAGAGCTTAGATGTTTAGGACTTGGTGGTTTTTTGAAAATTTTTGTCTTCATGATTTTTGAGACAACTGTTGAAACTGAGGTTTATTCTTGACAAAGACGTAAACTTCGGAAGTTTCAGCAGAAAAAGACTTTAAAATTCTCAACTCAAGACTCAGAGGCTATTATGCCCATGAGAACATGCACTTCCAGCTCTCATATGCTGTCTTTTGAGCACACCATTGACACTACCTACAGCTTCCCCCAGCTGTTTGTGTAGCTGCCTCTCGTTTTGGAGAGCGTTGAGAAGAAGCCAGCATGATGGATAACAGAACTCCTTTGACATACCATGTCATTTATCACATAACAGCCTCAATCCTGCTAAGGTGGCCTTCTCCATATGTCACTGTCAGCTTCTGTGCCACCGCAATGCATCAAAAAGAAAAGTTTGAATATGAAGCACTGTAATTCCTAAGTCACAGCTCATTGCAGCTTTCCAGACATGAAGAACCATTCTGTCTATCTGCCAGCTTGTTTGTTTAATTTTCACTGTCTCACATATGTGAGAAATTAAGTCTTCAGTGTGGAAGAAAACCAGAAAAAGTCAGAGGTCTAGCAGAGGGAAGGAAGATAAAAATCTCTAATTCCATCAGGAATCCAGTGTGACATTTTGAAGTGGAAAAAGAAAAAGCAGCCTATAACCAAGAGTTATTAGGGAATTAAGAGAAAGAATTCTTCCTTCTTCCCACTCAAGGAAAGAGGTTCTCCAATGGGCTGAAAGGTTCTCTAATGGGCTGATGTGAATGAAGCAAGCTTAAAGCAATGCAGATAAGCTCCTGAACTTGGCTGTCTAATGGACACCTATCTCATCTCTTGCACCCCTTGAAGGGTACAAAATGCATTGAAGGCTTCAAGGAAAGCCTCTTGAGATTATCCAGCAGGATACCTAAATTAACCAGAACTCACCTGCCAGTGCAAGATTTCAGCAAGTTCTCAGGGGATACCTGAGGGCAGAGGGGAGGAGGCTGGAGCCACTGCTCCTCTGTCCCACTGACACAAACACAAAACTCTCTGTGCAGTCTCATGAGCTTTACCACAGATGGCAAAGGAAGTATGAGCCACCCACACTTTTCCATGACCCTGATGGGATGCAGCCTGGCTCAGGTTAATTAAGTTTAATATGGAGTTTGGGCTGCCCGGAGCAGTCACACTTCATCCAGTGTTATCTTCCTCTCACCAGTGTGAAATAGTCAAGGCCACAACTCTTCATTTCTAGTCCCAAAACATTCCTGCAATAGGGTAAGACCCCTTTTCTCAGCTTGCCCTAACAAACCTCCCTCATCCTGCTCATAGCACTGCACACCCAGCACCATCAGGGCATCCATGACTCCTCCAGATGAGTCCAGAACAGGCTCAGTTCCAGTGTCCTTGAGTGATCCATGACTGAGCACAGCTCCCACATCCAGCCAGGCAAACTGTCCTACCACCCATCCTGTCTGTGAATCACCATTTAGAAAATCTAAGTTATAACCTTCCTTTTCACGTTCTTTTAGCAGGTTACAAAGCTTACTGTCCTGACCCAAACTTACATGAATCACAGACCCATTTCCCAGGTTGGATAAATTTGCATATCACTTCCAGTGATTCACAGACTCCCCCAGCATGAATGGTGTTAAAACTCCAAGAATTAAGATGTCATTTTGTATCACAATAAGTGACTTAAAATATATGGTTTCCCACTTCCTTGGGTCATTGTCATATAGTCTTAATGTATTTCCATTTCACACAGTTTCCTTCCAAAAGGATCACAGGCAAGCTACAGCTTGAAAATTAATCAATGAACCTTTATTATGCTAACCCTTAATAGGATTACTAATATGAAGGAACTTAAACATGAGTTTTTTTCCTCAGGAACTGTTTACTGGCAAAGCCTCATCCTTCTGTGACATTTACATTGCTACTGTCCTTTCCCAACATCTACTCTTTCTTAAAGAACAGAAGGAATATTAAACACAATCTTCTTTAAAAGCAGTATTTCCAATTGTCATAAGTCAGATGACTCAAAAGTTCCTATTTTTGGTGCAAATGTCAGTGTGCTGAAGATCTTTGAGCAGTTTAGCTTCAGCCTAATAGCCTTCCATTTCTGTGTCAGATTGGATATCTTCATCCTCTCTTGAATATTTGCAGTAGATGCTCTATATAGATATATTAAAAATGTGAAAAAATAAGAGCCTATTGAGCCTCCAGAAAGCCTATGAGCTAAGTCACTAAAAAATTCTTTAAAGGCCTTTGTAGTCCTATAGGCAGCTCTCTCCCTGAAGCTGCAGGATAGAGCTCTGAATCAACAAGATTGCTTCTGCTTTCCTTTGTCTATCAGAGTTTGGCATAAAGACAGACTTGTTTATGTGCATGTAGGGAAAGGAGGGAGCATAAGAATGATAATTCAGCTAGGGGCAAGCCTTGGTCATTACTTGGGCCACTAGGCAATGGGGTTGAATTATGGCTTGCCGTGACAGTATCCTAAATAACTGTTAGTGGGAAATATTATCTTACATTACAGAAACAATTACAAGAGTTAACCATTTGGAAAAGGAAATAATGCTGCTGAAGATCTGCCATTCAGCCACCACAGCTCACATTCGTCAGATTAAAATAGAAATTTCAAAGGGAAAAGAAGAGAAATCAATCCAAGTTTATGTCCAAGTAATGCAACATGTTTTTAGGGTAGCACACACCAAAACATATGCATATTTGTGTTGCTGATTTGCACAAACCCATTCTCGTAGAATGAACATCATAATTGAAAATGAGAGCACAAATGGCCACTTAAATGCCTAAACCCCAGCTTGAGTAATTGTGCATGCACACATATATCTGTTTTTCAAGCACAACTGCTTCTTTTCAATCCTGGCAATCTGGATCAAAATGGTTTCTATTAGCATTATATATGCATTTACATGCATAGAATACTGTATCATTTGGACCTCAGAGTTTTTGGCAAACCTCAAATCTAACTCCTTATTTAGGTTTCCATGAGGTTTAAGCAAGAATTAGCAATGACAGAGTTGTACCTGCACCATATCTAGTTTGTGGAGAATTAGATATCTGCTCTTTAGGGACCAACTCAATCTGAGACTGCATGGAAAACGATGGTTTTGGAGCTGCCACATGTGTTTCTCAGAGATTAATAAAATACTCAAGGAAAAACACAGAACAGAAGCGGGTTGATTGCACCTAAGTGATTTATTTTCTGTGCTTTGCAACATCTGCTGCAGACCTGGTTGTCACAATTTCTACCCAATGGCCTGAAACCAGAAACCCACAACTTTCACAAGGCAATGGGTCCATCAGTTATGAAAGAGCTAAGTCCAAAGGAGGGGCAGAAAGCAACGCCTGAAAATAAAGCAGGTGCTTTGTTATGGCACTTTAAGAGCAAAGATATAACAAATAAACTTCTGTCATCAGTCCACACTGTCAGAACAGACACTCATCAGTTAAAACAGAGAGAGAGCAATTAACACTGTCAAAGACAGTTCATTAGAGAATGATCCACTCCAGGTGGACTCCGAAATTGTGTGGGATCTGCTTCTCCAGCTGGATCTCTAAAATCTATGGGTCCTGATGGGATTCATCTGAAGATCTTCAAAGAGCTACTGATATTGGAAAACCCTTCTTAATGATTTTTGAGTAGTCTTGGGAATCCAGAGAGGTTCCAGATGACTGGAAGCTAGCAAAAAATTGTCCCAGTTTTCAGGAAGGGCAAGAAGGAGCGCCCCAGAAACTACAGGTCTGTCAGTGTCACAGGTTTGGGTCAGATAACAGGAAAACATTCTTACCCAGAGAGGGGCTGGGCACCAGAACAGGCTCCCCAGGGAACTGGTCACAGCACCAGCCTGACAGAGTTCAAGAAGCATTTGGACAATACTCTCTGGTACATGCTGTGACCCTTGGAGTGTCCTTTGCAGGGCCAGGAGCTGGACTCGATGATCCTTATGGGACCTTCTTGGCATATTCTGTTATTCTGCGATAAATAACAGCCGTGAGCTGGGCTTTTGTTTTGATAAGAAATTGTGTAATGAAAAGATACACTTGATTTGAAGTATTTCTACTGTTTACAGCAACAGAGTATTTTTCTTAATATTCTCCTTTTTATTTACATTCCCAGCTGTATCACTGTTATGAGCCTTAAAGCTCAAAGCCATTGATAGGGACACTATTTGATTTTTGAATAGACTACATGCTGGATGGGATTACATCCCATTCAAAGCTGTCTAAAGATAGACAGAGAAGTAGCACAGTTCAAGGGTGCCCTCACCTGCATGTCAGGGAAAGCAACAGAAATTACTGTGACTTCAAACACTTAGCTGTTCTCAACCTGAAATCCAGTATGTGCACAAGACCAGACAATGAAGTTATTCAAAAGTAAACTCTCTTTTATGTAACATGCATGTTCTGGAGGGGAAAACAACTGTTCTCTCACTGTCCTTGAATTGCCAGGCTCAGCCTCTACATGGGTTTACAGCAGGACACTTGACAGGTAAATCTGCAGACTTTGGTTTGGCTATTCCATGCAGATGGTTCAACCCACAAAGTGTCAGCTGCCTTTCCAGAGATCTCAGTATAACCCAAAATATAACCCAAAATGGATATCTAAAAATATCCATGAGAAGTATAGCTTAGTCCTAATCTCCCACAGCTCCTTCTACTTCACGTTCAGACCTTGTGTCACCTCTTTGCTCTCACAGATGTAAATCCAGCCCTGCTTTGGCTAACATTATATCCATCTAAGCATAGAATTCACTGCTACTCAAACGAGGTGCTAGAGATTTCGATTATATAGACCAAGATCTGTTAGAAAATTGGATGGGAGATCACCAATTTTTTTTCACATCACTGGAGCAAGGACTTCAAGTCATGACAGTGCACTGTAGAAATGACTGATTAATGCAATAAACTACGTGGCTACATAAAGCCTCTTTCCCTGGCCCTTCTCATTTCTGAATGGTATTAAAATAGTTTATGAGTGTTCAGCTGCTTTGCACTTTACACCCTCTTATGTGCCATAACTGTTAGAGGGAAGACAGAAAAATCATCACTTTTTTAATCTTTGCCTTTTGTTTTTACGCTAATGACCTTTTGTTATCCAACAGACAGTGAATACAGGAAATATTCCTCAAGAAGTATGTTTTCATTAATGTCATTCCTGTTACTGCTGGCAGAAGACACCACAGACCAGAGCTAGAACTGAGAACCGAACTTCTGCTTTATTTCAAATAAGGACACATCCACGGGTGAAATTCAATAAGCCAGTTCGAAAACACTATGGAAAAGTTTCTCACTTATGCACTCTGAATACAGCATAATTTCCAAGGAATTTTACATCATAAATCACCCCAATTTCTATACAGAAAACACCAGCACAGTTACCTGAGAGTCCTTACCAAGGTTATGGTATCCTGGAGGTAGGATGTGTTCAAACACTAACTTCAGAGCTGTGTGCACTGACCCAAGGTGCACCACCACTGAAGCTCTTTTCCCTGCCACTGTCACCCCCTGCTTCTTTATTTTCTCCCCTCGGCTCAAACTTGAGCTATACAACGTCAAGAGCCCTTGTTTTTCTACCCCTTCAAGACTCTGAGCTACTTTGCAGGATTAAAACTGTGCTGCACCTTTTTCCTGACTCCCAGCAGTGCTGCTCATTTAGGCTGCAGAGAAGGTTTTGATTTCTCACCCTCTCATTGCAGTATTGACTCAATTTTCTGTTTTTTATTTTCTTGATGCTTCTGTGGGACATTCAGCTGGGTTTATAAAATTAGGATGGCAATTTGCTGAAACCACTGGAGCAAATTTTGTCTGTGTAATTACCCAATTGCATGTGCAATCACACAAGCCATGTGCACAGGTAAACAATTCAACTTCAGCTGGACCTCTGTAGGTACATTTTTGCACAGCAATTTTGAAAACATGAGCTCTCAAATGAAGCTTATTTTTGTAGATAAGGCTCTTCATCACTTTTCTACAAACACCATTTCCACTTGCCAGTCTGTTTCCCCAACCCAAGGTCATTTTACATCCCCTCTCCTATCACAGTATTTTGCCAGCTTTTAATGCTGCATTTGAATAACCGATTTCAAAGAGAGGGAAGGGGGAAAGTGAGAGAGAAATACACAAATAAATAAAAAAGTTAAAGAACAACATTAGCCAAAACACAAAGCTAACCCAGCACAGAATTTTTTAAAAGCAAAGTCATGGAAAATCAGCTTTACACTTGCAAACCTAAGCTCCTGATTTTTTTGTTCATAAGCTTTCAAAAATTTCAGTGCGTATTTCACAAAAAAATTATGTGTTTTAATACTTAAAAGGGCCAAATAGCCACATAAAATGAGAAATGTCACTTGGAACTCCAGGGATGTCCAGTTTTCATGGCGAAAGAAACTGCCTGATTTATTACACGGGGTAATATATGAAGGTATATTACAGGAGACAATAACCTTCATTCCCAGGCAATTTCAGCTTTCCAGGTAGTGTGGATATTGCAGTAAAGTACTGGACATTCTTCATTGCATCTATAAAAGTGAAGTTTTTACAATTTAATTTTGTGGACTTCTCTTTCCCATCCTATGAATAACAACTCCATCTCTACATCTGTAGCTTCCAACAGTTTTTAACTCAGGTAAACAGACTTGATCTTCAGATGAGTGCTCAAAAGAGCCCCTTTACTTGTGATATTAGTTCAATTCCAAAGTATTCAGCTTTGATATTGGTGTTTGATGTCTACCACAATCAGCTACAGCGTACCATCCAAGTTCAGCAGCAATTACACCTCTATGTAAATTAGCTTATGCAGCCAGCCGGGCCAGGGTTTGCATGTATGGCCTGGAAATCCCAAAAAAAGGTATAGAGAGACTCCTGATATTTAATACCTTTCCCCAATTCCTGCACTGGTGATACTGAGGTATCCTTCACAAACTCATCAGGTGATTGTGGGAGTCATTGCAGCAGGATGCTTTCCCTGTGCCAGGATGTAAACTTGAAGAGCTGCAACTACACAGCTCAGAGCTCCATGAAGTGCCAGGGCTGAGATGCTGGGTCAGGCTGCACGGAGCCAACAGCCCAGCATCCTCTTCATTCCCACCAATCCCTCACTGCACAGCCTGTGGCAATAATGCACCAGGCCCTAACAAGGCACCAGCTGCTCCTTGCCTGTCTCTCCACAGAGCCCAGCACGGGCACAATTGTGATGGGAATAATATCCCTCAAATGGGACTCAAATAAGCACAATAACAAACAAAAGGGATAATGACACACAATCAAGCTAACAAGAATTATAATATAATTCAATCATCTCATTAACTTTACTAAAAGCCAGCTTTGTTCACCAGTCTCCTGGCTCCTGAAAACGTCTTCAAAGGAGTGCACACATCTGATTACAAACTCACATCATCAGTTAGGAAAACAGACACGAATGCAGAACAAAGGGATTCCTTTCTGAGCCCATGGAACAACCTATTTATATCCAATATTCATGCTAACTTGAAAATGCAAGGTAGAACCTATCCAAAAGTAAATAGTTCCCAAAGGCTAGAAGCTAAAGTGTTTAGTAGTCCCAGGCAGTAACTGAGCCCACACCCAGTGATTTTTGTAGTAAAATTTCCAGGTGACCTTGCATCAGCAGCATGAATTGTACAGGAAAGAGCACAGGGACACACACACAACTCATTGGGCACCTTTACTGTTTCAGAGCTTACAAAGACTGCACATGCTTTAGCAATTGGCAGCTGGGGGACTGATGAAACACGGAACAATGCCTTGGATCCTCCCGTTTTTAATATGGCCATTAACTAATTAGATTTCATGACCATTTAGAAGACAGATGTTATTGCAGTCTCCATTCTATTAGCAAGAAAAATACGGTACTTCCATGTGAAACTTGCCAGCATAGGAATGAGGCCCCCTGAATTTAAACAAACCCTAGATCCTGCCCACACCACACTTCTTAGTCAAAAAGCAGCAGTTGTGTTGATCAGTTATTAGGCTGGACACTGGGACAAGCAGTTATAAGCAACAAATTGTGTTCATTCTCTGGGTCAAACTCCTGAAAGCACAGGGGATATGCTGAAGATAAAAGGAATTGTAGCAAAGCACCCGGAATTCTAGCTATACAGCTTCTGAGAAACAAAAACACCAAGCAATAAAGCCAACTACTGACACAAGGCTGGTGCTGAGTCCCACAGACAATGATATCACACAGACTCCTCTTTTAGAGGCTCAGGCACACTATAAATTAGGTGAGGGTGTTAAAACAACAGTTGGCTGCTAATTAGTCACAGCCCCCCTCAGCAGGGTATCAGCAAAGTGGCAGAGAACATCTCAAGTAAATTAAATTTTAAAAAATCCTACTGCAATCACTCCCCTGACAGACCCTTCCTCCATCTCCCCTCTCAGCTTTTTATTTATTGTAATTACTTTAGTAATAAGATTTGTTTCCTTGTTATTATATATATTACCATGCAGGGCAACAACAACAACAACAAAAAATAATAGCTGGGAAGAGTTATGGAGCTTATTTATCTCCTTGGCTGTTATTGGGCCGTTGGGTGGAGAGAGCAATGAGGAGGTGGGGGCCTGGGAAAAGCAGTAAATAGAAAAGAAAGCATATTCCTCGGGAGCAGAGACATATGGGGGCATATTTACGAAGGAGGAAACACTGACAATGAACGAATAGAGCTAATAACTCAGGGGGCCCAGCAGCCCTGGCTGATAAAGGAAGGAATAAACAATCCTGCACTGGAAGTGCTGTCAGAAGGGAGAGTCCTGGGGTGCAGCTGTCTGCAGGGGCACGTTCATCACAGGAGAGCCAAGGATGAGCTGTCACATCAGCACAGCATAAACGGCCTTGGATGAAACTGGGGCACCTTCCACAGCATAGAGGAACTCAGACAAGTGTGTGGTGCAGGGCCAGACACCGTTTCTGGTTGTTCCACCAAGGAACAATTCACAGAAATGAGAGCTAAGAAATACTGCAGCTCATATTTTATCTCGTGCTGTGCAGGCACTAGCCACATTTGGTACCCTAAACTCTCAAATCCATCACTGCCCTCTCAGAGGAAGGCAACAGAAGCAACACCCGAGGCACCAAAGCAGCAAAGAGCTGTAAAAAATTCTGCTCCAATCGAGGAAAATTAGCTGACCCTTCATCTACACCTCCCAGAGCCACCAAGCATTCCAGTACAGATATTCACAGAACTTGCACCTTTGTCATCTCTGAGGTTTTAAGGAAAGCACCAGTGCACACTCTTGCCACCATTCCATGTGTGTCTCAGAGCACAGCAGTGTACTGAGGGTTGAGTCTTTCACAATTTACAAAATGCTCATTTTTTATCCAAATATGCCTTGCCCTCCACATATGCCTACCTAACTACTTCTGGCAAGGTGGTGACAATTTAGGTGCAGAACTTCTGAAGAAAACACGGGGACAGACTCATAGAGCACGTCAAAGAGCAGCACAAGACTCCTGTAGCACTTCTCTCCTAGAGAGAGATTCCATTAATTCAAAACCACTCCTTTCCCAGCCTTCTCACATCTCTGAGCTATCCTTAGAGGAACAGACACATCACAGATTAACCAGTCTGGAGAGAGCCTTTGGAGTGTGTTTGCAGAGTGCATGGCACCAATTTAGAATTAAACTTCTCCTTCAACCTTCTGACCACAGAGAAGCAATAAAGAGAAGGGGGGATGTCTGCAGTTGTACAGCTTTGTGTGACATCACCTCAAGATTTAGTCCTTAAGGATACAGCTCAGCATCACAAACTGACTCCTCAGACCAGCCATTAGCTTTTTTTTCCTATCTCTGATCCTTTCTGCCTCGTATTGCCCAGGGAACACGATGTGTCCACTCAGGAGAGTAAGCATTAATACAGGAGAGAAAAAGGTCATTTATACAAATAGTGTGTTTGGGTATAGAGACAAATGTGCTGCTTCTTCTCCTCTTAAGATCATCCTTCCAAACAGAAGGCACCAGGTTCCAAAGGTTAAGTGGGAGCACACTCCTGTTTTCTTTTGTAGTTTTTGAGAGTGTGCAGAGGAAAACTGTTCTAGAAGGGATTTTAGCAGGCATTTCTATCTCTTTATTTCAGTAATTGTCAAAAAAACTGAAGCTTTTCTCTGATAGGTTTGAGGAGGTGATGAACAAAGCCCCATAGTAAACAAGAAACAGGATAAATTAAAGTGGGGGTAGCATCAATGGAGGGACAGAAAACCCTCACCTGCCTCACCTTGGAGAAGCAAAGCTTACTCAGCCTGTGCTGGGGGAGGGCAGGTACAGGAGGGAAGAGGATGTTTTTAAAACAGATAAAGACTAGTCCATGACTATATTCCAAAAGAAAAATCAGGATTTCCTTTACCTAGCTGCTAGTACGTAGTACTACCTATGCTTTGAAGAAATCATGCAGCTTCCAATAAATTTCCTTCATCTAAAAAAGACTCACCAGCTGCCATCTCCACTCATTGCTTCATTAATTTACAAAATTCATCAAGTTCTTTTCAATGAAAAGCCTCTTTGATTCAACAGGAGGGAAGAGTGAGAAATGGGAATCAGATAAATAGAAAAAGGAAACATTAAAATCAGGTAAAGGAAGAGGAAGAAGGTGGAAACTCTTGCACACTCCCACAAGCTCTTACATACCCACACACACTCTCGCATGCTACCAGTAAACCTGAGGCCCAGAACAAAACTATTTATTTAATATAGAAGGCACCAAGGCTACTAAAAAGCATACATATAAATAAACAGGAATATGTGGGCCATGGGAGGCTTCACAAGAGAGATTTATTTAATTAAAAGCATAAAGGAATTGTTTAATCCCCTCCACAGGCCTTATGATCAGTAAAGGAGACATAGCCAAGTCCTTGTTTTCCTGGTCCTATCCATTTAAAATTCAGTAAAACTTTTCCTCATCACCAGATTTAACAACTGTTCAAGTTCATCTGCACCACAGAACACAAAATTCCCTCCTGTGTGACACAGGCCTGGGCCATACCCTTCATTCAGGGATCACCAAGAGCCACATTCTCCCTCCTGAAGGTCCCTTCTCTGCTACACTTGATCATGACAGCTGGAGGAAAAGGTCAGCCATTCCCTGCACTCCTGCATCTGATGGGAAATTTAACTAAGTGTACTGAGAGGAAGAAATAACGGGGAAAATACATTTTTTGAAGAAAAACAAGAGTTGTTTATCTTTTTCTTTCTGTCTGTGAGGATCAAGAAAGCATTTGGTGCCAAGAGAGGTTTTGAATACCCTGGGGCAGTACCCAGCTAATCCTCCCAGACTTCTGGCAGACCCAGGCCCTGGGGAGCACAGCAGCCCAAAAGCTGTGACTTAACACACTAGAGACTGTCAGAAAAGCCCAAGGTGCTCCCTGGTGAAGCACTCACCCCAAACTCAAATGAGTTTGAAACCCAGCTCAATGCAGTTGTTACTCAGGATTTGCTTTCCTGTTCCTGCAACACTCAGCACAACCCAGCCCCAAAGCAGGTGTGGGACTGTAGCTTAAGAAAAGTTGTTCCTCTAAGCTTTGCTGTGTTCCAGTGCTTGTTTCAGCCCACCTTTCAGCTCTTTAACTTGTCAGCTGCAATAAGCTGGGGACACAGTTGTTGCAAACCCTGCAAGGCCCCATGCCAGGTCAGGACAGCAGCCACTGCTGGAACTTGATCATGATGTCCTGCCCTTGCATTGGGCAGGACCAGCAGTTATTAACTCACTGCCACTCCACAAACACCCAAAGTGAACAAAGTCCACTGTCCACAGAGAGCAGCAGATTTGTTTTCCAGCAAAGTACAAGCCTACCTTAGCTTAGTGCCTCTTCAAGGCTTCCCACAACATTTATTGCAGCTCAACATATTAGAAGCAGAGTTGTACCTTTTTCCAGTCATGTACAGGGAGAGGGAAGTTAGTGTGGGTGGAGAGGGAGGGTATAAGGTAAAGAACGCAAAAAGGAATCAATATTTTCCAAGATCAGATTCAGCATCTCTTAGGAAACGTGGGAAGGAAGATTGAAAAGAAGGTGGGAGAAGGAAGAAGGTTCACTATACAGAAATATTTCTGTGAAAATTTAAGAAATCCTGATTCATCCTCCCCCCACCAGGTTATACAAAGCATTAATTACAGCCAGTTTTTCCCAAGCATATCTGCTTTGCAGCTGTATTCTGCCCTGCTGTTTTAGCAGAATGGATAAACCTCCATTTGTCAGTAAAGATCCTGTGTCCCCAACACCACTAATACTCCTTCCAGGGAATTGCAAGGTCTTGTGGCCACAGACAGTGCAGAACCACACACACCTGACAAATGCAGGAGAGCACTCCAGGCCATGTCTCAGATTCCCATTTTCCATACAGGACTGATAACAGGATGAATAAAACACGGGGCAAAGGGAATTCTCCCAGCACAAACGTTGAAGGTGAGACCTGCTGGGTGCACAGACAAACCCCAGAATCAGCACCTCACAACTCACTTGCCATTGATGACCCCGTCAGGATTAAGCATGGGCACAATCTTGAAGATGAAACATTTCCTCAGGAGCTCAGCAATGGGATCACTGCTCACCAGGAACTCCAGGGTGCCCTTCATCACCCAGCTGGCATTGCTCTCACCAGGGTGAACACGGGCTGTGAGGAACACGTAAGGACGGCTGCCTGCAAAACAAAGCAAAAACACCCCTAAACTAAGCAGGGCTTTTCTTTGAGAGTAAGATTTTGCAAGTGGATTTTATTCCTTTTGAACTTAGGTAACAATCCAAAACTCATTCTAAGGAAAATGCATCCCTAGATATTCCAGATATTTTCTCAAGGTGCAATTTATAAGCTGATCACAGATTTAGTCCTCAGAACCACCACAGAGCCTGTTTCATCCCAATCTCTCTGCTTATTCTGTGATGACTTAAGTCTTTACATGCACCATTAGAAAGCATTCTGCAGGTGCAGGTTACTGCCTCTCCAAATAGCTTTACCATACTTTTTAGCAATTATTGAAAGTCTGATCCCATCAAATTCCATTAAGGTTTAAAAGACAGCAAGAAATTATTTATTTTCTAAGGTCCTGCTCCAATTTCAGTATTTCACCATAAACAACTCAGAACTTTCTAAATATCTAAGCAGATTTGCCCACCCATAAGGGGCTCCAAGGACAAGCAAGCTGCCTGATCTCTGGAAATAATTTGTGCTGTAGGGTCAAAATCATAATTAATTGAACTAAACTGATATAATTAAAGAAAATGGACTAATATGTTCACCAGAGCAGCAGAGGTTGAGTACTCAAACCTAACCATTATTTCATAACAATACAACAAAAGGTAGAAGTAACAACACACATAGCTAAGGCAAGCTGTTGCTTTTGGTGGAAAGACTTTTTAATTTATATAAAATTTAGATTCTCACTCAGATTAGAAAGGCTGATTTTCAGAAGTTGCCACTAGAAGAGTTCATTTGTTTCTAGCACTACTTTCATGCAGGGGAAACATAAACTGTTCCAATCTGAGGTAGGGGAGGGGATTTGAGGGTGTTGCTTTAAAAAAAAAAATCAACACAAAAATAACAAAAAAACAAAGAGTAAATTGAATTTTTACTAAACAGTTCATTGATAATCTCTACTGAACCTATTTCAAAACAGACTTGCAATTTAACAGCAAAAGTTTCCTTGTTATCAGATATGTTATTTGCTGTTCCTGTGAAAAAGCCACTAAACACATTTGGTCTGGTTGCAAGTCTCCAAAAACTCTCAGCATACATATGCTTAGAAAAAAACCAAGCTTGACAGCAGATCCTTTGAAGATCCCATCTGTGCTGAGCACACTTCAGGGATGGGCCAAAGAAACAGGAGAAGGCAGAAGGAGACACCTGCCATACACAGAAAATAAAAGGAAAGGAGAAAGCAATTATCTGTCTTTAAATAATCCTTTTGTGAGCATTCACGATCACAAGTCAGCCTGACAGATTTACTTCAGTGGAAAGTTTTATCTGTCAGGGCATCACAGCCGTGCCAGGGCAGTTTGTCCCACTCAATCAGGCAACGTCAGAGCTCAGGCTCCATTCCCTTCCAGAACTGAAGGCTCCCAGTGACAGAACTGGGAGAGGCAACAGGGCAGAATGCAAAACCAAAGGGGTCAGCTGAGTAAACAAATCAGCCCTTGTAAACAAATGCTGAATTAGCACCTTACACACCTTTGCCCTTAGCTCCCAAAGCCATCCTTCAGTTTCCAAATGCTTTACAAATCATTAATCAATCATAATAAAACAGGGAGGTAGAAAACCATCCCCAAAAATATAGATGGTACTAAAGAGCTGTTTAGCTGTTTGTCTGACCAAGAAAAGGCTGTGTCAGAGCTGGGAATACAGGTGAAATTTCTCATTTCACATTCAAACAAGGAATAAGCATTAATTTCTCTCCTGTACTGTATATTCTGCACAGTTCTGCTCAGTATATACTTTACAGCACAATTTAGTCACATCATACAGGGACACACTCAGATTTGGAAATAATCCCGCATCCATGCTTCCCTCTTAAGCAGTTGGTGGGCACTAGAAGGGTGAACTGCTCTCCCAGCTCAAAGAGTTCATACAGAGCAATCCAGTTCTAGTCCAGTAAAGCAACTGGGACTCTGTTTCTCCATAGCCACATATTAGGCTTTTATCATTCTTACACCTCACCATACTGGGGGGGGTTAGTGCATTTTCATCAGTGTGTACTCATAAGTTCCTTAGGCATTTATGGACTGCAAAAGACTCCTTTAGCTCCTGCAGAACAAGCCATTCTGATTTTTTCCCCCAAAATTAAAGTACACTAGTTCTATTCTTCTCCAGCTAATTGTGCATTACCATCTACCTTAGTAATGCCTTATAACAGCAACAAACAAAAACCAGATTTCACAAAGACATCAGCTGCATTTTGCTATTTCCAAACATTTTCTCCTTTGTCCCATTCACCATGATTTAGTGCTGTTTTGCAGGCTCATTGCTGAGCTAAACTTACGGGGCTGTGCAGTTTGAGCTGGGAATGAGGCTCCTGAGGACTTCTAATGGACAACAGCTGTAAATAGCACAGAGCAAAATAAAATGTGCTCTCTTTTGCAATTGGTGAATACAGCTTTAACAACTCTTACCTCTTCTGGATATTGGTACAGAGCTCAGCATTTCAATTGAGAGGCTCATTCCTCAGTCAAAGTAAGAAAAATTAAAAGAAAACCTCTAAGCAACAGTTTTCTCATGTCAAAAACCCAGGACAATTTACCATAATTCTACTAATTGCAATAGCACAGGGCTGGCAGAGACCTGAGTTCTGCTGTTTCTCTCAAGGCTCATCAAAGTCAAGCATGTCTTACTTAGACTCAATGTTGGAAAAGCTCCTGGAGCATCCAGACTTTAAACCCCAGGAAACATGAAGGCAGGGAAAGAGACCAGAGATCACCTACACTGTTCTCCTGTGGGTGACAACTGGAGGGCCCCATTGCCTGCAGGTCCAGCCAAGGAAATCTCTCTATTCCAGTGAAAGTTTCCTTTGAAAGATCCCCTCCTGCCAAGCACATCCGCAGCTCTGACATCCCACCCACAGGAGAGTCATAAGGAAGCTTTGTACAAGCAAGGAAACCACAGAGCTTGTTAACTGTCTGTTCCCTTCACAGGAGCCATCACAGCCAAATCCCACATCCAAATGCTGCTCCCCCCAGAGTGCTCCCAGAGTGAAAACTAATGAAGCAGCAAATAGAGCAAAGAGCTGATGACATGGCCATAAAACTTGCTACTCTTGAAACACCTGGAAAACAGCAGGAGTGGCCCAAACCTGTTTTACAGCATATCCAGTTACTTTGGAAATATTGTGCTAACTGCTATTAACATAGCTCATGAAAGGAGTAGACAGAGCACTGGCCTGCCATGCTCCACGCTCAACTGGAAGCACCAGTCAAGATCTCTGCACTCAGTTCAGCTGCTTCCCTTCATTCCTGACTTCCAGCACCTCCATAGCTGCAGTCCTGACCAGACCAGCTCAGAACTACCCAGTACAGCTTACTGGTTTATACTGGTGCCCAGCTGTCCTCTCTCTGCTCTTTTAGAGCCCCATGGTACAATTTCCCATGCCCTGCTAAACCTGTCTTAAGGACTCACAACTTCAGGTTCTCTCGTATACCTCCTCCCAGGACCAGTTCAACCAGTTCAACTGAGCTCAAGTCTTCAGAATCCTCAGGCCAGCACTTAGGCAGCTCATTTTCAGGTTCTGAGGAAGCTGCCAGAAAGCTCAGGTTAGCCATTTATCTCTGCAAAGCTCACATTGCCCATAACCTTCTGTGGGAATGTAAATAATAAAAAGGGAAAGTAGAGGAGCCTTTTTGTGCTACATAAAGCCTTATCCAACAAATCATGTCTCCTTACACTGTGTTACATTTCGACATGCCCAGAATATAACATGGCATCAACAATACCCAAGGTGGGAGATTAAAGAACCACTGATTCCTCTTGCAAAACTTCGAGCCAAGAACCTTTGAATGATAATTTTACTAATGCATCACCTAATTCCCATCCCTCCTTCTCTTCACTCATTTTTGATTGTGGATATATGAATGAAAATGAGAGCTTTGTTCTTCCAGTCGTGCTAACTTGCTGCTTAATCTGCTGCCTCTAAGGGTCCTCCTCTAGTCATGTCATCACCAAGGTTCACTAAGAGGTGACTTTAATGTCACTAATCGTGACATCAATTGGGGAATGAGAAGCCTGAAAGAAAAGAACAAAACCCCATTAACTCAGCAGTGTCCCTCATCAAGGGGACCACAGAAAGGAAATGAAAAACAGCTCCAGATGCCCTGACTTGGGCTGCTGTTCTAAATTATATCAGGTTGAGTTTTGAGCCATGCCATTTGTAAAGGGACAGGGCATTGAAATGACACAGGGCTAGGATTTTTAAAGGAGTCAAAGGGAATTATGTACACAGCATGTGAAAAATTCAATCTAGATCTGGATCTTGGGCTGAAACTTCCTGGCTGTGCCCCTGCATACCCCTCTTTCCTTTGCACAAGCCCAGAGCCATTAAGACACAGGCTTCTTTTTCTCCTTTATGTCTAAGAACAGCATGACTACCATGAGCACTACACAGATCAAAGGGCCAAGTTTACCCTGGGTTATAGTAGAGAAAAATCAAGAAAGCGAAACTTTTCCTTCCAATTTAATTAGCTGTGCCCACTACAGGCTATTCTGTGAGGAAATGATGGGTAAACAGGACCATCACATAGCTCTTCCATGCATGTCACAGCTGCATCGTGTCCTGGATACATCTGACATGCCCAAGGCTGCAGTTTTGCAAAGTCAGAGAGAAGAGAGGATATGGTGCGATGTACAATGAATATATTAAAGTATATTTGTAAAAAACATGAAATACTGAGATCACAGAAAACAATGAGCCTGCTCTGAGGCATAATCTGTGACAGGTATTTTTCTCCCCTCCTAAAACTTTTCCACCAGTTGTCAGACTTTCTGTTGCCTTAAGATAGAATAATTCTTCCCTGCCCATCTCCCCCTACTCCAGATTGCTGTCTCCTTGCTGTGCCTGTTTTTGGCTAAATGCTCAAAAAATACAGAGGCAAAATACAGTCTAGCAGGATCAGCTGTTGTTTTCCAGAATTATCAATGAGATATTTCTTTCTTAAATATTTCTGTATTATATGTATTATTACTGTTACCTGTGGCAAAGAGGTGAACATTACAAATCATCTCAGCTGCCTGTTCTCTACCTTCATAGCTTGATGGGAGAGTTTCAGCCTCCAAGTTGCTTGGCAACCTTCCTTTGTGTACATGTTTTATGAATTCATCCACCTCTGAATCAGAGATGATCAGGGAGCTGAATACGGGTACAGACTGCTCAGCCTCAGTTCTGCTTGACCTACTAACACTGGGTTTCAACTCCAGGAACTTGGTAGTCAAGTTGTCAAGCCTGTTTGGGGGAAGTTTCCAAAATCCCAAGCTCTTAAAGCAGCAGGAACCATCATCATTATTTAGCAGGACCTTCAGTATAACTGAGGGCAAAGGAAACCCACATGAATTAATTCTGCTCCAAATCGAAGCCTACCTCTTAGGGAAGGTTGGGGAACAACTGAACCTTATTTTCAGGACTTACAACCAGGGAAAGCCTGCTATAACTCTCAGGTTATAATTAACATCCCCATCCCAAGTGTGTGCACCTGCATTAGTCTAGCAGAAATTTAAGTTCTGGATACAACCCCTCAGCATTCACTGGCACACCCAGTGTCCCTCTGCACACCCCCTGAGCTGCTCAAATATCATCAGACTTCAGAACTGAAACCATGCAGGTACCTTATTTACCTGCTCTCAAACAAGTTACCTGCATTTACCTGCTCCCAGGACTGTCACCAGCAGAGGAATTCCTCTGCCTGGGTGCACGTCCCACACCCGTGCTCACTGCTGACATCCATCTCTGCTCCCCACAGCCAAGGGCATGAGACCAAGATGGGGCACAGGGGACAGCTGGCTAGGAAAAAGTAGTGCCCAGAAGGATCAGGGGATTACAGCAGATGAGACAGTAATGCAAAGCAGTTGCAAAAATGGCAGCTCTCCTGGGAGCAACACCAGGCAACGTCACAGCCAAGGCCAGGAACACTCCGTTACTCCCCTCTGCTCGACCCAGTGAGCAAAACCAAATACCCCCAGTCCTGTGCCCACTGCTGCCCACCA
Source organism: Pseudopodoces humilis (assembly GCF_049639895.1). Lineage (NCBI taxonomy): Eukaryota > Metazoa > Chordata > Aves > Passeriformes > Paridae > Pseudopodoces > Pseudopodoces humilis. Next base: position 6,832,349 of record NC_142215.1, on the reverse strand, counting down.
TAGGTTAAAAATACTGATGAGAACTGAAGAGATCATTTGAAAATCATAAAATGTTTAGAAGTCTTAGGCTGAAAAATTGGAGAAAACGTGTTTCAGACACAGAAAGAAAAGGTGAACAGAGAGGAAGGAGAAATAACCTTTAAATTGCAAAAGGCTGTTATAAAAAGATTGCAATCACCTGTCCTCCCTGTCCACTGGGACTAGGCTGCATAAAAATAAACACAAGTTACTATCAGCTAAGCCAACCTGTGGTGACCTGACTGCCCTCACTGCTGTGCCTGAATGTTGGCCCTCCCTCCTGATGGGTCCTTGTTCATAAAGTCCTGTGGCAAGAATCTCCACTACAGTACCCAAAACAGTGCCAGCAGAGGCCTATAGCCACACAAGTCAAGGTAGCTCCTTTAGAGCTTGGTCCATGGTTCCCCTTACTCCTCTGAAACTAGCTCTCTTTTCTGAGGGCTGCTGGAATTGATATTCCAGTCCACAAGGCAGCTCTGACACCTCCTGTGTTCTCTTTGATGCAAGGTGTCTGCTTACTACTTAATGTTAGCCATTTTGAGCCATGTTAACCATTAGCCACTTATTAGTGGCTAATGAGAAATATCTCATAAAATATTTCAGAAATATTTCACCATCATATTTTGACATCATTAGGGCTTCTTCCAACATACAGAACTGAATTATTCATGGAAAATTCTGTCTTACCTGTACATTTAGTCTTGACACTTCAAAATTGGACTAATATAATTTCTTGGATTTCTCTCATTAGTAATGATCTTCCAAAGCCTCTCTATTACCCTTAAGATTACCATTTCTCAGCTTCTGCTTATGCATCCCTTGAAAGGTGTGAGCAGCAACCACTAAGATCAGTCCCAATGTATGATCTAGGTGGCTGATGTAGGGAGCTCCAGATTATCTGTCAGAAGGCCTGCTAGGATCTATCATCCCTGCTTCTATAACACACACATTATGGCTTTAATTTGTTCTGTGGCAGCAGGCAATTTCAGATACTCAAGTATTTTGTACTGCCATGGCCAGGCCATCAATCCACGTGTTTTTCAGTCAGCATGGGAGAAATGTAGACTGTCTTGCAGAGATGCAAGGCTTCTGAGACCTGGCAAGTAGTAAAACGCAGTATTTTCAAGTCTGGCATATATGTGACTTTCACCTTTGGGGTTTTTGCACAAAGACAAAAAAGCTGAACTGAGAGAAGAACTAGAACATTGCCCTAAACTGTCCCATGCCTAAAAGAAGGTTCAGGCAGGAGATGAGTACACAGAGACCTGAAGGACAGCTGCTATAACAGGCAGAGTGCAGAGATCCATAGAGCTATAAAATCCATGGGCTCTTTTCCGAGAGAAGGATTTCATCTGAAATGAAATCAGGCAGGAGAAGCAGACTGAAAAAGCTTCCATTGTCATAAAAATATCTCCCTGGGTAATCCACAGTGATGGAAAAAGGAAACCCTGATAATTTATGTGACAGTTTAATGGGATTTTGGTGACATACACTACTTTAGAAAGAATTTGCCCAAATAGGACAGACAGGACTTTAATAAGGCTTCAGCTCCGAACCAGCAATATTTTCACCCCTTGCTTTTACATTTCATTCTATGTACCTACTGCTCACTCACAGCTCATCTTTCTCATTTGCAAGGCACATTTCAACACCCTAAGAGCAACAACTGCACCTTCTGGTTAGATCCCCTGCCTGAGAGGCTCCTGAGTATCTGATCCCTAAAGGGATCAAGCTGCCTTTGCACCTACAGGGCAGAGCCTCATTGAGCTGTGAACTCCGAGGCATGAGCTGCCCTCTGGCCATGTCCCCTGCTCTGTGGATGGCACTAATAGCTTCTGTGCTGAATTTAAGGGCGGCAGATGGACATCTGGGGCAGGAGCTGCTGGCAGAGGGAATGCCCCAGAACACACTCCAGGAATAAATGGCTTTCACACAGTGAGTAATGCCTCGATCCCCACCTCCTGCCTGTGGAGGACACAGACTTTAGCCCCAGTACAACACCCTGTGCCCTGCACTGCCATCGCTCCCAGAGCAGGCTCAGTGAAAGAGGAATTGCTCAGAGTGCCAAACCCAGGTGAATCCGGGGTTAATGGGATGAAACTCCACAAAGGAACACTTAGACTGAATACCAGTGAGTTACAATAAAAAGTCTCCCCTGTGGAGAGGTGGAAGTTAACATTAAAACCACATTGCCCAGAGCACAAGAAGTCATTTTGTACACAGTAATCTTGCAGTGCCTGGGGACAGAAATAACCCAACAGGAATTTGTTTTCTTTGCTAACTTCAATGGATCCAGTTAAGAAGCCCAAATTTTGCTAAATTCTCCTTCTGGCAAATCCAGGCATGGAATGGTAAAAAATTGGGTGAAGATCTCAATATTTTGTCCATTCTGAGATGAACTTAGAACCTGCAATGAGGCCTGTGAGCCTAAAATGGGCATAAGAAATGGAGCACCTGCCAGTGTTTCTCTCACTGCTGGGAATAAAAGCCAAGTTTAACAGTTTAGCACAAGTTTAAGTTCTTCTGCTTTAAGTAGCACTTTAAGCTATTCTGTTCTACAGAAGACAAACTCTATAGTTTATTAAAAAAGAAGCTCTTTACTCTTTATGCAGAACATATTTTAAACCCACCTATTACCACCTACAGCATAAAGTAATGTTTATTCTTATATGTGTTGTGCTTTTAAGTGGCACAGATCCATCTCTCCTTGACTTGAAGTCTTCCTCAGGGAATGACTTGTAAGTAGTAAAATATATTAAAAGAAAGTGCAATCAGAGCCTCTCATTGTCAAAGTGATAAAATATCAGTTTTTGTTAAGATAAAAAGCATCACAGATTGCCTCCGATGGTAAAAATTAAATTTTTGGTATTCACTTAATTTGATATTTATCACTCATTGCTCCAGAATCAGTCAAGCAAGGAATGTTTCTTAAAAATATTATTCTGTATTTCTCCTGGAGTAAGCAAACTATGAGAATTCTAAAATGTGTGTTTTCTTACATATAAAAAACTCAGAAGAAAAAGAAAATAAACAAAGTCTACAAAAAAGTCTTCTAACACTTCACTATGTCAACAGCTTCACAGTAAAAGAACCTTCTGCAGGGTGACCTCATTTGTGGCATCACTAAATTGACTTTTAACTTGAGACTGTCTAAGTCTGTCCTAAATCTTGGAACTGCAGTGTCCAGAGCTGATCCCAGAGGAAATTCTTGCTTTCCACAAACAAGAGATCAATGAGGTAAAACTGTCTCCAGATTTTGAATAATGAATCTTGTCTTCATGGCAAGGTCTTAGATGAACTCCCCAAATACCTGAGCAAAAGAACACAAATAAGAGGTCAACATAAAAGGTCTTTCAATCAGATCATCAAGCGCGCAGAACTGATGCTGGCCCGATGATCTTCTATCATGACACAAGCAGCACCATCCTTCATCTCCTGGACTCCATGACATGTGTGGCAGAACACAAGTAGAACATAAGTTTTCCAAGAAAAACAGCAGAGATGGGCCCTGAAGTTCCCAACTAAGCTCATACTGTGTTTTTTTTAAAGCAGCTCTACTATTGAGATATCCTAAAGAAGAAAAAGGAATATAGCACCATCATATAGCACCATCTGAGTCCCAGAGTACTTGACAAAACTAGGTGGAACAAAATTTGCCACTGCATAAAGCAAGTAACATGCAGAAATTTCAAACAGTCTGTGGGAAGACACACTAAGCAGTTCCTGTCTCAGGTCAGCAAGTTCTTCCCTTCAGATGCCAGCAAAACCATGGCTAATGGATGATGTCTTCCTGCATCAATCACTGCAGGGAGCAGAATGTCAAGTTAGGAAGAGTCATCTGTTCAAGGAAATAAGATGGTAGGGAGACTAGGGTGAGGAAAAATGTTCTTTTTATCCCCACAAGTTGCTACAAAGCATAGAAAAAGGTTCTCGTGAATAAAGGAGTCAGGCTGCAGAGCAGTCCTGGCAGCCCCAGCAGAAACCGAAGTGGAACATGTGATGTCCTTCCTCAGCACTCCATGTACCACTGCAAAAGTGGGAGCTTCCATACAGGAGAGCTTTCAGTTCTTCATAGATTCCTAAGTGATAAAATTTATCTTAAAAGCATTCTTCAGAAGGTTCTTTTAGGCAAGTAATTTAACAGCACAACTGATAGCTCCTAATCAGTTTGAATTTCTGATGTGTAGTACACAGACTGACTTCATAAAGCTGACACTGTGATGTTTCCTTAATCCCAGTGCCTTCCTGCACTTTCACTCCAACACTTCCACAGCAGAACTTTCAACTTTTCCAGCTGACCCTGCCCCAGAACCTTTCCACTATAGCTCATTCACTCTATACAGCCTGTGCAATCCACAGCATGAGCCCTCTCTTAATGTGCTGTAAGAAACACTCATATCAAAACCATTGTATTCCAGAGCTTTCACAGCCACTTCATCTCCTGCTTTGACTGCTTTTAAAAGAAACACTTATTTATATAGAAGAAAATCCCTTAAATCATGGTCGTGACAGGCTAATGGCTAGCATTGCAAAGATGATTTATCTTCCTGCTGTATCTAACAAAGCTTCTTACATTAGTACTTTGTTTTCAAAATACAAAGAGACTTCTAACTGGTATTTTTTAACTGCAAGGATATGCAGCTAATGAAAAACGTCTTACATCAAAAAAAAACCAAATCTTCACCTAACACTCCCATCAATTCCCAAAATCAAAGGACCTCCTTGAATTATTTCTTTCCTCTGTGTTACTCAGGGTGCTTCCCTCATGGATGAAGAAAGCAACCATTCAGTCTCACTGCCTGTTTATAATCTGAATTCATTTTAGGGTTTGCATGCATCACCTGCATGTTTTGATTTATTTTATTTGATTTCTGATTATTAAATTACCTTTGAGGCAGGTTATATGGCCTCATGGGAAGCACTACCCTTTGTGCAAACAGCAATTTTATCAGGGCTGAGCCTAATTTCACATTACATCTTGATAGGCTGGTAACAAGGTTGTGGTGTCTGCGTGGCAAGTGATGCCCCAGCTGGTGGCAGAGGCTTTTGATAAGCTAGTAGGAGGATCCTGGGAGTGTTCTGATTTAAAGGGTCTGATGTAGGGTATGAAATTAAGGAGCAAGCCATCACTGATGGGTGTAAGTGCCATTTCAAGTCTATTGACTATGGCATTTTCCATAGCTGGCAGGGCCATCACACCTTTGCCAGCACACAGACTATGAGCACCTCACTACATGTTTATTACTTGCTCATAGTAATGTAATAATAGTAATGGCTAAAACCAGGGAGAACAGTGACAGTGGGGACACCACAGTCACTGACATGCCCAGAGCCCTTCATCTGTCTCTTGCTTACTCTTTCAGCCCCTGGCCAGTAGCTCTTTTTGAAGCTCAATTCCCATGAGCTGAGTTGTGCCTCATGGTGACCCCTCTAGCTGTTGTTTCTGTGCCCTCTCAAAACGCTTGACAGAACTGTCACAGAAGGAGCTTGGCATCTGGAAGCCGTGGCAGACACGATATGACCTGATTCATAAAACACAGCTAAACAGCTTGGGCTGCCAGAGGCCAGGATTTACAGGACTGCACTTAAAAACAGCCTTCGATGCCTGCTCTGCTAAATGCACTTTCCTACTCCACACAATAACAATTCCCAAGTTGTGTGAGGGTGACCTGCAACACTGTGAAGTGACAAAGCCGACAAGACACTAGAGACACTAATCTTGTTACAGCCTACACTGTCCACTGCTACTCAGGACAGGAAAAGAATGAATTCAGCTCTGGCTGCACCTTCTGTACATGGCTACAGGGGTAGGAAGGACTTAAAAAAAAAATTAAAAAAATCAGAAATTTTTCAGAAATTCCCCCAGCACAGCAAGCACAAAGGAAAAAAATTAAGCCAAAGATAGTTTCTTCTGAATTACCCACTACAGCCTCATTTTTACAATAAAAGGCTCCCTGGATTTTTATTTCCAGCAGGAACAGCCTGATCAGCAAGGAATTTAAGGACTATTCTGCCCTCCCATCCATCTACTTATTTTCTTCATCTCTGCTTCAATCACTAGTTACAGCCTTCTGTTAGGTGCTGGCCATGGGACCCAAACATCCTCTGGGAGATCTGTCAAAGTCACTCTGATGCCAGTGGTAATAAATTCCATCTCACTCATCTTCTCTTGAAGCACTTCATAGACTGAGATTACATGTTTTGAGTGTGTTCCAAGTTACAAAGGTAAGGATTTACAGAAAAAGCAAGTTGCCCAAGGATAAAATACAAATCAGTCAGAGCTGGAAGCTCAACAGCTGTTTCCCAAGCTCCAGTCAAAGAATTCTGTGCCATCCACACTCATCCTAGAAGTGATTTTCTACATAATCCATTACTTCAAATCACTTCCTCCTCTTTTCATTAGCTTTGAAAATGAATTGAATTGTACACTTAGACATAATCGGTAGAGCCCCCTCTCACTCACGTTATTTGTCCTGTATCAAGATCAGCTGTCATTTTCATTCTGGAACCCATCCACCCTTCCCAAAATTTTCAAGCACACACACATTTGCAGAGTGCTATGGTATATCTTTATCCATCACTATCATGACATGTTTTCAGACTAGGGGAAAAAGCAAAAGGTTATTTGAAAGTGGTAAGGGAAAAATGAGAGAAAAAAAATAGAGTGTTGTAGTAGGTCTCTCTGGTTTTCTTAAAAAATAAAATAAAGGAAGTCCCTAAGTTGTCCACAAGTCCTTCCTTATCTGAGGGCCAAGACATTCCTCCAACCCCATTCTGACTTCTTCAGTGACTTGTCACCTCTGCCCACATCATGTTTTAGCAAAAATTTCAACCAATTTAATTTAATCTCATTATTTCAAAGTACCCAGGCTAAACCAGAAATATCTTCAAAGAGTTTGTTAAACAAATTCAATGGGAAAAAAAGTGAGTAAAAGCTTATAAAAAATTGCCAAGTGGCAAGGAAAATTACTTTCTTTTCCCTACCACAGCTAAGTAGCACGACAATTGCAATTGATAGAGCAAATTAAATTCTAAGCGCATTGGTGATTTGATAGATATAATTTTCCAAGTGTTACAGCCACGTAAAAAGTGCCCTGAAATGATACAGAAGTCCAAGTTTAGCTGTCTGGGAACACTGGTGCACTTTGCAGTATCTACCGTGTCACTTGTCAACTCGTTGATCTTATCAGCACATTTGCAGTCTGAGCAGAGCAGCTGTCTCCGCCTGGTTTTTATTTCTATTTCTGCATTAGAAACAGGTGGGCAAGCTCAGAGAGCTAACAAGTTTCTTTCTGATGTAGAGATGGACAAATCCTCTCATTAACAGAACGGCCTTTTAAAAATCATTATGGGGTATTTTTAGGCCCATTTCATTTTAGTATTTCTGTATAATTGCAGCCCATTAATCACAAATACTTGTTTCTACAATCTGTCAGTTATAGGCAACAAGTAGTATCAGCCTGTGGCATCTGCAAACTACTACTTTCAACATATTGCTGGCTTGTTTTACTGGGATAAGATTGGCTGCATCAGTCACACAGGAGTGGATCTCATTCTCCAATTACAGAAATTAAACTCAGTTAAAACAGGTCAGGCAGAAATCTGCATAGACACTCCCAGCAAAATCAACTTACAGGTGGGAATTAGAAATAGCAGGTGTTCAGAATTCCAGATACAAATCCGTGAGAAAAAACAAATGCAAACCATGTATTGCAAATATGCCTCCTCACTCAGCAATGCTCTTGGATAGATTAATATTAGGATCAGCACATAGAAGTAGCATTTGATTAAGATCAGCACATAGAAATAGTATTTGCTACATTTCACAAGACTGTAGAGCCCTTTGCATGGATGTGGGCAGAGTAGCTGAACAAACTATCTGTTTGCAGCTCTGGCAAACATGCACTAAAGCTGTTCCACACAATCCAAACAACTCCAGGCATTTGTAATACATGACTAGCTAGGTCAGCCTTTATCAGACAAAAATGCATAGCTTGGAACATTAAATCCAGAAATTAGATTGTTGTTTTCCAGAAAGTTTTCAAAGCCTTGAGGTATCAGCTGAATGACTTTTCTATTTTCAAGTCAGACACAGCAGACAGTCTCTCCAAACCAGTCAGCCAAGATTTAAAAGCACCAAGAAAGTTCCCAGTTTAGAAAGATAAAGGTGAAAGCAACATGGAAGTTGTAACGCCACCTACACTGTTTCCCAACAGTCTGTTAGTTCTGGGTGTTGAGGAAGGGTTTGCCTGTGCAAGCTGAAGCCTATTGTTAGAGTGAGAAATTCAAGAATCACAGGATCATGAAAAATCTACCTCAGAGTAGCAGAGTTCCCTGTTAGCAGGACACACTCTGGGTTCTGTCACAGCCTAGCAGTTCTTCAACACAAACCGTGCAAGACTTGACAAACTGTCCCTGAGCTGAGTTCCCAAATAAAAGCTATGGTTTGCTACAAGAGTGGCAGGCCCTGCTTTTTGCCAACTCTGCCTAATCTTGCCATCCAAAATAGTTTGTTCCCACAAGACAGTCAGGCATCAGAAAGCAGTGTGTATCTACCTCAATCTGTGTATCAGCACAGCTTTTCTGGAACAGAAAAGAAAAAAAAATACTGAACTAGAAACATAAACTGCTCTCTGAGATGGCAGGAGTGGTTGTGTGGGTCTGACAGCAGCTGGTACATGTGCTACACCCCCTGGGATTTCCAGCCACAGATTACTCTTCCACAGGGCCAACCTGCCAGCTGTCCTGCTCCCAACTCTCTGATCACAGCTTGCCTAGCAGTTATCAATGAGGAGATACAACCAAACAGAAAGGAGAACAACTGGTCACATTTCTACTGTCACAAAGTTCCAATTTCTTACCTTACAGAAGGCTTGAACCTGAGGAACTTCCTACTGAACTTTTAATTCAAGGAGCAAGAGTGGTCCACAGACTGCCCCACCATCCACACCTTCAGCACTACTGACCAGAAGGAATTATTTTAACACAGGTATCCAGGGGCAAACCCAACTGCCTTCAGACAACCCATTTTATCCATCAGCAGGTGCTCCAGACCTTCTGACTCGTGAAAACAGCCACTCTGTGTAACAGGACATGTGAACAACTGGGCAATATTGTGACCAGATGAAGGAACTCCTTCCTGACCTTGGCATTTACCCTCAGGTACCAGCAGTGACTCTCCACACCTTAGTAAGCACATTGCTCCTATCAATATTCCATCTCCAGTGACAATCTGACCCTAAAATTATGTCCTCCCTCTCACAGCCTATCTCTGCCACACTGAGGAGAGATTTACCTCAGTTCAAATGCTTCTCTGGCTGCCTTACACAGTACTACAGTGACCTTTTAGCACACACCCCACAGGACTGTACATGACTAGAATTTATGGCCAGGCATGGGAAATGTGCCACTCACAGATACACACTAATTTGTGGGGTTTTTTTGCCACACCTTAATTTGAAGTTGATAATAGAGACCCAGTTGCAGTTTAATGCTTGTTCACCATTTGAGGGAGTAAAAGCAGCCTGGGGGCTCTGCTGGGCTGCATTTCAATACCTTGATTGGCCATTGGAAACACAACCCCTGCAGGCTTCTCTTGAACTGTTTCTGCCTAAGGGAGAGATGATTTTTTTCCTCTTCTGTTAAGGCAAGAGTTTAGGCAACCTAGCACTTCTATGGAAGCTTGCAGGTCCACTGCAATGAGAACTGGTCCTGGGGTGTTGTAAGACAGGAATATTCCAAGCAGCTGCCTATAAATTTCCAAAGCAATGTAAGAAACACATACAACCAAACCACTCTCAGTTTCATTGATAATTTTCAATGCCTTGTAGCAAAAATACAAGTAGTACCACACTCCTGTGAGAAGACCCTTCTGAGGCACTTGACAAACCAATCAAGAAATAAAATAATTATGACTAAGATATGCTAATTTAGATTTTCAAGATGTTTAATTCATTAGTGTATCAGAAAAGGCTGTTATGTTCTGGAAGTCTGGAGCATTGCCAGCCTTAAACACTACTGAGAGAATCATAGAATATCTTGGGTTGGAAGGGACCCACAAGGATCATCAAGTCCAGCTCCTGGTGTTCTAGCCCAGGTCTATACCAACCAAGAAGATACTGATAACTTATGTTCCAGAAAATTCTGCCTTTAATAAGGTAATTTCTTATTTAGAAAGGACATGTAAAGGTTATAAGTCTCTTGGGGCAGAAATAAGACTGTTATAAATCAAAGAAGGAAAGGAAGCTGAACAAGTGCTGAAAAAAGTGCTACAGAATTTTCTGCTCTACCCCTAAGCAGAGGAGGGCTTAGAAAAAATATCCAAATCTCAGAAGGAATTTTATTTTTAAAAATGCAGAACACGGCAGCTGAATGAAGAACACTACAAATAATCTCATTTAAGGTGCTTATTCTGCCATCATGCTGTATTAGGCAGAGGGTGGGACAGAGTGAGAGATTACCCTAATATTTACTTTCTCTCTTTGCTAAAAAAACTGTGATTGTCAATGCTTCAAAGCCCAGTTTTAGCATCCTTGTTCAGTGTTTTCTGTCTATTCTTGCTGCCTTGACTACTGGAATTCAATATATTAATAAGTATTTTGCAAGCTGACCACAGTGTCAAAGCTGTGCTGGCAGAGTCCACTCCACCAAACTCTGGGATTCAAAGAGCATTTGATACATCATGGAAAATATTGGCCTCAGCCAGCAGACAGCCACGTGTCTGTCTCACAAATTTCATATTCCATTCAACCAGCTTCCATCTTTATGGCAGCAGGCTGGATACTGAAACAGGAGCATAGTTTTGCAGAAATTTGTCTGCTCTCTTTGCAAGGAGCTGCCAACGCTGTTGTGACTGGGACATCAGAAAGAAAAAGTAAAAGAGATGTCTGAAATTGAAAGAATCTTGAAAAAATTTCAGCACACACCATCAGTGTTGCATAACTGCAGAGCATTGCTTTGGCTTCAGAAGCTTGAGAAACTGTCTATTCAAGTGGAAAAAAAACATATTCTCAATTCTGTAATTATTTAGCACTGTAGAACACATGACAATTTTATTCAGCCTTTCTTCACTGCTGCATTAAAACAGGATAACAGTTTTTACAACACCTGACTCTTCCTGTCACCAAAAACAAAGTGTTTGGTACAAAGTGAGAGAGAAATCAGCACCTCTGCCTGGCAGCCCTGCAAATTAGGAGAAAATCTTCAAATCAAAAAAATACAAAGACACAAACCACATTATTGCAGATGCAAGGATAAAGAAAAAATGTTTTTCTCCAGTGTTCTATAATCATCTCAATCAATTTCTATACACAGTAAAATCCGTTCACTTTTAACTGTAATCACAAATAAGGAGAAGAGATATGAGAACTGATGAAAGGAAAAAGCAGAACAGGTTTGTAAATGGAATACTTGAAGGAAACGTAATGCTGGTGGACACTTTCTGTGTAAGATCACAATTTGGTCCACTTTAAGTCCCTAGAAAGCTACAAAAACAAGTCTGTCAGAGATAACATCTCCTCATTCAGTGGAGGTGCCATCTAATGAAGGACTACCCAAGGAGCAGGGGCTTTCTTCAGTTCTTGGTTTCTCTCCTGAGATTACCATCAATAGCAGCAATGGTTCTTTTTTCTTGTATGACATTAGCACTGTGGAAATGTCATTATAAAAGCCTATCAGAGGTTTCCACAGAAACCAGCCAGCACCCAGACAGTGCTGGGGAGGTGGACTGGTCCCCTTTTGGCAGACAGATGTGAGCTGAGGGTCCATCAGCATGTGTGCTGCAGGGAGGAGCACGTGCAGACAGTGAAGAGCAGATGTGCTTGCTGGGGTGAGCTGCTTCCAGCCAGCACAATGCCAGGTGAGCACTCCAGATGAACTGCCACAGGCAGCCCTTCTGCCTGCTGAAAGGATCATTACCAATCAAAGCAGGTCATTCAACCTCCTTATTTACACGTTATTAGATGAGAGCTTCCTTTAAGGAGTGCAGTTTCCTTTGGGACGGACTGACTCCAGTAAGGCGTTGAACTAATTTGATCCCTGTTTCACTAAGAGATGTGTCCTCTCCAGGTTTGAGAAAGTTATTCAACAGAGCTTGAGCCTTTCATAATTAACATGCAACACTGGTTGCCACACGGGGAGCAGGCACAGTTATAATAACTCAGAGTCAATAATTCATAAACTATAATGCATTATTAATCAATTATTGAGGCCTGAATTACATTTAATGAGATTAAGCTGATTGGAGCACTAAGCTGTTTGAGTCATATTGATTTAATCAATGTGCTTAATTAAACTGTGTACATTTTCCACATTATCATTATTTCCCAGTATCCTGCATAAGTGGCCCCTGCAATTCACATCCTCTGCTGTTCTTTGCTCAGGAATTGCTCTTTGCTGCAATTTATATTTAAAGGTAAAGGGCTTGTTCCTTCCTGAGAAAAGATCAGAGTTGCAAAACAACCATCTAAATAGCCTATACAACCAAATTGAGAAATGTTAGAATAGTTTCTCCCAGCAACTGTGTCTTTTTTATTCCATAGGCTTAAGATGAGACCAGGTAAAGGCACCTCATTAGTCTCACTTTATCCCTCATTCCAGCTCCAGGAGCAGCTGCAGATTCAATGGTATGAGCATCCAACCATATCTATCCTGAAAACATTACTCTATCCTTCTTCAGAAACATGCCTAGACAAAAAATGTGCTTCAAATCCCCAGTAGACTACATTTAAGATAAGCAGGTGTCATTATCTTTTTTTGACAATATTCATAATGGTTTCTGCATAAAGAGGACATATGATGACAGAAGAGCAACTCAAAGTGACAGGTATTACAGATGTAAATCCATTTGCTAGTGTCATTTTTGTTTCATTTCCCTCACCTCTGCTGCTAATTATCTGGGACAATTTGGGTAACTTTAAACCACGAAATTCATATCTATAATGCTACCCACGGCTAAAAGGACACACTCATTAGGTGTGTTGACTCTGGAATACACATAACACACTGAATAATCACTATTATTAATGGGGAAAACAACAGTACAATCGGCCAGGAAGAGAGTTGTGCAATTCCTTCAGGACTGTTTGAGTCATTACCCTGTGTTAGCCAGAAAGGCATCCACACTACATCACATCTCAGAGGTGTCCTGCCCCTTCCCTTCTCTAACTAAAGGTGAGAGCAAACCCAGCCCAACTCAGCCAGGAAACACTTCCTGAAAACACTCCCATGGCACTGTAGAGTGTACACTGCTCTTTTCTGACCAATCATTTTGCTTTTGGTGGTTTTAATTCCACCACTCTTATTAATATTAGCAACATATCAGTGTCCTTTACTTTCTTAATGAGGAGACAATTTTGTCATTGCCTGTGCATCAGTGTTTAGATATTTTCCTTACACTTCTTTGAAGAGTTAATCTGTCCATTTGCTCTGTCACTTACAACAGTACCCTACTGCTTGCAGGGTCTACTCAGCTGTCTGCCAGGGAGTTTAGTGGAGTTACACACTGCACACATGCATAAATAATACTGTGAATTAAGAGTTTGCAAACTATGACTGAGTACACATACATGCTGCTAACACTGCCTTCACTGGGCTCTGTGTGTGTGCCAAACTGAAGAAAATCAGAGCCCTGAAAACACCTATTAATTCATCAGGCAGGGAGTTGGCAACTGAGATTTGGAAGCTTTATCGTTCTCCTTGTTTCTGTATCATTTGAGAATGCCCTGAAAGATGTTGGGAATTGCTCTCCCTTCAAAAGCCCCTTTAACTCTCATCAGGCAGACTTAGCATAGCCAGAAAGTCACCCACACACAGGCAGAATGATTTTACTTTCATCAGAAGACCATGGAGGATATTGCACTTAGAATGGGTATTAAAGACATCTGTACCAGCTGGCTGCTGAGTCTTCTTCATCTGATGGCAAGAAGGGCAAGTCTAAAATTAAATAGCAACCACAAAAAACAAGACAGACCCTCTCAGTTTCTATTTGTTCAAGTCTATGGAGCTGCAAAACCCAGCAGGGACCACTGACCAGGCCCAGGTACCCACAAACATGGATCAAGTTTGAGTGGAGGTTGTGCTGAATGTAACCAAGTGGTTGCATGAACAAGAGTAAAAGCACAGGAAGCCAAAGAGCTCCCAGCTCACTTCTTTCTGTCTTCGTATCAATTTCAGAACTCAACATTTAATAGAAATTATTCAGTGCACCACTGTCATATAAAGGGCAGATATAAAGAGAGGAAGGATAAAGAAGCCTAAAGTGAATATCAAAGCCTCACCCTAACAAGTCATAATGAAGAGAAGAAGTAGCCCATCTTTCTTCCCTTCAGCATGGCTTGTGCTTCATATTAACAAGGTGCACATTAATAAATTTAACTCAGACAAATTTAAGCATCCTAGGACCATGTTAATCAAAAGCCTGACAAGAGCAATCTGATAGAGTTGAGGAAGGGAAGTAAAGCACAGCTGACAGAGAATGCCATGTGCTCACTCTCCCTGGGAACTTCCAATACAAAATAACTCCTTCCCACTGCACTCCTACCAGGCTCACCCTGCTGCCTTCCCAGCACTCCTCACCCACCCAATGCCTCTTTATCTGTGATGTTTCCTTATCCCTGCATGTCTGTATTTGAGAAAGATTTAGACTCTTTCAGTAGGATCACATGCAGGAGCTACAAAGTCCTGGTGGGATTTGTGCCACTGGCATTGCTAAAAAGAAACTCTCAAGGTACAGATTAACACATGTAACAAAGGCAACATAAATTTGACAAGAAATCAAAATGGCTATAGCTTATGAAAACTATGCATTGGCCTGAACCAGAAGGAAAAAACAAGGGCTCTCCATTTTTATTCATTATCCATATGCCAAGTGCTGGAGCTCCACATTCCTTCCCAAGATAAAATACCCATGCATGGAGACTGCTCCAAGCCACACGATTTATTGCAGAGAAATCCTACACCTTTTGGTCTGTTCATATTTAGCTCTAAGTTGCTGCTCTTGAGTTATGTTTTTTAGCATGGAAAACATTGACAAACAGGTCCTTCCATCAGCCAAAACACTTCACAGAAAGATGGGTATGTCATACAAAATGAGGAAACTGAGAAGTAACTGCTGATCAAAGCCACACAAAGCAGCACAAATTAGACTAAGTGCATCCCCAAAAGCCATAATTATCCAAGCTACTCAAACAAAATAAGCACATACATGATTATTCAGATTTGCCTACAGGCATCCCCACAGCATAAAACATGGTGTGCTGCCTTGCTGTTCTTCCACTAGATAAAACAATAAATATTTTCATCACTTAAGAGTATTGGTGTTTACTTTTACAGTCTTGAAAACTTGAGGGAAACTGTGTTGCCTTGACAATGTCTTTCCCCAAAAAAAACTTATTTTTCAGTTGGACGACTGGAGTTTCTACATGTTTGGTTTTGATTGGGTTCCATGGTCTCATGGATAGATGTAGGAAGCCTGCAAATCTTATTGTAGTACAAGGCTTCAGAGGAAGGGTTTAGTGGCACAGGATTTCATGGCATTTCAGGGAGAACTATAAGCTCCCACTGCCTTCATGTACTACCACAAGGCAGGAGATAATTATTTCTATTGAAAATAAAGAGGATTTAAGCCACATAATTGGGATTTTAACCTAGATGCAGTATATTAAATAGTCTGCAGCACTCAGAAAAATTATCTGTCAGAACTGTTCATAGATACCTTATGAACCTTTCAGCAGATGGACTGAATAAGCAAGCCAAGCCTTGTCTTTGCAGACAGGTTAACAACCTTTGAAAACCTGGCAGGCTCTGTTCTAGCACTGCAAGAAGCAGTCTAACATACTCTGAGAGTACAGTGCTCCAGAAAATGGCCATGCCTCCCAACATGGCCACATTTATATTACAATACTTTCTTGAAATTGTTGGCTAGTTTGTTTTGGGTTTGTTTTGCTTTCCTATGGCAAAACACTTCTTTCAGAAAGTCCTTTCAAAGCCAAAAGAGCAAAAGTCCAACATCTAGGATATTGACTCCTCGTGTGACTGACTCATTCCAAGCCCTTGCTTAGATAAATCCAAACATTAGCTCAGCTTTTGCTTTGTAACACCACTGGAAAGGGCTTCTCACTTGGGCAGAAGATCTTGTTCACTGCATGCCTCTTCCAGACGGCTCCAATCCTCAAATAAAATACTCCAGCTTACTTTCACTTGCCCTCTTGAGAACTTCTGCCATGAGGTGTCAGGAAATAACACCTGACCAGGTGATCACCTGCCACGTGCCAAAGGTGCTTTAGGTAACCAACCTCCTCCTTCCCACCACTGCTTTTCTGTATCATCATTATGATGGGAAAAAAAGTGCTTAAGGGCAGGAAATCTTTCTTCAAGCCAGGCATGGACAGCCACAATTAAACCAGCGCATGTGCATGCACATTATAAATTCCCCATGTAGCCTGTACTTAGCTATTTTGCTTTAATACTTCAACCAAGGAAAGAATGTTCATGACAGAAATTTGCTAATCCAGGGTAAAAGCTGAATTTGTAATCAAGTCATTACAGTAAAAAGGTATGAGCTGTGGATGATTACACTGTAATGTCAGTATAGCTGCAGTCACTCTGCTCTAAACCTGGACAAAAAAAAGATAGCAATAAGTTTCACCAACTCTCATATTTCAGCTCCTTTTTAGTTTAGAAGGAGAAGCCTGCAACGAGAACTGCAGTTCATGTCACAGAATCCCTCTGGATTCTTCTAGCCTAGTATCTAGGTGAGGTAATGAAAAATATTCATTAAACATCCAAAAAGATCTTAAGACAATTTAAATATTCACAGGCCTCAAAGGTCTCAACCCGTGTTATATTTGAAGACATAAAAAAATTCACTGTATACCTTGTTCCTGATTTAAAAAAAAAAAAAAATGAACCTACATGTAAGTAGTTAATGATTTAGGCTCTAAAATCAAAGCTAACCCAATGTGATGCTAAGCAGAATTTTATCACTTGCTGTTGAGTTACAGAAACATGCATATCTTAAGGCCACTGAAGGTCTAAATCTTTGGCTCTCAAAATGAAAAATAACCAGTTCCAGATATAAAATGGCAATTATAATATTTACTATTAAACAGTACATCATCGGTATGGTCTCAAACAGAATGCAAAGAGCTATATTGTGTCCAGATGGATCTACTGGGCACACTGGAGGAGCTGGAATTTCACCAGAACACTTCAATTGCTGGTCCAGCTGGGAATGAGTTATCTTGGTTTTGAGGGTTTTTTTCAAGCTTAAGACTTCAAAATACATAAATGATTTTAATAGAAAACATAAAATAAAAAATAAATAAAATACAAAAAATAATCTTGTTGAATTAGTTATTTCACAGTTTTCTGCTCTAAGAGATATTTTATTTTGAACTTTTCAAATGCTTTCCATCATTGAAGAGAAACTAGAAGTACAAAATGGCATCAATTCTCCTCCCTCCTCTATGCAAACCTATAATTTTAAAAAGCATCATAATTGGCTATTCCTCATATTTATATTCCTTTTTCCAAAATGAGAAAGACAAGAAAATCAGCATGTTCACAAAGAGGTTGTTATTGTCACTGCTGACATGAGCACAGCTCACCAGCATCTTTTTTAACGCTTCACTGGGCTACTTACAGAATTGCTCCAGGTCATCTCTGTTTTTAGACTCAGGCATGGCAGTGATTGTGAGCAATGGGCATGGATTTCCTCCCAGAGTCTGGCAGAGCGTCTGCTGCCTCCAGTAAACCTTCTTAGGGTTCCTTTTTCGTTCCAGGATATCAAGATGGGACTGAAAATGAAGCATGGAAGCAGATTCATAAAGGAGTTCATGGTCTGTAAAACCTCATTTTATTCCAGTAGCTGTATATTATTTTTGATACTAATTTCATATCTTGCTAACTTCCCAGCTCCTCTCTTCGGCCAGTTAATATCACCACCTTTTACATCCCACAAAGATGCACAAGCCATTCACAGTGCATCCCAGCTCACTGAGCTGCACAGAGTATTTATTTTTATATCATGATCTACTTGAGGGTGTCCCTTCTTGTTGCAGAGGGGTAGGACTAGATGACCTTTAAATGTCCCTTCCAGCCCAAACTATTCTATGATTTTGCCTGAACAGTTCCTAGGTGCTTTTGTTAGCATAATGAAATTTCTATGCACACATGAAATCCAAAAGAGAAGCATTTACTCCTCATATTTTAATAAGGGTTTTGTAGAAATGTGAGAAAACCACCACTTTTGAACATTTACAGAATTGATTGCTTAGCTGTCAAGCACATGCCAGTGAAACTCAGTGACAACTCTGTATCAGAGGCAGCCAAAAAGTTTATATCGAAACAACATTTTGTACAATCAGTAGTGGGAAATTTGAAGAGTGTCTTTCCAAGAAGCTATTTAAAATGGGAGATCTTCTCCCCACCCCCAAAGTTTATGACAATTTTTTTATGACAAGTTTTAAACAATTCTAAAGCCCAACAGCTTCTTGAGAAATTTCAGAAAAAGAACTGGCAGCTTAGAAGAAAGACTCTTTGGAACAAATTACGATTGCCTCATTAGACACGGAGCCACTTGTCACCCACACAGCAGATGAAGTGTAGCTCTCTGTTTGCATTGCAATTGTGAGTGTGAGCAATGCCACTGCGGGGTGTTGCCGAGTGTTGTGGAACACCAGTTGTCTCCCAGTTGGCAGGAATAGGTGCAGTGAGCACACTTGTCCCAACAATAACTAAAACACATCAGCTCACTCCATTTCCCTCACAGGGTGAGGTTTGTCTCTGTGTGTCAGGGTTGAATTTCAATCCACATTTATGGGGCACCACATTCCTATTCCTCAAACATTGAGGCTCACCAGTGTTTCAGACTGCTTTCCCAGAATCCAAATGGAGCCATATAAACACAGAACCGAAATTTACAGTCAGCTATGTTATAAAACAATTAAAATACAGCTCTATAAAGTAAATTCAATTATTAGATGCATTTAACAATCTCATATAGATACAGAGAACTCAATATCACCATTTACTTATGTTCCTGATACCCAGTGAAACTTAATTGGGTATAGCTACCACAGAGATTTCAGCTAGATATCAAAACAATTAATACTGTGTTGTAAAAATAGATAAATTACTGTTTATAGAAGAAATGTAATTACTAATGGACAAGAAGTAATGAACTGCAGAGTGCATCCAGTTCAAATAGGATTCTGCAATATTTCCTGCAAATATGCCTATAACCATTAAATATATATGATATTTAAAAACATTTTAAAATTGTTAACTCCATATACAAATTTTTCTTCTTCCCCAAAGCACTATGTATTTAATTGAGCCCTTGGGTTCATAATAATTTTTAATTTATTATTGATATGTAAAACCAACAAACTTCACCAGTGGACAAATGCTTTAAAATGCAATCTACTGATGCACAAACCTGATTTAGTTTATTTACCGTGGAAATAAAAGTAAAATGGAAATGTGCATAGTGCATCACTTGACATTTTAAATTAGCCCAAGCAAAGAAGCCTTTCAGAATTATTAGAAGTAGTGATTTTGCTATGGATAGATCTGGACATGATAATTTATCAACCTTTTCCACCCATAACTCCCATTTACCAAACTTTATGGTCCTTATTGTGTCTGAGTTCATTTAAACTTTTCCTGGGGCAAAATTCCCTTTAACTTCAATGAGCATTTTATTTAAAAAGACAGTGAAATTTTAAAGACCTGGTCCTGCAAGCCCTAAGAATAACATCTTTTTCATCTCCATTCCATTCATTCAGGAGCAGGTGAGATATTCAGTGATTCCCAGTGCACACAAACTCTCCAAGTCTCTCTTGCTTTGTGCCAGCAGAGACAGAAATCAATAACAGTAAAATAATGATGAGACACTGCATTTATGTGAAATGTATGGTGGTGAGTAAGTCTGACCAATTCTTCAGTATCACTTTTGGTTTTTACCCTAAAGACTGTAGATATTTGTGCCCTCAGGGCTAAAGGTCAGAGCCCACCACAGGAGCATACACTCTTCCCTGTGGAATTTTAGGAGTAACTGGTGAGGTAATGATGAGAAGGGAGCTGACAGACATGTTTTGGACTGAAGGCTGGACTGTCTTTCTTCCAGATACTGGAAGCAGTTTCTTTGAATGTCTAAAATGGGATGTGAAACAGTTGACAAAAGGTTTTCTTGAGGGGGAATCAATCTAAGCCTAACTCTAGCGAGTCCTGTGGAGGACACTGCTCCCTGGAAAGCACAGCCTCCAATATCTGGTTATGGCAAACTGATCTCATTATAAAAAACAGAGTGACCTCAAACTCCACCAACCCACACCAGCATGAATTGCCCAAAATAAAATGTGTTTATAATGGAAAGTGAGGTGAGAAGAAAGGGAAACGGATCTACTGGAACTGTGTGGTTTCATTTGCACCAACATCGTTCCCATCTTTACCATCAAAGCAAAGATACTCCCAGAACTATTCATTTCACTCCTTTCATCCTATCTCCCCTTCAGACCCTGGTCTCCCCTACATCAATTATAGAGGAAATACATTGGATGCATTTCCCAGAAAATTCCCTTACCATCCACCCCTTTCCACAGAAAAGGCTGTGGAAAACAAACCCATACCCAGCAAAAAAACTTGGTACAACTCAGTAACTACATTTATGCTTTGGAGTTGTATTCTTTTAGTTTCTGTACTGACAGCACTGGTGGGAGTGTCACAAATTCCTCCTGACACTCCAGCTGGCACTGAGGCAAGAGCTGGTGAAGTGTCAGCTGAGGTCCAGCAGCCTGGTAACTCTGGGTGTAGCTCTGAAAGCTGGACTGTTACCCTGTGTCAGGAGGAGGATCAGGCAGCACATCTGAGTTGTCATTAGGTTTAGGCCCCTGCTTCCCAGCCCCCCAGGAGGAGGATGCTGCCACCCCAAGTGAGCGGAGACACCTTTGGTCTGTATTGTGATTGGTATAAGCACTAATGGTTTGTGCTCAGCTTATTCCAAAGATAAATTTCATTTCTTCTACAGCCTTTTGGGCTTTGCAGGTGGCAGGAGCTGCAGCTGTAAACAAGGCAATTGCACCATCACAATCACAGAGTGGTTTCAGTGGGAAGGGACATTAAGGATCATCTCATTCCAACCCCCCTGCTATGGGGAGGGACACCTTCCCCTATACCTCGCTCAAAGCCCCATCCAACCTGACCCTGAACACTCACAGGGATGAGGAGGTGTGAAAGCAATCCTCTGTGCCATCTCAAAACCTACACATACCCAAGCAGCTCCAACCTGTCAGGGCCATTATCTTATCTGGGGGGACATGTCAGTATTACCATCATTGTGGAGTAGGTGTAGGGGTAGTGGTAGGCCAGGTAGCAGACATCATCTTTGTGAGGGAACTTGATGCTGAAGGTGAGTGTGTAGTAGAACCTTCCCCTCACACCTCCTCCTGCAGCTGCACTGCAGTGGTAGTGGTTTCTGGAAGAAGAAAAAGAGGAGGGAAGTAAATGCTTTTCACTTCTAGATGTACATTAGAAGCAGCCATAGGAAAAATGAGCATTCAGAGAAAAATCCACACAAGAGGGGACAAAGCCCAGCACGAGTCAGGAGGCAGAACTGCAGCTGGCAGTGCAGGACACAGACAGTCAATGTGCTGCTGGGGAATGGGAGCACTCTCCTAGGAAAATAACATCCATTAATGCTTCGTTTTGTTAAGATGCAAATAAAAAAGCAGTCAGCTAATAGTAGCTCATACAGCAGAGTCCAGACATATTTAAACTATGCATCCAGCTAAATCTGCTGTATTTCTTCAGATACCCATATTATATTGCTCAGAGATGCAGGTTCCTATTCACAGCCCTGAACAATGCCATGAGAAAATACTCTGCAAAAAGCCTGGAGATTTAGAAAATATGAATACCCTACCAAAGCAACTGTTCAGTTCCACCATAGAAGAAAAGTGATATTCCATGAATAAAAATAAATAATAAATAGGACATACATAAAAATATTTCATATAACAACAAATGCACTTGGCTGAGTAGGAAGAAGGGGAGAGTGAGTTTAGATAGAGATTGAGCATGAAGGAGAAGTGACCTCCTACAGATTTGACAGTCGTGACCTACTCAAAAATTTCTTTGTATCCCTCTTTTTGAAGAATTGAGCCTCTCCCTCTCAGGGAGCAGTGAGGACCAGTTGCTCCCTAAAAAATAAGGAGCTGAGCTTGGTATGGAAGACAGAAGAGCAGGGAACTCTCAAGGCAGGGTCATCTCCCACAGCACCTGATCAGGGCATGCCTGGGGACAGCAGAGGGGTTTCACCACAGGTCCAGATCATCAGACAGGACTGTGGTGGTGAGGCAGGTCTGGGTCCAACCAGCAGGTCAGCTCATGTGTCAGGATCCAGATCAGGATGTGTAGCAAAGCAGGGACACAGCAACAGGGACACAGCAGCAACTGAGCTGAAACCTCACTGCAGCACAGCTCTGGTCAACACTGGCAAGGTCTGAGAGCACACAACTCCCTGACACCACCTTCAATAAAATTACAAAATCTTATAGCAAGCTCCTCAGTCTAGTGTCAGGACTTGATCTCCTGCAGGAGACTTCCTCTGATGAAGAGATGACTTCAGGCTGAGTAGGGAAGTTTTCTTTCAGCAGAGATGAAGTGACAAATCATGCACTTTAGGGAGAAGCCTCAGAGCATATTGCATCTATAAGTACATTTCAAACAATATTTTTCCCACATTGCACCAATTATGTTGTTGCCAAACCTTCTGATTCTGAAGGACTGTGAGGTTTCTTTGACAAATGTTATCATCAATGTTGCATTAAGATGCAAAATAGAAGAGGCAACAAAAAGATGCAATTTCAGCTCCTGAATTTTACAATACTAGTTTATTTTGCTGCTGTTCATTTTTATTCAAAGGGGTGGAGAGAAAAGATAATTATTCTTGTCAAATTCTCCAAAATAATCAGCTCTTTTTCATAAGGGAGAGACAATAAATGCTGCTAGGTTTTTACTTGAATTCAATAGTTAGGAACATGTGGGGTGAGTGATACCAACTGGATCAATAGAGAGTGCAGGAACACTGAGCCACAGTGGAAACCTGAAAAGCCTATGATTTTATTCTCAGTTGAAGCCTTTACCCCAACATATCCTTTGCAAATAAAGGACCTTAATACTGGACAAGGAGACTCAGGAAAAAAATTCAATAAACCCACAAATACAGAAACATGTACTTAGCATTTATATATGTATTTCACTGGATTGAGGGTTAAAGTCTGGTATTTTTTGAAGTCAGAATAATGACATATATTTCCTGTTAATTTTGACAATGAAGGATAATGAAGAATCATTTCCTGCATGGTGCAGAAGGAAAATGCTTATCTCCATGGCCTCTATTATACTCAGTGTCACTTGGAAGGTTAGACCACCTTATTCATAAAGAGTGGTCACAAAAGTGCTGAATTCTTCCAATTCCTCCCCTCCAAGTTCACATTTGTATTTAGAGGTGTGGGAGGAAGCAGGTCTTTGCAGGCAGGTACTGCCTAAACATCTCACATGAACATCATTCCCACCTGTCCCTAACACTCCAGAGTAAAGGCTTCTCCCTCTGTAGTCTGATTCTGCAGCCAAGTGCCCTCTCCTACGCAAAATGGCCACTTGAACCCAGGGGTTTTGCAGCAGGAGATCCCTCTGACCTTGGTGCTACACTGGTGGCTCAGTCTTCCTCACTCCTGCCTGCTCAGACCTGATCCTGAGGGCAGGGATGCACAACTCCCTCAGTGCTGCTCAGCAGCATTTCATCCTTGTTCCAAGCATCTCTGCTGTTCCACCTAACTACCCACCCAGAAAAGACATTTCCAGGCTTTTGAATCACTTCTTGACATCTGTTTCAATCTATAGCAAGCTAGCTGGCAATAACAGGAAGTTTACAGGCTTTGGGACGCTTCATTATTCTTCACTCCTGCATTAGAAAGAAAAACCCCCTGTGTGTAAGCAGTGTAAATGGCCATGTACTTTTACTGTATATAATCTGGTCTCCTCACAATCCATCACACAAAGCAGCAGCTCTGAATACTTTTAAAAGAAACCTAAAAAAAATAACGTTATCCTCTGTGCCTCCCTCTCCTCCTACTGCTGTCAAGGCAAAAGAGCTCTACTGCTTCCTTTTTCCTCCACCAGATTGATGTTCTATAGTTCCTCACCACTTTTTCATCACAACACTCTACCATATCAGCATGGAGCATAAAGTAACAAGCAAGGAAAAAGAAAGGAATAAAAGACTCTGGAAACATCTAGTCTCCACTACCTTATTTTTCTTCTCTTTCAAAAACATGTTGAAAGTCTTTCATGCTTTTTAGAAGCCAACACACTGGTTATTGGAAAGAAAAAAAAAGTGACCAACGTGTAGTTTCCTCAATGAACATGTAAGCTGTAGCTACTCTGCCTTTCAGTCACGTTGTACTAGTGAAATCATTTTGCTTGCTGCTCTCCTTCAGAAAAAAATACACAAGTATTGTATTTCCAGCATAGCAGTGATGAAGAGTTAATTAATAATAATTACAATACTACTTATCTTTGACTCTGCAAGATAATTTTCTGGGTTTAAAAAAAAAGGTCTTTGCAAACACTATGTGATTAAAACACGCTTCCCCATTTATTGATTCCATTCTTTGGATGGCAGATAAGTGACTCTAATTTTCCACCCTTTGTAGGTAGAGAAACAGACATAGGTGAAACAGCTTGGATAAAGATGCAGGCAGGAAAAGGAGCTGGGTTGTAACTGAGGAATTCAAAAGCACCAAGTGATTCAGGAACAATATCTCTTGGCCATCTGATCTTTAGACTTCCTATCTGCAGCATTTGGCATCATAAAAAGCACTGTTAGGTGATGGAATATGGCATTTTCAGCTTAGACTAAAGTGGCCACAGAAAGTATCAACATCCCAGACTTTTGGGACACTTCAAAACAGACTTCAAAGGGAAAATAAAATGTTTCTCTCTTCTAATCTATTGCTGTACTCCCTTGGTCCAAAATACTTCCCACCCAGAAGTGGTATTGGTGTCCTCATTTTCCATGTCTTCCTTACATCTCTAAGTGTGGTTATTAAGTGCAAGTTGCTTTAATAACACACTGGTTCATACCATAAAAAACAGGATTTAACAATTTACTGGGCATGGCTGCAACTCTGGGGTCTGCCACATTGGAAAGCAGAAAATGCACAGCACAACTTCCTTTCCAAAGGGCAAATCCGTGATAAGGTATTTTTGTTGCCAATATTCCAGGCAGAATCCCAGCTGAAGTAGAATAAATATTCCCCCAGCCATTGTGCCATTAAGGTGTTCAGTCATACTGCAAAGGCCAGGTGCTCTCAGACCGAGACTGATGTCTCACCCTCTCACAGATATCATTAGAGCTGAGAAGTGACCTGGTAATGTTATGATGTTTATTTCATCTAATGTGATTATAAAGATGCTGAAAAGAGAAGACCTAGTTTTGACATCATTATGATCACTAAACAGCCAAGTTTTTAGTGCTGATGTGAGAACAAAACACTCCATGTACCTCATTACTATCTGACCTGACTACTGTCTGAAAAAGCTGGAGGTTAGATAATATGCTTAGAATGAGCCATGAAACCAAAGGCACAAGCACATTGTCACCAATTCAACACTCAGCTGCCATTGTTCCTTAACTAATTTGCCAGAACAGAGCATTATTCACTGCATAAAAGCTGCCAAGACAGCAAGAGAATTAGATGATCTTATTGTAACTGCAACTGTTTATCATGGGTGTATCCTGTCACTTCACAGAGAGGCAATAAAATAGAGCAGAAGTGTCACTCAGCTACTTTTTGACAAGAGCTCTGCTAGTATTCTCCACAACATAAAAACTCTTGTGAGACATATGAGAAAGGTACACAGTGACACAGCTGTGCCACAACATTCATCTTTATGAGTGAACTACCCCATCCACAGGGAAGATAAATGCCAAGGATCAGCCAACCTGCTTCACACAGACATCTCACCAGTGAGCTTTTCCTCCCACTGTCCTTCAGCTCAGAGGTGTCTCTCAGTACAGGCCCTGCTGCAAAAGCAATTAAAGGCATCCCTGGGCTCCTCTGTATTTTTGAAAGTGTACCACTCTTTTCCCATACTTATTAAAAATTCCTGGTAAAAATAATTGGATGAGGTTCCCTTCAAAATATGCAGCCCCATCTTAGGATACCTGTGACCAGGGTGAATGGGACTGAAGTGAGCTCTTTCCCCAAAACACTGACAGTGTGATATCACTGTAGCAATCCCATCTCCTTTTCTGAGACAAAGCCTGAGTAGCCCCAACCACACTAGTTTCACATTCTTCCCCCCTAGAACTTTTAAGGGCTGAAAATCACTTTTAAAATCAGTTAAATAAAAACACTAAAGTTTCAGTAGAGGTGAAAATGTATTTATGTGTGTGCATGTACATTCTTGTGTATACAAAAGTATGTGAGAACCAGGAACACACAGTAAACGAGAGACAAGTACTTATCCTAGATGATTATGTTGACATATAATTCAATGTACAGCTGGAAAACACAGAATATTCCCAATCAATAAAACAATTCTCTCATACATTCTGAATAAGAATCTGATTACTGGCTTAATTGCACAATCATGGCTTAATCTTGGAAGTCAGCTGCTGTTTAATCACTGCACAATAGCTGCCTTGTTAATGATATGGGAAGCCACTGTAATGGTATCCAGCATGAAAAGTCTGCCCAAACTCAGAGAAGTCAGAGATGACAGGCATGTAAAGAGAAGCCATTGCACCATATATGTGAGCTCTTGAGGAAGAAAAGGTCAGGTGCATGATGGTCAGCAAAGAATACTTAAAATAAAATGCAATAGCGACTCAAATTGCTGTAGACAGATGCCAGACTGAGAGAAGATAAGCCGTGCCTTGAACTCCCCCCACACCTCAACCCTGAAAAACCAAAAAATTACAGTAGGAATTGGGACAACTTGGAATTTTCTTCTGAGGCTCTGGCACACTGCAAAACCAGCGTGAAACGGAACTTGCACAGATATCAGCACTGGGCTGGCCAGGATTCCTTTACACCACTGCTGTATATCCAACCCATTCTTTAGCTCCTCAGCTCCTTTATCCCTTATAAAAGTCAGCATATGCAACAGAAAAACAACGATCCCATCCAGATCTTTTCTTCCCAGACAGGGGAAAGAACAACTACACTACTTTTCCTTTCCTTCTCCTCCCTCCTGGGCAAGGGAATTCTGCATATTCCCTGGCATATAATAGTGAGATCTCACTTGTGGCTGTTTTCTGAGAGTGGAGGCACACAAGTCATTGAGCCAGCACAAATTTAGAGACATTTGAAATAGTGGGCACTGGTGGCAAGAGGCTCATGACATCGATGAAGTTAACAGGAGAGAAACAGTGGAGAAAGGAAGGCACAAATTATTGACCAAAAGCGCACTTACTTGTAGTAGCAGATCTCCTGGCCTGCCCGAATCCAGCGAGGCCTGCCCTGGAGAGCTTCCCTCACCGAGTACATGACCAGCTGCATGCCTACAGAAAACAAGACACTTTCAGGTGATGGGACTTGCCTGGCTGGAAAGGAAAGGAGTGGGAAGGAAAATGTCATCGCACCTAATCCACGTTTGCCTCCTGTTGGGCGCCATGAACTGTCTCCGCAGCTAATTTTGATCGGCCCAGGCTATTCCCTGGCATGGCAGCACATGTGTGGCATCCCCAGAAAGCCACACAATCAGAGGTACAGCTGGTGAGTTGTGTGGGTCAGGGTGGTACATTCTACAGCTTTTGATATTAGTGAAAGCACCGAGGACATGGATAAAGAATGGAAAGGAGCCTCTGGTGTGAGTCCTGGACAGGTTTATTCCCCAGAGAAATCAGGCACCAAAGAGCTCCAAGCGTGCCTGTGCTCAGGATTTTATACCGCAGCGACTCAATGGGCGGGTACAAGCAATCAGCCAATGGGAACTCCAGGAGGGAGGAGCAATGGGAGGGGATTACAAGGCAGGGACCGACAGGGATGAGGGGGAGGAGAGGACTGGTCGCATAGGCCAATGGGGCCTCGAGGGTTAAGGGATTAACAGCAAAGGGTCCAGAACAAAGGGCAGGTTTACAATGATGGACAGGGAAGGATCTGGAATAAGGGGCAGGGCCCATCATGACTGGCAGTCAGGAACTTAGGGTGATTGGTAAAGGGGGAGATTGACATAGACCATTCTGGAAAATAGGGAAGGGTCTTGGGGTGAATGACATTAGGGAAGGAAGCGATAACCTGGGTACAACCATTCCCCTTTGGAGGGGAATAACCAGGACAAACCATATGTGAAGCATATTAACAAAATGCACCACCACAGGAAAAGGCTGAAGCAGCACCGTTATTTTGTCAATGTTCTCTGCTGATAGTTTATGCAGAGTAAATACATTCCCAAAACCCTGTGTTTTGTTCTGTGACAGCCATGTCTGTACAAAAAGCCCCTCCAGAACAAATTAGCTGAATGGAGTTTATTAAAAAAATAAATTATCCTTCTGGCCTTTGCAAACCATTTTGTTTACAAACAGAGGAAGGGAAAGAAAATAATATGAATCAAGGCATCAACAAGATCAGTAATTTGGTTAGTCCAATATTTTATGCTTGGCTGCACTAATATTGAACTCTTAATCCCACACAGCATCAGAGATCTGTGGTGCATCCAGTACCCTGCCTTCCAAAATCAGCAAGCAAAACTAGAAGGTTTTAAACTTACTAGACCTAAATAACATTTATGTGTCATAAATACTGACAACAATAGCATCCATCTTTGTACTGCATCATTCCAGAGCATGACTTCTTCCTGACCTCCCAAACATTACCATTTCACGCCCTGAGGGACAAGGCTTTCTCTGATCTGAGCTGCACATCCCTTACTCGCAGCTCCATGAAGCCAGCCCCTCTGCAGGAAGTTTCTGTATAAATTTCCCTTGCTGTACACACCTGCCTGCCCTTTAGGGCAGGGTGGGGATGCTGCCCCCCCCAGCAGAGCTCTCTGCACAGGATGTGCCTGGCCAGGGGTTGCAGGGGAGGCTCCTGCCAGCAGCTCCAGCAGCCCTGCACAGCCACAGCTGAGCCCAGCGATCATGCTGGCACCACTTCTGTGAGATCACGTTCAAGAAAGAGTAAAATGCCCTCCCAAGTATTTTTGCATGTTGATAAGTTGCCCCCCGAGCCTTCTCTTGGCTGTTCTTGTGCTGGGGGAGGTGATGCTTGACAATGGTTAATACTGATGACACATTTGCATTAACAGCTATTCAGTTCCCTGCTTCCTCTGGGTTTCTCTGTTAAAGTCTGCAGCGCTGTCAGAGCCAGAAGCATCAGCAGCAATGCCTTTCCAGCTCACCTTTGGTTGTGCTGTGGGGCAGCACTAACTCACCACAGCCAGGAGTGGCCTCTACAGTGCTGTTTTCTGAACCAGTACTGTGAATTATGTATAAGAGGCAATTCTGTGTTTGGTACCAGGACACTATGAATTTTGAGAGACACAGACCTGTCCAGATGCCCACTTGATCAGAGAAGTGATGTGGGGCTCAGGAGTCTGCAGGGGTCTTGAAATCCTGAATGCCCGCTCCTGCCCTTCTCTCTGAGTCCAAAGGACTCACACATGAAACTGTCTCAGAGCAATGGTTGCTACTAGTCTGCCATCTCATTTTAATTAAAAAAAAAATAAAAATAAATAAAAAAGATCAGTTTTTCCTCTTTACTTCCCCTGTGGAAATGTTCAGTTTTAGAAAACAAACTGAAATCAGGGTTCTGATGAAATCCTATTATTTCCCATGGTAGAGTAAGTTAGTGCAAGAGTGGGAAGGAGAGAGGTGGAGGCTGCGCCTCCCATCTTGCTCTGCTCCTGGCCACAACTACTTCATTAAATATCCTTTCTGCTGATTTGAAAGTCACACAGTGACATCTAACCAAGAGCAAATGGGGAAAAAAATCAAACCAGACAAGTAACCAGGAGCTGTAAAGAATTGCCACCCAGGGCACTTTGGCACTCCATCACAACTGGAGGCTTTTTGTCTCAGAGTGTGGGCATTAGCCCAGGAAGGTGCAGAGGGAATGTGACAAATAAACAGCATCTCTTACCACTGCTCTGTAAATCTATGCATGTGCTGGAAGGGGTAGCAAGCTTTGTTCAGCCAAGCCAGAAAAGCTGGAGCTTCACTGCCCGCTTGGAGCAACATAAGGAACTCACAGAGGAATTGTTTAATAGCCAATCCCGTGAACAAGCCATCCAAAAGCCATGGCTTAGCCTCCCTCCTTAGTCCAGATGGTATTTTCACATTTCTCTTCCAAATATATTTTTCATTGCATGCTTGAACATGTGAGTCATGTACAGTTTCAGGTACACAAAATGAGAATATAAATGCTGACAACAGCCAAACTAGCAGATAACAACCTTCCACCAATAATAGCCTAAATCTCTGGCTACAAGAGTGAAGGCACTAGGGGATACATCAATTGCATTGTGGTTGAAAACAGGACATCAACATCCTTCATTTTCAGGCTTCTACCACACACACCACACTGAATTGTTTGGTAATTCAGGTAAGCAGTATAAGATGAGCAAAAAATTCTGTTTGGGTCTGTGTGAATACTTTAACTTCATCCCTTTGGCTTAAAGGGCAAAGGCCTTTCATTTGTCATGTTACTTATCCAGCCAGTTTCACACATACAAGCAATTCCAGTTCCTAATGCTGTTTGTTACAGGTGCATTGATCCTCAGAGAGTTGTCCTGGTGATGCTAGAGGCTGTAGCCACAGGGGTTCAGAGGAATGCAAAGTTTAATACTATGGACTTATTAAACATTCTGAGTCAGGTCTTGAGCTGGTGTAAATTAACAGAGCTCCATGGAAACAAACCAAAAAAAAAAAATCCCAGCCTATGCCAGCTAAGAATTCAATCCACAGTGTCCTTGCAGAAGAAATAATTTTCTTCTAAAATGAGTATTGAAAGATGGGATTTGCCCTGCCTGTTTCTGAACAATTCTGCCTTCCTCCTGAACCATGACAGGAGCTCAAAGACCGCAAGGAACAGAATTTTTTATCATCATTAATATCAACAGAAATTTCAGTAGGTCTGAAGATGTCTTACTAGATAAAGCCAAAGAATCATGAATATTTGTTTGAGGATTATCACATTTATTTAAATCTTAGAAGTATTTTCCAATCCTATGCTGCTCACTCAGTTCCAACAGATTGTCTTTCGCCCCCAGCTCTCATCCCTAGTGCCATTCTTTTTCAGTTCTGGTCTATAAACTCAGCAGTGACATTTATTTCCCCCCACAAATCCTCTCCCAGGTCTCAATATTCAGTTTCCTCCTCTCAGTTCTCCTGAGGATAGACAAAGGTTCCTTGACAAATCTAAAGTGACTTTTTCGGTGGACTACAGGGCAGATAAGATTGAATTTACAGTCTTCCTTACAGACAGAGAGAGTTTGAAACCTTTATGGCATTGAAAAGACATTCTTGTGAAGAGAAGGCTACCCAATTCCCCAAAGGCTCATACCATAATTAAACTGGCTGTTGAGCTTCTCACAGTTGATGATGTTGAAGCGATAGGGAACTGCAGACTTCATGTCACGGACCTCGAAGTAGAACCACTGGTGATGCTGGTTGCTGTTCACATCTGCATTCATAATTAGGTCATACTCAAACCTGTAAAGGAAAATAATAAAAGCAGTGGCCATGAACACCTCCTGTCTGCCACTGAACATGCTGACAGCAGGCATGCAGTCAAATTGATTGATATTTTGTGAGCATCACCATCAAACACCATTAAACACTCACACTAAAAAAATCAAAACATTTTGAGCTCTGTTTTCTAATCGTGTTCCTTCCATGACATCCAGGTGTTAGAAGGCATAATAAACTCCACATCATCTAACCTGCTTCCCTGGCTGACCCTTTCCAAACCCAGGAGAAGGCCACCATCCCACGCTGTGCCACAGCAGCAGGCAGGCTGGGACACCTCTGTGCAGGGGTACTTACTCGCGCGCTTGGATTGCTTTCCGAAGGTTTCCTGACTCAAACTTGGAGAAAAACGTCAGGCAGCCTGGAGCAGCTGGGCTTGAGAGACTGCTGAAAAGCAAAGCAAGGACACCTGTACCAGATTCCTTCAAAAACAAGCCTTCCCCAGAACCTTTTGTATGCTAAAATTTGCTTTAATAAATTTTTTAATGAGCAAGACCCCGGGAAGGAGGAAGAGGTGAACAAATCCATAATCTTCCTATTCAATGCAGTTTTTCTGTCTACTCTTGCTTCATAATTCTAAGTCACATCTTTCTTTTCCCAATACTTTCTTTAGTTGCTGTCCATGTTTGCTTTCTTTATTCCAGTTGTTTTCCCACTGGACTATTCCAATTATATCATTAGTTGCAGATGGCAGCTTTATACAATTACTCTATATTTACTCTTCCTTCATTTATAAAGTTTCTTTCTCCAACTGCTTAGAAACCCTTAAATTAATCTTAAACAATTTCATAACTTTCTCCTACCTCATACTCTCACCTCTTTTTTATACCAAAGAACGTTCTCCAAGTCACCTACCCTTCCTCTGAATGCAATTTCTTTAAATTTGGGACCCTCTCAACTGCCCAGTGCGACATCTCACAGACCACAGTTGAGCACTTAAAGCATTCACAAGGCCAATGTTTGAGGGGTTTTTTGGAAGTGCTGTGTGAGTGTCACACTTATGAAACAGGGGACATCTACAGCCTGTGACACTGGCTGTGCAGACACTCAATGGGAAATGCTGCCTCGGGGGTGGAAAAGATGGATTTATAAGTTCAGTTCCCAGCACCGGTCTTCACATCTCTTCACATATTCCAAAATCACTGCATGCAATGCAGAGAGATCCAGGGACAATCTACGGTCTCCTTGGTATATTTTCTTGTTCTATTTAAAAGTTATGATGCTCTCCTGTCCCAGTGACATCCACAACAAATCCTTTCCCTGCAGTCTTCTACAAGGAGCCTGCTCCTCCTGGATATTTTCTCTGTTAGGCCTTTACCTCCTGTGTTACTACTTCTTTGCCTGTATCAGAGCTGATTAAGTAAACTCAGCTCACTGATAGCGCTGATCATGCCCCTGGCTGCATCACTCAGTCTAAGTGACCCACCTGGGATCATCTAAATCAAACACAGTTCTTCCTATCACATCTCCTGGATGGATTAGGCGGCGAACGTCATCAATGACTTTGTCCCTAGGAAAAAGAAAGCAGCAAATCAGCAAATTGTAGTGACAGTGTGAAAAATATTGATGTAGAGTATTCTTCTAGAATGAGTCTTAGGAAATTCTTTTTAAGGACTGGAAAGGGCCTCCATGTGCTAATTCCAGGTGAACTTTTTTTCTCCATCATGAGAACACTTCTGCTCCGTCCCCATTACAACAAGTTGCCTTTTGGGTTAAATGACTGATTCTGGAAGGTTATTTATTCACTACTGGATTGTGTCAAGTTTGATTTATCCCCAGTTCTTCCCATTCAATGCCAACCCCCAAGTGGCCAGTCTTACCCTGTGGGGAAATATTTTCCATAACTTACAAATCTACTAGTCTGACTCATAGTGAATATTGACTTTAAGTCAAGCTGATTTCTACTCATTATTAAACAGAGCTTCTCTGATCCCTGAAGATGGTCAAATGTGGAATATCAGATTTTATTCCTGACCTTTGCAGCAATCATGTTATGCCTTGAAGCATGATATGATTAGTCCCATTTTAGCCATACAGTTACACATGTTGTTGTAGCCATAAAAAGAGCTTTTAGAGCAACAGGGCAAGAAGATGGTAGAGGGATTTTCCCTCTAAATAAGATTTCTAGCTTATATATTTACTGCAGAAAGAATCATTCTCCCTTGCAGTCAGAAATCAGTGGTCTTAAACACCATTTATTGATCAACTCTAAAGTTTAGCATAGAACCCACCATCTTTGCTGGCTGCATATAATCCTCTATACCACTAAAAAGAAATATAAAGTCATTGAATGCAGCACTACTTGGAACAAAAAAACCCTGTAGTTATAAGAGCTTTCTCTCCCAGCAAAACTTCAAAACACAACTTCCCACTCATCTGAGCACCTAAATAATGAGAGGTCCTTCCTGAGAGGACAGGATTTTTCCTGACAGAAGCAGACGTAAAGCTGCAAGAACTAAAAGTGGATGAATAAAGAGTAAGGTTGAAGGTAAAAACATATCCCACAAGAACACAGAAACTTCTCCATCTCTAAAATATACTTGTTCTCATTTGTGTTCTGACAAGGTCACAGATTCACAACCCAGCTTAGATTCCTATCACAAATACAGGTATATTGATGAATTTACCAATCAATGAAGGCAAATAATTGGGTAGCAAAAAATGTGTTCAATAACTTCCTTCAGCCATTCAGAGCTGTTAGAGCCAGAACCTAGATAAGCCAGTTTTGAGCCCAAGAGCTCTCAACGTGGTCACTGCATTGAAGCACAATCACCTTTGGACCCCATGCTTGCGCTCCAACACGGGTTTGCTGTACGGGGGTGGCTGGTGACCCCAGAAATCCGGGAATGCCAGCTCTCTGTAGCCTGGGATGGACTTCACACATTTGGCCCTGGCTGCATAGAAATGAGGGCTGTGGAACTGGATATCCCCTTGGTGTTTCTCCAGAAGATTTCTAACCACTTCTGAGCTCTCCAGCCTCCCTTCAGGACTAGGACTGATCGAGGCCTCACAGTGAGGGTAAAACATTTTTTTGTACCAAGCAGCATCTTTTGGGAGAGGGCACAAAGCAAACACATGACCCCTGGATGGATCTTCCTCCTCACAGAAGTCTTTGTCCTGGACTTCATCAGCAATATCTCTCTTTTCATCATTCTTATCCCATATGCATTCCTCCTTCTTTCTCCAGCTCTGCAATGGGACTTTGAAATCCTGTTCCCCTGGATCTGGTCCCATCTCTGAGACACTTTGGTTTCTCCATCTGCAGTTTGGATGTTTCACAGAAGTAGCTCTTGGAATGAAATGAGAGGGAGTGGAGGCAAGATTCTCAGTCCTGTCCTCCAAGCTCTTCTTTTCCTCAGACTCAAATTCAAGATCCTTTAAATTTAAAAAGCAGAAAAAATTAAAAGAAACTACAGACAGATTGTGCCTCCTTCCAGAGGAAACCTTTCAAGGAGGAAAAGAGGAAATATTTACACATCTCCCAAAACTGTACTCAACCAATAAAACAGCCAGAGCAAAATCAGTGCATGAACCACCTGGCAGCATTTCTTTATCCACAAAGCTGTTTCAACAGAAATCCTCAGAAACCAAAAGGATTTGATTGGAGATGTCTCGTCCAGATGACTCAACCAAAACCCATCATTCAAACAAAGAAGGGAAGATATTTTACAAGGCTTTTTTTTTTTTTTAAATATAAATGTTACAGGAGGGTAAAGGTGGCCAATCTGTCGTGTAAAACTCTACCCCACCTTCATGCAGGAGTATGGTTTAATCCCATTTGGCTACTTAGGGTCACAATCAATATCACAATATTGTGTGTACAGGAAATATATTAACCCAGTGATCTTTTTTAGATTCATATTTGAAACAGGGTTTTCAGCTCTCCTAAATTCCAAAACTTGTATTGAGTGCAATGTTCCTTATTTCTTTTGTCCCAAGCATCACTAGGAAAAAAAAAAAAGATTTGAACCATTTATTTCACTCAGTGGCAGTACAATCTCCTCTTCCTTCAAACCACTAGTTGACAGTATTTACTTTTCACATCTCATTCTGATTTTGATATTGCTGTTGAAATTACCAGCAAGGATACAAATTATCTGACAGATTTCTCATGTGGCAATTGATTCAATAGTGCTTGCTTAATCTACACCCAGACAAATATGCCTCAAACATCATTCCTTTTATCACTCACAATTCACACCAATAAACTACTGCAAAAAAGTCATAATCTTTGGCTTTCCAGTCCTGTAAGACTTATGGATTCACTTTTGAAATACCCTTGTCTAGCTATTACTTGTCAATACTCCCTTTTGAGCACTGCTTAAATTCTGAAATATTCACAAATAAAGGAATCTGCACTACAGTCATACCTGAAAATTCTGGGAAAGTTCTGCACACAGAGCTTCATATTTCTCAAGTTCTTGTTCTGGCCGGTCAAGGACTGGTCTTGACCTCAATTTATTCACATCTGTCTCCAAGTCACAATCCTACAAAAGCAGAATTAGAAAAGCACGTGTATTACACCTGCCCCATGAGATGATCTCAACCATCAGTGAATTGAGGATAAAAATAGTATCTGAAACTCTCACAGTTGAAGGCTGCTGTGCATTAATGTGCAGCCTCACCCATATCAGATGTGAGAACCAAAGACAAACCGTGGCATGTATTCAGCTATTACATTAAAATAAAAACCAAACCAAAGAAAAAAAAATGAGAAAAAAAAAAACAAAACCCTAAAAAAAAACAACAACAAAAAAACAACCACAAAACCAAACAGGAAAAGTTGAAGCAAGAGAAAAGAATGGAGACATGGCACAGATGACTGGGCATTACACTACAGCATTATGCAAATAATTCAACATGACTATGTGCCACCAAATTCCATTAAAGAAATTATTTGCTCCTGACAAACAGATTCATTTCCAAAGCTGTTATAAAAAAAAAAAAATAAATAAAATTGCCTGAATGCACCAGTGCCCATGGCATTTCAAACCCTGAGCCACACTTGGGTCAGAAAGCAGAGTCTGAAGTGTTGTTTGGGCAGAGATGAAAAGGCAGTGAAGACCTGCCTGGAGCATGAGGTCAATTGAAAAGGATTTGCCACTGAAAGCATAACTAATGCATAAGAAGCTTCAAATTTCAGATGGAAAAGAATAGATGGTTGATGTGGTGCTTTTTATTTTCATAGAACTCTCTGAACAGTTCCTGATGGGAGGGTAGAGCCAAGTTTCAGTTTGGTTGGTGTTGCTAGCATGCATGGATATGTGTTATGTAGCTGTGAAAATGTTTATAAATCACATCAATGCCAGCAAACATTGTGCAAAAGATCTCATACAAAAAAAAAAGTGGGTAAGCTGAAAGTTCATTATCCATTCCCTGCCTGCTTTCCCTTTAGCGAGGTTTTTTTACAGGAGATATATGACCAGCAAACCAGACAAACAGTATTTAAAACTCATATTCAGAATAAGCTCTTAGGCAAAAAAAACAAAAACAAAAACAAAAAAAACAAACAAAAAAAACCCCAAAACTGCTTACATCTACTTGGTAAATCCTTATGAATAATGAAATAGTTCAGAAGCATAGAGGAGCTTTTACTGAATGAATAACTAATTAAAGAAGGAGATAAATCCACCATGAGCCTTATTCCTAATGAGCATCTTGACGAGCTCTAATATTCAGATAAAAACAGCCAGACAGGGCAAGTTAGGACACTCAGATAACATGTGGGGGGGGTTAACTTCTTTTTTTTTCACTGAGTGACATCAGTTTAATATTTGAGGAGAAAAAGACACTCCCTTTTACAGAAGTCTCAATCATTTCTAATTAGACTATTTGCAACTTCATTTCTTTAATTTGCTTTCCCAAGCCACCTTATGTGGATAAGACTTATTAGGAGGATTCACTACTTCACATTTGCATATGAGCTTGCTTGTATTTTCACAACTAAAAAGTTTGCACCCTTATCCTCAACTGGTAGTTTTTTTTTTTGCCAGTTAGGTCACTGCAGGGAGAATGCTAAGGGAGAATTCAGAGAAGTATTGAATAATTCATTGTATTATTTTTCTGTGTGCAGCAGCAAATAAAGAAGGAATATAGGTTCAAATGCACCAGCTGTGTCTTAAAAGAACTAACCTTTTCCTTAGGGTAGGTGCACAGCCCAAATATGCTCTGATATGGGAATAAAGAGAGGGTTAGCCTTTCCTAGATGATAAATCAGTTTTCCCTAAGTGCCATTTTCCTGGCATATGCCTAGTGGATCAAAGATCCACCATTAATCCCTGACTGTGTATGTGATTCTGGGCAGTCTCTGTGCAGGAACAGAGAAGGTACCAAACCCCCTCCAGCCTGGGTGACAAGCATGAAAGTGAATAGAATAAATGCAGGGTGTTTTTTAGTGAAAGTCAGTGCATTCTCCTTTCCTTCTTTCAAGTATCCTCCTATTATCCATGAAGTGTGTTCACATGGCACCACATGCACATCTACATTGTCTTCTTAGATAGTCTTTCAGGGTGTCAAAATGGACAATGAAAAGTTTAATTTTCCAGTATGTAGACAATTATGGGAACTATGGCTCATATACCTACTTCCTCTTTACTCTCCACACCCTCATTCTCCCAGTCTTTTTCAGCCTCTTCCTCTCCTTCACTTTCACTGTCACCTGCAGAAGTAGGAAGAGAGACAAAGGTGTTCAACTGAATATCCTTCTCACACCCCGCAGAGATACGAGTAAATTCTCCTATGTGTGCCACACAGTCCACAGCCCACCACAACCCTGATTAAGGCAAATCCCATTTGTTAATCTCATATAAATGAATTTGGCAGTAGTTCTCCCAGTTTTTAAAGCTCTGTTCTCTTGGACTCAAGCGCTGCCTTTCAAAACCATGACAAATGTCCCCATGATATGGATCCAACTCATTTTACAAAGCAACACAGAGATTTACTGCTTGGCTGCAATGATATTACAGGATGCTCTTAATCTGTATTATCTAGATTAGGGTGTTTTA
Organism: Pseudopodoces humilis; assembly: GCF_049639895.1. Classification (NCBI taxonomy): domain Eukaryota; kingdom Metazoa; phylum Chordata; class Aves; order Passeriformes; family Paridae; genus Pseudopodoces; species Pseudopodoces humilis. Next base: position 6,793,571 of record NC_142215.1, on the reverse strand, counting down.
CTGCTATGATTGTTATAGTATTCCAGCATCTCCCGCACTAAACTGAATGTAGCAAAAATTGCTTCTGTGTATCATGGAGCCTTTTCTGCAGAGTAGCTGTACTGCCTGTGCTTGAGTTCTGTTTTCCAGCAAGAGCTCCCATCTTTTACTCATGCAGCATGACTGCTATCTGCTTTTGCTTTAGAAAGGGAAAAGGATAATAATTCTTGCAATTTTTTACTGAAAAAGCTGCAGGGCAGTTTTGACCCCCCAAGCAGCCAATGCACAGGCACAATTATATCTCCATCTGTTACTGGGGAGCAATGGCATCTCCAGCCTCTGCTATACTCACTCTGCTCCTTTATTTTTAATAGATAATAGAAGAATATTTTTTTTTCTTCCTTTTCTTTGTTCCTTTCCATCTTCTCTCATTTATTCTCCAAACAGACTCTCACAGCTCAAGAAGACCTGGGAGTTATTTCTTCCCTAGTGAGTGACACTGTAGTTTATCAGATTAATTTTAACTGTAAACCTCAGGATTATGCCAAGTCTCCCTTCCCCAGATTAATTCTCATGTCATGCTCCTTTTCCCCCTGTTCTGAACTCACACTTTAGCCATTTACCTTCAGATCCCTCACATGGAGGTTCAGAATTGGCATTCCCAGGAAGAGGGAAGGAATAGGAACTTCTTACAGTCACCACAGGCAGATGCTCCTTGGGGTAGCACTTTCTCAGAATATGAGTTGCAGTAGTTATGATAGGATCCAGATTTTTACAAGATAGACAGTCCTAGAAAACAAAGGAGAACTATATTAAGAACAGTCTCTTACAACAGTCCTCCCTGTCACACATAATCCCCCAGAGCAAGCCACTCTTCTGGTGAGAACATAATTCCCTTTACCACTCATGATTCACACCCATAAACTACAGCAAAAAAAGTCATAAACTTGGTTTTCCAGTCCTATAAGACTTAGAGGTTTACTCTTGAAATAGTCTTGTCTAGTTGTCACTTTCCAATACTCCTTTTCAAGTATTTCTTGAACTCTGGAATATTCACAAATAAAGGAAACTGCGCTGTGATTGTACCTGAAAATCACATGAAAGTTCTGGGCACATTGCTTTATACTGTTCACATAATTTCCCCTTCTCTTTTATCAGTGAAGAAATATGACTGGAACAGCAAGGCCTCGAGTTCCTGCAGTCCATCTCTTGCAGACATACAGGCTGGAATGGACCTCAGGGGACTTCCATCCCTGCATGTCATTTGGGAGACACAGCTCCCCCAAGCTCTGCTCCAAGACATTGTAGTCAGTGTACATTAAAGGAAACTGGCACAGGTAACAATATTGCTGAAGCAATATAATTTTTAATGTGGATTAAAAAATGCTTTGTGGAGCCCATGCATATGTTTTGTCTGCCAAAACATGCCAAAATCTGTGTTTCTGCACCTTCAGCACAACTATACCTGAGTCACCATGCCAAAACTCAGAGATAAACACAGTAAACATCACTATTTCAGTGTATTCAGGATAAACAATGTATTCTCAAAGAGAGAACTCCCTCTGTACTGAACAGAGTACTCTGTTCTCTGTGGTTAAAGCATTAGGCCCAAGAGCTGTTCTGAAAGATCACTATATATTACCTACTCATAAAACAATTAATGATTGCAGTATCCCACAATTTCTGGTGCTATGATCCATAGCAGGAGATAGAAATGTAAGGATTTTTAGAGCCCAGGTATACTTTGAAGGCAGAGAATATTTTGTATTTTTGTTGTACTATTGTGCAAGTGAGCTCCTCAGACTTTTGTTGCAAAGAAAACAAACCAAAATCCCCACAGAACTAAAGCAAAAATCCCCTGGGACATCATACAAATGATGTATGTCTTCATACATCACAGTGTATGTCTTCAATGTGACAGGGGCAGGGAGTTTGGATAAAGGAATGATAGTGCTGTACAAAGGCAAAGTCGTTTAAAAACAATGGGTGCAATTCTTAGAAAGCCCAGGCCCTGGATTTGCCCAAACACAGCCTCCATCAGAGCGGCTGAGTCATAAGTGCACTGTCCTACCCAAATTCACAATTTTCACTCTGCCTCTCAGCATGTTTTCTTCAGTGGTTTGGAACTAAGACTGAGCTCAGCAGAACAGGAATGCAACTTAAATAAGCAGCAAGAATGTGCTATAAGGCAAAAGAGAAATATTTCAATACCTTCTACTACCATTTCATAATTTTGCATCCCTGTGGCAGAGATAAAACAGAACAACCAAGAGGGAGGAACAGATACTTTGTGCCATTGTCTGACAGCCCATAGCCAGGATTTGGGCTGGACAAAAATACCTCAGGTAATCCAAACATTCAGCAGAACCAGGCAGAGGGCCAAAAGAACTTAACAAAGAACAAAAAATGACCATTGGAACACAGCTCCTGTCTGACTAACCTGATCTCCTTCTAGGAAAAGGTGACACTGTTTAGCAATGGACTTGACAGTGTTGGGTTAATGACTAGAATTGATCTTAAAGGCCTTTCCCAATCTAAATGATTCTGTGATTATAAAGCACTTTATTATAAACAGGAACAGGAAAATGGCTGTATTTGGGTTCTTTTGGTTGTAGAGGATTCTATGCTGTTTTCTCATGTATGATTGAACAGCATTATAAGATTCAGTGGGATTAACCAGGATTCCTGTAGGGAGGCTAGAGAAACATCATCTAAAGCTGACATGCTTACAAGACTCACTACAAGAATTTTAATATGTATTTCTAGTTCTCTGGCTGTTTGGAACTAGGGGGAGAGAAAATAAAATTATGAAAGCGTCTCTGAGGAAAGTTTTATTATGGGTAGAGCAAACACCAAGGAGAACTGGTTGCTATTTCTGTTTCACTTTATTCACTCCTTCATATGGTTGCCTTTGTTTGCTTATTAAAGGAAAGATTAGGAAAGTTTGTCTACATGTGGGAACAGGCTAATATTCTTAACACTCTACTAGTTTAGTTTACTAAAACTGATCTGTTTTTGCTAAAACAGTGAACACAGGACTGTTTAATTGCCTGCCTTGGGACAACCATCTCAATTCAATGCCAAGTGAATTTAAATAGTCAAGAACAAGGCACGTTCATCCAGACAATGAACTTCAACACATGGAGTTACTCAAAGATGTTATTTGAAAGTCATATTTTTCTGTATGGCAAATTAGCTCACAAGTGCAAACAAGCCTTCAGATACCTTAGAGGGAATTTGTGGGACTGTTTTCATTACTGCTCATAAAGTGCTCTCTGATTCTAAGGCAACACTGTTTACAAATGACTGAAAATTATTACATCAGTGTATTGGAAAAGTCCTTTTTACTGGCACCTGGGAAGCAGACAGTAGACTGCTCTGTATATGTGTAAGCTATCCCATTTATTTTGTGGTGGGATAATGTGAATAAGGGAAGAGTAAATCCTTAGCTCAGAAAACTCATGTAAAGCTAACCTGGATTCAGATCTGTTTTATAATCTCCATATTCAATCTTTTCTCCACTGAATCTGGAATAGAACATGTTATGGTATGTGATATATATTTTTTAAAAAAGGAGTTTTCTATATGGCAGTAAGACAAAAGATAGTGGTACTGATGGATGCTCCTTACTGGCAAACAGAGAGTGGAATATAGGATAATATTATCCTAGAGTAGTATGGGAAGGCAACAAGGCAAGCTTAAGAAACCAGATGGAAAAGTGATAAAATATCAAGATAACATTCCATGCAGCAGTCCCTCCTAAAGCACACACAAACCTGTTTTCTTGTCTCAGAGTAGGCAGCTCTGCCACTGCACACAAAACCAGACAGTGCTAATGTGAATATACCATTTAACTGTCAGGAAAATCTAAGTGCAGGTAGGGAAAGGGAATGGGAACAGAAGGTACTTCCTCTCCATGAATGATTTCATTATCTAAAATTATTTTTTATTCCATGTAGAAGCAGAATTCAAAATACCTCTAAATTCCCCTATAATATCTCTAAACTCTCCTCAAATAGACTAGCAGTCACTTCTAATCTATGTGAGGTGACAGTTTTTGAACTATTGGCTCCTCCTGTAAAGAAATAAGCTTAAGGGCTATTAAAAGCTCAAGTATTTCATCTGTCCATCAGCCCAGACAATAGGCAGCCAGAGAGGTTTCAATTGAAAACCAGCCTTGTAAGTAGCATTTCCACTGAAGTTTAAACCAAACCCATCTAGGCAACACGGTTTTCATTTCAATAAATGTGTCTGTATAAGAAAAAACAAACAAAGCTTAAAAAGTTTCAGCAGAACTTTTCTAGCCAGTTTTTAACACCTTAAAAATCTCATTAGCTGCTCAGAGTTCGGTCCAGGTTAATCACCAGAGCCAGCACATTCCCTAAAGGCACTAAGATATTGTCCACACACAAAGAGTCATTGCTTTCCCAATCAGGAGCTGTTTGGCTTGTCCTGTCTCCATCACTTTCTCTCTTGATACAGCCTGTTGTCCACCTCAGGAGACAAGATTTCCCATCTTTCTATCATGAAAATGATGAAGATTTTCTTGGCAGCAGCAGCCTCTACCTCCGGTTAGAGAGGGAAGAGCATGAGTGAGACCTCCCAGGGCTGCCAGACTCCTGCCAACACTTCATGTCTTGGCGAGACACTGCAAGACTGACAATATCCCAAAGAAGCACTGAGAGAATATTGAGCTTTGAATTTATTAACCTTGGTTATTTCTTGTCCAAGGTCTCCCTAATAGCACACACTGGGTAAAAAAGCTATCTGGAGGCCCCTGGAGCTGTCATTTCCGCTCCACTTCTGACCTTTGGAAGGATTAACATTATCAGTGTTTACTGGAGCCTTGGTATGTCATTTCCTGTTTGTTCACCCAAGGTGACCCCACATTTGCACTTCCCATGGAGTTGCTCCCAGGCTGAGCTATCAGGAGGCGTTAGCTCAGAAGGCTTCCTGGGCTGTGGAAAGCTCTTGAGAGGGAACAAGCCAACATCCACCCTCAAGCAGCTGTTTCCATCCACCCTGTTCACGTTTCTTCAGACCAGGGACTTCTCATTAACAGAGGTCATACTCTCTTGGGAGGTTCTGCTGGCTCTGGCCACCTCATCCTAAAGAAAAGGTCAATTCTTCATGAGGAAAGTGAAGTGAAAAAATTCCAGAAGTCTCCCATACACTGCTGGTAAGCAATGACTCACAGAAGAATCCTTCATGACAGTGATGGAAAAGGGGAAGAAAAACACACTGAATCATAAGGCAATGGATTTTTTTAAGGGAGAAGAAGACAGACATTTCTTTCTGATGATTCTAGAGTGAGATAATGCATAGCCAGTGAAAATGACAATGGAAACACTCCTATGGAGTCACACAGGTGATTTTCTCTAGATTCAAAGCAAGCTAAGGAAGCATTTTGCTGAGAGACTGAGGGAACTCTCAATGTACCTGCCTTTTCTATACCTTATAGGCAGCCCATCTGCAGGACCATGGCATCTTTCTTGAGCTTACACAAATGTTTCACAAGATTAAATTTTAACCTTCTGAAAAAACTGATGATGGACATTTCTCATTAGGAAAGGCTTGGCAAAATGAGAATTTTATTTAAAAGGCTGAGTGAGTGGAATTATCTGGACATTGTAAAGGAAAAACTTGCAAAATACCTAAGCAATTCCTCTGCACAGATATTGTATTACTCTTCAGGAGAAGAAGTCCAAGCAGGCAACAGGATGCACAGTAAAAGAGAAAAGAAGCACCAAAAGCATGAGCTCAAATTCCCATGCATCTCATAGGAATTAAGATTTGTTTTAAACGGAAACATTTCAGCTTTTCTAAAGTACTAACTGTGTAAAAGCCAATAATTCTTAATGTTATCAGTTTTTTCATCTGTATGTCCTATCCTGAATTTAGATAACAATGGAATTTCTTGCAGTGGGATGTGGAACCCAGCCCTAACCACCAAATCACCTCATTTAAACACAAAAAAGCACAATTTACCTGCACACTTGTGAAGAGAATCTCCATTCCCCGGGAACCAAAGAAAGTCTCCCTGCCCAGCTGGATGTTGGTGATGTATTTTAGGCAGAGCAGAAGACCCCTACGAATGTAAATGTAGTTGTTGGAGACATCATTGCGATGCCAATCTTGGTAGAGTCTCAGCAATTCGCCCAGGTAGCCTCTGTTCACTGCCCGGCAGCTGTTTGACTCTGAAAAGGAGAGAAAAGGCTGAATTAAAACTCCTTCGTGTTTGGTAATTGTGGCTTCTCAGTGCTTGAACTCAGACTTTAACACCTGCTCATTCTGGCTTAATGGTCTCGGTTAAAAAAAATAAATATATTTTTATCTTTTTTTATTATTTAAAATGTTATTTGCTAAACATGACCTATGTTCTTGGAACAATTCATGAAAAAAAACCAAAAAAACACAACACTGTGCTGTCTGGAAACAGGAACCCTCCAGATGAACCAAACCATAAGTCTATATCTCCTTCCAAGTGCTAATAAACCTAATTTGAGCTGCAGCACCACAAGATTTCCTGAAGCTACCAAAGCTCCTGAGGAGTGAGAAAAGCTGAATAAAGTAAGAGTAGTCAACAGCGTAAAATCTTCACACAGTGCTGCACTTCAGTCCTGAGAGAACACCTTGCTGAGATCAACAAATTCAAAAACCTTATGGCTGTACAGTCCTATCACAGCCACAGAAATTATGTTTAACTTCTAAATGTATTCCCACAAATACCTGTATAATGAAAGCCATGAATCAAGTGATTCTGGAAACTCAGAGTATTTAAAAATTAACAAAACACCAACATGAGAAATAGCAGTTTGGGCTTCTTTTCTGTTGCTTTCAGGCTCTAAGATTTTAAAGGTCACATTCAGATGTTTAAAGGCTTTACTTCACGGACAAGAAAATTACAAAAAACTATTTTTTAAAAAATAAAATTTCTAAGAACATAAAATGAGATCTACAATATTCCCTTAATCATGTAGCTCCAGGATATCAGACTGAAAGGAGATAAAGATTATGATCTAATACAAATTCGGCAGAGGTTCTAAAACACATCCCTTCACCTACTGCATTCTTTGCCCAGGCCCTCAGGACATAAAAGCCATACCAGACTCCAAGCTCCCTCCCTTCAAACCAAGCCTGCCCAAATTTTCCTGACTGCTGCTGACACTCCTTGCCTGACACACATTAAAAGCTGTCAGGAGCTCAGTTATGAACTGGGGGGCCAAGTAGCATATGTAAGGCAGGAGCTCAGCTCTCTGAATGCCAATCAGTGCTTGCAGCTCATAGCAGATGGCTCTTGCCGTGGCTGCTCCAGAGCTAGTGGGCTCCAATCCCTTTCCACTTCATTAAAGTGCCAGAGCCTCTCACACCGGCACCTCTAAAGCCGGCAGTGGGGACTCACGGGACAGGAGAAGCAGCTAGAGGTTCAGTGAGAGAATAGAAAGATGCTGCCCGAAGAAAATCAGCAACAAGAGAAGCCATGGAAGGAATAAGCAGGAAACAGCATGGGCAGTAAACCTCAGTCCCAGTGATGAAGTAGATGGAGACATTGGAAAGGGAAAGTCACCTGAAGTGATCTCAGTCTGCTCTCTGCTGTAGATTAGCAAACCCTTACCTAGAGGTGGGATTGGAGGGTTTTTCTTCTACCTGGCCTGGTCCTGCAATTTTCTCTACCTTTGGCACCAACCAGCACCCCCAGCCCAGGTTGCCAAGTCATTTTAATGCTGCTCTGCATCTTCACAGCACCGTGCTGTCATGGCCCTGCACTGACTGACCTGCTGATCCCACAGCAATTCCAGTCCTAAGCTGCTCTGCCCAGGCTCCCACACCTTGGCCTGCAGCTCTCCAGCACTGCCTCCCCTTGCTGGTAACCACCTACACTAACTCTGCATTCTGAGGCTCAGTGGTTGTCAGCGTGGAGAAGGTCACCCTCCTCCTCTGACCTTCACTCTGCATTTCTGTTTTCTGTTTGACCCTGTGAGAAAACTTTAATTGCTTGAGAATCCCTTATCAATCCCAATGATTTTATTCATGATTTCCTGTTAATCCTTAACCAGCTGTCATGTTTACTAACCTGCAAGATGACTAACCCCTTAAAATCAGTCAATCTTCCTTGAAGAATTACTCAGGAAGCTCTGTAAAAGTCAATAAGTGTATAGAACATGACAAGAAGAAGAAGAGACTTGGGGAGCATAAGGCAGGGACAATTTAGATCAGACTCAGAGCTTCCCTGAGCTGTTCAGGGACAGATGAAATTGGACTAGATCTAGGGTTTTATAGCCTCTAGCACTCAGAGCTTGAAGTCTAAGCTTTCTGTGTCAATGTCAATAGGAAGAGGGAAAAACTAGGAAGCACTGTGTGTAGAGCTTCTTGAGGAATTTATTGAAAAAAAAATTCTCTCAGAGTATGTTTGTTTTTGAAACAGATTTCCACATTTGAATCTCAGCTCCATAGGGACCAGAACGCACAACTGTCCTATGCTTTAGCTTCAATACTCACTGGAAAGCATGGAGGAAGGTGAGCAGAATAATTTTGCCATTTCCTCACATGTTTTCTGTAGTACTTACCACCTTCAGGATCAAAACAGTCTCTTTTCAAAATGAAGCTCAGAGAGTCTATTCTGTGAGAAAGAGATGGAGAGGCAGGACTGGAGTTTCCTGAACCCTTTGATCAGAAGCAATGAGAATTAATTGCTGAAGGGGCAAAAAACACATTCATTTTGTTTCTCCTGTCTGATTTCATTGATTCTCCTCTGCTCTCCTGTGCTGTCAGTGTTTTTCTTTATTTTTTTCTGCCATTTTTTCAGTTCTACAGTCAATAAAGTAGTGAATAAATGAAAGAGGAAAGTATGCCAAGATCTCCAGAAGGCAGAATGGGGAAAAGGAGGCCTCCCCACCTGTCTGTGTCTGCTGGTCTCTTCATCTAGGGATGCACCAGCATGGGTATCTATCTATATTTTGGCACAAATACAGATGGTGAAAATGAATCACGCAGGTACATGCAGCACTGCACAGATTTGTAGGCAGCAAGAACCACCCCTCCTGGAGTGAGTGCGTACGATCTGTGTGGTAAATGGCAAAATGTCCTGTCTTTTGACCCTCTTCCTGATATTCTTTAGTTAGGCCCCTTCCTTCTCCCTGGCTATGGCCAATGGAAATGGAAGTTTTCCACACAGCTTTCGGAGGTGCCCAGGGATGGTGCTTTCAAGTGAACAGAAGGAATTCCTATCTTGTGAGGTCAGCAGTGGGAATTCAGCACCAAACCCCAAAAAACCTGATTTGGCTACAGACTGGGCTGATCAGTGCTGCATTAACAGCAAAAATCTGACTATACATCAAACACTTTAAGCTATAAATATCTGCAGCCATCAGATGAGCTCTCCCTCTGGAGCAGCTGGATGTGTGGGACTGACCTCCCCTTGAGCAGGGACAGCTCTCAAGGTTACCCCTCAAGGCTGAGGGATCCCTTCCTTGCCTGACACCAGACATGGATGGCTTGGTAAATGACATTTTTTGCACGTGTGTGACATTCAAGACATATAGTGAACTTATGTGCTCATCTTTGTATCCCATTCTAGCCTCAAGTGTAGTAAATAGTAGAGTGTTACCCTCCAATCCATCTGTACTTAATAAATATTTTACCTACCTATGTTTATTTATTAAAACTAAACTAACTACTAGATCAGATCCATCAGAGCAATCCCTGGTTCTTCCCCTGTGACAGTCTGTCTTCCTAATCTTATTCTGCCACCTCTGACAGGGCAGCACTGTCTTTGCCACCATCCTAAACCTGTCCCTGCAATCCTATTTTCTTTGCAAGAGTTTCACTTCTGCCTGGTGAGACCAGGGTGAAAGGAAAACTTTCAATGCCTTCTTAGCTTCTCACATTTCTAGAGCTGCCCCTCCATTTGTAGCTTCCAGGGCAGTGCTGCTCATCAGTGAAAGTTTGACCCTGAATCACCTATTCTGCTCCCCAGAAACATCTGACATGAATCTCCAGCCAACAAAGAAGCCTCAAGTGGTTAAAGTTACATCTAAATTAGCAAGGGGATCTCACCAGAAAGAAAGCCCCAGTTTTGATGGAATTCTCGTTCTGTGGTGGAGGCCTAAAGTCAGGTTTTCAGTCTAGTAGATGAAAGCCTCATGACCACCAGTGCTACTGTGGACAATTCTGAAGCCCTGTTTGCAATCCAGTCCCTTCTGAAGTGTTTGCCAAGAACACGGGTACCGCTGGAAAACATGCAGCATATTTAATCACAAAACTGAATTACACTCAACCTGAAATATGATGAGCAATGCACTGCTTACCAGGCAGAACAAAGAGATATTTATCTTTCTGTCTATCTGCTTGAATCTCTTTGTTGATGCCACTCAGCTGATTCATTATGCCAAGAACATACATTGCTACAGCTTGGAGATAAGAATACTCTGCTAAATTAACCCTATGGCCCCTAAAGCAGTGAAAAGAATAAGAAAAACTCCCCACTCTGCTCTAGTGATTGCCTCTTGGGAATGAAAAATGCAAGATATCTCCTACAGCAAAGAGAACACAGATGTTTTATTCGGTCATTGAGGGGCCATTTTTGCAGAGAAAAGCACAAGGGCTCTCTATACAAACAAAATTAATTGTCCCCATGAAGAAAGAGAGTTACACATGAGGTCCTGGGATCACTTCAGACCCAATGGGCACTACAGCAAAAAGGTGCTATTAGCTCAACTCATGTTGGAAGCCAGAAGACTGCCCCATAGTTTTGCCCTAAACAGTTTCCCTTTTTACATTTGCTTTCAGTCTCACAGTATCTTCTGGTTGCAACTCATCAGAAAACCAGAAATAAAATTAAAAACAAAAATACAGTTGTACAAAATCTACAGTGTGATTTTTCTGACTGAAGTGGTTTGAAAGAGTTTTAATAAGGATACCAGAATTTGGAAGACTTCCTCAAATTCAGGCATTGAATTTTCTGAAGCCAGATCATCACTGAATGTACAAATACTGCCCATGCCAAGACAAGGATGTAAACAATCATTATTAAGGATGTAAACAGAGAATAATGCAGCTCCTCAAAACCTAGTTTTCATTGTAGCCACCCTGAGAGGCAAAACAGGAAGCTGCCATAGCCCAGGAGATAAAGCCAGTATTTTGCTCTGGAGCACTGAGTTACTTTCAGTTTTGGATATGTCTATGAATTAAAAGTCTTGGGGAAGGGAATATAAAGCACATAGGAAAATTATTTTCTTTCCCACAAAGTGGCTCTTCTCAAAGAGATCAAAGTATAGAATCAAGACTGTTTGCATTCTGAAATTCAGGAAGAAAAGACAGACACAATGCTTGGTTTAGATTATCAGGAAAGGAACTGCAAAATTCAACTCTGATCACAATACCCGACAAGGTGTGATCATGGATTTGGAGCCAGACTGACACTGGAGTATGAATCCAGAGAAGGATAATAAAGACTTAAACTGATGATGAGAGATGGGTAGCTGGTGCAGTATGAGGCAAATCCCAGACATTGTGCTGTTGGCTACAGGAACTGGGATGGTTTAACAATGGGGTATTTCGACTTGAGATCAAAGACCTGCCTCACTAGATCTGTTGCCAAGCAATATGAATTCAGTTGTAGAGAGTGCAGGCCTTTCACACACCCTAATCTGCTTCTTTGCTAGAGCATCACTTTCTCCTCAGTTACTTGCTCCTCCTTGATGCCAACATAAAAGGAAAAGAATGACAATGATTATTTTATCCCAGCAGCCACAAAATGTAATTCTTATGGTTTAATAAAAAAAAAAAAGTGGGTGAGAGGTTAAGTAAAGGTTTGCTGATGGAAGATGGGGAGGAATGAGTAGGAAATGAGAGATAAAAGGCTGTGGGGGAAGGCAAGAAGATAAAGACAGCAAAAGGAGGAAAAGAGAAAGAATGGAAAGGTTATCGGCAGTAACTGCTGTTAGCACACAGAATTGTCTTGATGAAATAAGCACCATCAGGAGGCCGCCACAGCCTGTCTTTTTTAATTGCTCATCACAATTTTACCAGGCAAGCATTGCACCATGCCCATGCCCTGCCCATTTCCCCAGCCTTTTCCCTCAATATCCGCTCAGCCAATGCCTCTGAGACCAGCTCTAGCTAATTTCCTTAAAGACATGCAAACCAGTAATTCTGGGAAGCACAGATAGTCGGGAATAACAAACACGACCAAAATTAGATTAAAACAACCTGCTGATAAATGAATTACTCACCCAAAATACACATTGGATTAGGTGTGGAGGGGATCCCTATAATCACATCGCCACCGTGTGGCTCCTGCTCCCTCACATCCCCTCCAGCCTCAACACCCCTGGCATGGGTTTGTGCTTGGAGAGCAGGTGTCCAGTTTTATTCCACTGCCCCCAAACTGGGAATGGTTTTCCTGGTTTATTCTGGGGTTTGGGTTCACTAAAAGCAATAGACCCCATGGCTGTGAGTGCCCTGGAGAGCATCCCACACCTCCGAGCACTGCTCAAACAATCTCCAGCCCCTCCACGCCAGGATCTTGGAAGACACAGGAGTGCTTAGCAATGAGATCCCCAGGCCTTAATACAGAGCTGAATCAAGACATGAAGACACATGTAGAGGAAAGAAGTAGAGCAAAGCCAAAGGAGTCAGGAAAAAATAGCATGCTCACTCTGGGACAGAGAGAGGAGACCTTGGGAAAGTTGCAGTGCCTCATCCCACCTCAGTTTATCTACAGCTATCAGGATCTGCCTCCTCCTCCCCACCCTGGCCTGTAGTGAGCATCTAGAAATTCAAGAAGGAAGAATGGACATGAGTAACACTGAGAAGTTTGACTGTAACTTCAAAGAGAAGAAAAAAAAAATAAATCTCGTGATGCTCTCACAGCAATTCAGCACCACTATAGATATTTAGCAATCAGAATATTCAGCTTTATCATAAAGTCAGAGTTAACATGGTGGAGAGACAACAGATATTAAAAAAGAAACAAGGCAATGGAGGAAGAACTTGTTGCAAACTCATTTGCTGCATGTGGGCATGGCCATAAAATACTCCAGGATATTTGCAAAGAGATTAGTCGGGAGTGAGAGACTAGCTGATGATCAGACAAGAAATGTCTTCTCCATATCAGTAATCTGAGCTTTCACTGATAGAAAGGTGCAGCACTGCCATTAGAAGGAACTTAAACTTCTACTCCTCCATTATTCACCATCTCTTTGATTATCTCCACGTGGCAATCGCTGGCTACAGGGACACAGGACAACCAAAGTCTCTCATCTCTCACTGGGTTGCCCAGCATTTCTTCCCTGTTAGGTATGAAGCACAAGTTTGTTGTGTTCCATCACTCATTTCTTTAGACTATCTTATACTTCCCCCATCAACAGCAACAATATCCCGGGTCCATCTGGATTGGTAACTTTTTCTTACACCGATGTCTCTTTTCCAGGCACATCTTGCTTCTTGCAGTTATGCACCTGATAAATGAGCATTTAGCATCAGCTTCTGTTAAGAAGGAGACAGAAGCCAAACAGTTTCTAGCCAGCCCATGGCTCTGAAGGTGAACAAAGTCTCAACTAGAGCCTGTGGAAGCCCGAGATGAAGATGGATGTTTCTGAATCCATCAGGGAGACACACTGCCATCTGCCTGCTCCCTTTAAAACTGCTTTCTCAGCACAGCTCTGCTAAAAGCAAGAGGGAGACTGAACCTACAGCACAGCCCTGTGTATAACCATAATCCCCTGGATCACTTTGGGCTGAAACACTCAAGGACTGGCCTACAGGGATAACCCCAGAAGGACCATGTTCTTTTCCTGGCTTGTCTTACAGCCTTCAGCACCATCAAAATGCAATCTCCCAGCCACTTCCCAGCAAGCAGGTTACTGAAATTCTCAACCTCACAATCAGTCCACCACTTTAGTACTGTAGCACTTTTCAGGATTCCTGCCTTCCATTTAGTTGATATCCCAACTAAAACATGCTCAGGTGCTTCTGGATGTTTTGCTGTGTACAGCTTTACCCTCTGTTTTCATAAGCAATTTTCAAGTTCTATAGCATTCACCAGATTTGATCCTTAACATTCCAAGGACCCCTGCACCACTTAAATGCAGTGAGGCCAGGGCCACAAATATGTTAACTGTGACAAAGAAAGATGTCCTGGTGCAATCCTGAAAAAGAATTCATCGCTCTTCCAAGTATGGTGAATTTATCTCAAGGAACCAGAGCTGTTTCTCACATCTCCTGACCCACACTTCCCAGAAGACACAACCTGCTCATTTGTATGCAGCTACCAGAGCAGCCTGCTCCAAAAGCCTGGAGCTTCTCATGCCCTGAACCACGGGACAAGGAAAAAACTAGAATACATACTTGGCCACCCAGAACTGCAGAAATCATCAAAAAAAAGCACAGTTCAGGACAATTTCTGGTATGTGATGCTCTATTTGATTTTACAGTATCAGCACCATATCCTAAATACCAGCTCCATTACCTTTAAAAAATAAAAAAACAACTGAAAATAGACCAGCTGAAAATATCTTTTCCTAAAATCACTTTACCATTCACAACCAGTGCTGTTATTTACATCCTTTTCTCCCTTTCCATGGGGGAAACAACAAACTGGGAAGGGCAGTTCTCCCATAGCACCAAGCCCCAGAAAAACCAATGCTCTCTAAATACTCAAAATAAGGGTCCAGCCTGGCCCTCTGGGCACCATCTCCCACAGGGCTGGGGGTGCTCTGAGAGTCAGAACTGGCAGAGGGAACTCCTGCACTACTGCTTCTTTCCTATGCATTGCTCTTTGGGACCAAAGGATGAGGGAATAACAAGGGAGAATGAGGTACAACAGGATCATTCTGACCGGCAGCACAGCACAGAAAGGAAAGTCAGAAAGAATATGACGAAAAAAGCTTACTTGATTTCAGCAGAGCTGCCAGAGCCCCAATGGCTGCCCTGGGGAAAGAAGAGAGATGGAGAAATAGTGTCAATTTCTTCAATAATTTTTGTAACCTTCATCTTCACAGTCTTCTGGGCCAGGCTTCCCAGATGGTCTAAACCGACAGCTTATGATGGACTTTGACAGAACTGCAATGTTTTACACCAAGAGAGGATCCAGCCTCTGCAGCTGACTCAGTTATTCTAAAAGACTATTAGCCCTCTAGCTTTACTGTTACACTGATTTGTAGTGACCATTAAAATTTAAAGCAACACCCACAAAGTGATCTAACAAGGTTTTTAAACTGCTGCCCCAGAGCTTTTTCTTTGTACCAGAGACTCAGCACATGCCCATTCCAGACATAAGTGCTTCTATCTGCTGATGCAGATAACTTCCATATCAGGCTGGGACATCAATGCCAATATTTCCAGCAAAATCCCACTCCTTTTTCTATTTTCCCAAAACAAGCTTCACCCCCTATCCTCCCTCCCAGCTTTAACTGAAAACCAAATTGAATTTATTTTAACTGAAACCACATCTGGCATTGCAGGGGTATGTGGAGGGCCCCACTCAGAGAAGGACTAGTAGGAAAGGTGCTAAAGCTCTGTAGTAAGACTGCTTTCAGTGGGTAAAGGCCAGGACAGACGTTTCTGAGGATGTTCTGTGTCATTTCATTGTGCAGGTAAGCAAGTGAGCCAGCCTGAGCCAGCACAGCACTGGTTTGTCTGGAAGCTGGTCTCCAACATTTGCAGCTTGAGAAGCTGAACTGAGACATCATTGCTCCCCAACTTCTGGAGGCAAGTTCCTTCCTCATGTGGTAAAATCTCCATCCTGCTTGTCTCATAGAAGATTTTCTTTCCCAGTTGTGTTCTGCTGGAGCAAGACCCTGTTCTAACATGACTTACTGCTGTGAAGTTTCAAGTGCCCAGAGCTGGTTAAATAATACAGGTACAAAAACCTCCACGTGCAAGGATTCCTTAAAATGTAATCTCTTTACAAACCAATCCCCAAATAAAATTGTATTAAATTCCATACTGAGACAATTATCATCCTGCAGCAAACAAATATTTTTTGTCACCAAGCTCCTGTTCATAGTGTGTCCTAACAGCAGCTGAGACTAAGATTCAAAAGCTGGTTCTTGCTGATACTGGGTCAACATCTCTATCTAAAGTCATTCTCTCATAATGAATCTGTCAGAGTTCAACAACAGCTTTACAAACTGCAAAGAAAATGCACTCAAATACAGACAGAAGAGGAAATCAGTAGCTAAAAATCTCAGCAGTGGAAGCACAGTCATGCTTTCATTACTTCAGCTCCAACTGAACAGGAATCATTCAGATGGTGGAGGAGTAATGTCATCCTCCAGCTATGCAGTCTGCTCAGAAAAGGAACACTCCACAGCCACTGATCACTCAGTCTCTCCCCAAGTTTATAGTCTGGGACAAAGTAAACAACTCCAAGCAAGTTAAAATTCCACCCAGAGCATCTTCCAGAGCTCACACTCCAGTATGTGTCCTTAAAAAGAGACTGCTCTGCATACCTATATTTTACTGGCCTAAAATGATGTCTCAATCACCTGCCAGAGCAGCAGAGCAATGAAGGAATGACCAGAGTATCTCTGGCTCCAAGCAGAAGAGTTCTCAATTTCCTCTAAGCATTTGTTTTATGTTAGGGGTGTTTATGAGCATTGCTAAGAGTTTCAGCAAAGCTACACTACTGTCATAGACAACACTGACAGTAAACCTCCCATCAGAGAATAAATCAGAAAATCTGGATCTTCCAATACTTTTGGGGGGGTTCTGTGCACCACACTGTATGCAGACAATTTAATTCATCCTCAAAGGATCCCAGAATTCCCAGAGCATGTTCTCAGTCTAATCTCCAGTTCCAACTGTCTGGGTAGGGCCTAGGTGCAGGCCCAGTAGACTGACTCTAATGATATGCATTGCTTAAGAACAGATTTTGAGAGAAAAAAAACCAAAATACATAAGGATAAACTGCAAAACAGGTAAAATAAGTTTAAGGGATAAAACAGACTTGCCAAGGATAGAGCAAGCCAGTCTAACTTGGTATCTTTCTGTGATAAGAAAACCAGCTTCCTCTACACAAGGGAAGTGTGGTAGATCTAATTTTTTCTGTACTTCTATAAAGCATTTGATATGGTGCCACATTGAAAATTATTAGCCAAGCTGGAGAACATGGGGATTATTGTAAGAATTACAGTGTGGGAAAAGAATTGGTCAAAGACTCAATGACAGGAGTTGTGCTGGAAGAGGAGTTATTAGTCTAGAGGGAACTTGTGTGGAAGTCCTCAAGGATCTTTTCAGACTGATCTTATTTCAGCTTTTCATTAATGACCTTGGCACAAAAAGTCAGAGTATACTAACAAAATCTGCTGACCGTGTGAAGTCAGGAACTGCTGCCAATAGCAGGGAGTTCAGAATATCTTTCAGGAGTAACAAGATGTTCTTGAGTTCTGAAGGAATAGAAATGTGATGAAACGTAATAGTCAAAGTGCAAGGTTAAGGATTTAGGGTTTAATAAGGATTACTGTTATGAGCAGGGGCTCATAATTTGGAAATGAGTAGAAAGACACCCTGGATATATGAGCCCATTAAGGTATAAGGACAAGCATAACCAGCAGGGTGACAACCATGAAAAGGGACAGATCAGGTCTCAGAAAACCACTGCCAGTGGAGAAGAGAGCATGGATATTCTCATAGAAGGCTTCACCTGAACAGCTGTGTGCAGAACTCAGAAGGAACCATACAGAAATGTGCCAAGGCAATCATTGTGGCAGTGGAGACGTAACTCATTAGGAGTCTTAGAGATCACAATTTAGTCACCTTAACAAAATTATTGCCAAGAGACAACTGGATTGTCCCCCTCAGACACTCTGGGTGGCAGAGAAGTAAACACTAAGGAAGGCAAAGAGATACTTAGGCTGAGGAAAAAATTTGGCACTAGGACAAATGGATATAAAATGGCCATGAATAAATTTAGCTGGAATTGAAAGGATGGGTTTTAAGCACTGGAAAATGAAGGCATGAAACATCCTCTTGGCAGCAATGGGACAAACAACCTAATGACTTTGAAAAGGCAGCCTGGAGTGCTTATAATGGGACTGCCAGACTCAGTTGCCAACGAGGAAAGGGCCTGAGAAAAGTGACCCAGGAACGACTGTACCCCTATAGCCTTACATTTTAAACATAGCTATAATGGGAATGAAATGAGAAACATGTATTCAAAGTGCAGAGTTAATCAGCCAGCCCAGAAAAGAGCAGCTGCTTCAGCTTAAGATCAGCTTAAGATGGAAGTCCGAAGAATCCAGTGTCCCATGGCCAACAGTGCCAAGGAAAGCAGGCAAGGCCACAGCAGATACACAGTGCTAGGACTTGCAGAACAGATTCAAACTCCAGCAGGTTTCAGTCCAGAGAACCCAATAAGCTAGAAATGGTGCCTTTGGGTCTCAGCTGGCAGCTGATTTTGCTTCCATATATTTGCCTGAGAACTTTTGAACTTAGCATTCACAATTATCCTGGAAAAGGACTTCACACCTACATTGTGTAGAGAGTCAACTACCTGCATTTGTTTTAAGTTTGGACTTTCAATCAACATTGTAATTTGCACATTAAGTCAGGTGTTAGCCACCCCCAGAATATTACCTGTCTTTGATGCTGAACAAAATCAAACACACAAAACACCTTACGGGAAACATTAAATCATAGAAGAATAGAAGCAGAATAGGCTTTCACTGAAAGCAGAAGCATTGAGGCATCAGCAGAGTTACAGCAAGCCAGGCAAACAGTGTTTGTGATAATACCAGCACCTCTCAGCACCATATGGCAAACCAACAGCATCTTTGCTGCCGTCAGGAGATATGACAAGATGAGCAAGCCTGGGACGGGAAGACAGAGAGAGGAGTTCATAAATTGTGCACAAGAGCAAGGACAGGGCAGGAGGAAGATGAGAACAGGAGGAAAAGTTTAAGAGCACAAGAAAGATGACTTGATGAGCCATATGCCAGACCAGAGAATTTGATAGCGTGCCCAGAGCAAATCTCTGCATTTGTCTCAAGAAGGAATAGAGGGGAGATGAGGGGGGGAAAAGGGATCAAATAATTTAAAAAAATGTGCCAAATCTTTCCAGATGCCTTCCTCTGATTTTCTGTTTTCTGTGGTAATACATTAGCAAAATCTTAGCTGTTTTGTCAAGTCCAGTGTATCCCAAAGGAGACTCATTTATACATTAACAAAAAAAGATGTACAAATAGTTACACTACCTTATAAAGCATAATAATAAATGCTGCTCCATAATCAGGAAACACTAAAAATTCCCTGTAGTAGAAGTCGAGACAGCCATTCTGAAGAATGGAAAACTTTGAAGTGTTTCCAAGTCAGCAGCTTGGATATCTGGGCAAGAGTACAACTTGCAGACAGATAGACAAATGCAACTTCCAGATCCCGCACTTAGGAACCAGGAGTAACAACAAAGGAAAACTCCATGTCCCAAGCCAAAGCACAATTGGATTAGCCAGTAAAACCAGGCTGTTAAAGAGCCTGGACAAAGGAGCCCTGTGCCTAGGTCACCCTTTAAAATCTGAGCTGCCAGGATATTTTTTGCTGGAAATCACTTCAGACAGAGGAGCCTGAAAACCAACCTCTTTAATTCCAGCTTGTTAGCAAGGCATTAAAACTTGCACTAAAGGCAAAGTCTCTTACAGTCTGCAATGTCCCACACACTGCCAACAGGTGGAGTTTGGAGATCCAGCTGTTGTGTACAGATGTGCTTTCAGTGTAATGCTGAAAGATGAGGGTGGAAAAACCCACACACTCCTTTTCTAATAGATACATCTATTTCAGTGACCAGCATGTCTCATTTCCCAGGTTCAGCTCAAAGCCTTCATTGCAGCATCTTCCAAACATCTCTGCCTGCTCTGGAGCCTGTCAGATTAAAATCAGTGAAAAGGTAAAGCCTTCCAGCCTCTTTCATCTCTGCCTCCCAGAAAGAAGAGTGACTCCAGGCTTATCCTCCAAGCATCCTTACAAGTATCCTACTTTTTTTACAGTGTGTCCCCTACAGTGGGGACAGCTGTATCCTAAAAAGTCACACTATTCTTTAGAGCTCTAAATTAAATTAGTTTCAAAGTAGAAACAAAGAAGACCAAGGTACATGAAATACACTTAAAACCTTGCCAAAAGAATGCCCAGGTGTTTCTCACAGTGCAGAGCAGAGCTGGCACTGCTTCCCCAGGCTGAAGCCATACCTCAGATTATGTCAGATCCCTCTCCAGGGTCAGATGTCACCAATATGGCTGAGGCAGGCTGTGACAGCTTGTCATTCACATCAAGATAAAGGGGCTGGAAGGTTCACAATCAGACAGAATTCTTAACAAATTCATCACCCAGGCAGTTCCAGGCTGACAGTGTGAAAACCCAGCTCTCCCACCCCAGGGACACATGTGAGGGAAAGGGGCTCAATACTGGGAAAGGTTTGATTGATTAAGAGGAGAGGTGAGGACACTCATCGAGGCCATATCTGCTAACAAGCACCAGCAGAGCCCTGTAGGACATCTCATACACAGTTAAAGTGTGTTAGGGAATGTGGTGAAACCCCTCTCCTTCCCCCAGGCAGCTGTCTTCCACTCCCAATCCAGTTACTACACAGTTCAAAAGAGCCTCTTGGCTCACTCCTTAGCTGTCGTTTTATTTGTAGCTCATCCATTCCCAGCAGCTTTTGCTCTGGAAACCACAGGGATTGACATGAAGACTCTGATGACAGAAGAGTGTGTGCTCCACACATGGGGGAAGACACCCAGCCCCATTTTTCTTACTTCTGAATCATTCAGCCTTAAACTTTTCTGAGTGTCCATCCATAGAAAGGACAGGAAAAGGACCCAAACCCGTGCACCCTGCTTAGGGCATGGTGAAGTCAAATGACACTTCTTGGTTAAATACCCAGGAACCCTGGGCTCAAATCTCAGCAGGATAACTGAGACTTCTTTCATTAAAAGAAATTGGACTGCAGGTGCTTTGCCACTAGGGAGTCTCCAATAGTGAACAATTCAGGGAGAGTTTGGGAGTACCGAGGGGTTTTTGATGCCAGAAAATAAGGCTGCACACACACCACATTGCTGGAAAAACACTGCAAGATTTTCATTTTATGGATACTCTCAATTACTGGCAGTGAAATATCCGAGAGCAGCTTGTGTTGCTGACAGTCCAGGTAGAGAAGTATCTAACATGTCACTGCTTGTGCCCAGAGCTATTTGAGAGCAAAAAAGGGAGGCTGGTTTCTATGCAATCAAGGCTAAGAGCCATAGCTCTTCCTGACTGCTGGTTAGCACAAACCATCTCTAAGGCAGCAGTAATCTCAGGGTACAACATCTTTAAAAAGCACTTTGTAGTGAAAGGTTCCCTTGAGCTGTGTTTTAAATAGTCACCTTGCCTGCATGGAGCTGCTGCGATGGATGGAAAAC